>NT_033778.4:13759667-14064929 GCF_000001215.4 Drosophila melanogaster | reverse complement strand
CCGTAGCCACACCCACAGTCGGCCCAGGTGGAGCTGGAGGCGGTCGTGACCTCAAACGGTTCCATTCCACACCCGATTTGCATGGTCCTCAGCTGCACGGTTCAGCCTCATCCATTTGGCAGGCATCTGGAAAGGGTCACCACTCGCAGGACGAT
Organism: Drosophila melanogaster; assembly: GCF_000001215.4. Taxonomy (NCBI): domain Eukaryota; kingdom Metazoa; phylum Arthropoda; class Insecta; order Diptera; family Drosophilidae; genus Drosophila; species Drosophila melanogaster. The sequence continues at coordinate 14,064,774 of NT_033778.4, read as the reverse complement.
GTGGCCACGCTCCATGCCTCACTCCAACGCTTGAACTCTAACCAAGGAGAACTGAAACTGGGAGGATTAGGAGCAGGATCTGCTACAGGAGCGGGAGGAGCGGTACTACCGCCGCCCAATCACCCACCTCCGCCACCACCAGTGGGTCAGGTTGTTAAAGTGGAAACACGCAGCAGTGTTTCGGAGTATGAGAGCACCATCTCCTTACAACAAAAACTAAAGAAGCGAACGGAAAACGATGCTGTGACCAGTGCAGCCATCGATGGCGTCCAGAGCAGCTTCAATCCCTCGGCAAATGCCAAGATCTATGCCTCGCCGCAGGAACTGCGCAACGTTATGGCCTGGAAGTTGCGGCAGGCGCAGGAGAAGCCATCGCAGGAGACATCCGCTGGATCCCAGCAGCCAGTTAGTCAGTACGCTGCTCCCACGCAGATGCGACCAGCACAACAACAGCAGCAAGCACAGCAGCCACCTACAGCATTGGCCTCTCACTATGCGGCTCCACAAGTCCAGGTCCAGCAAGTGCAACAGGTGCAGCAGTCACCTCAGCAGTCTGCCCCTCAATCCCCACCTGCTCCACCGCTGCCACAAGCAGCACCTGTGCCGGCACAAAATGGTAATGGCAATGGCAGTACAAGTGGAGCCGGATCAGCTCCTCCTATTCCCGAACCTGACTACAGCTGCAGTGAATCGGATGGCGAGGATGAGAACTCTATTCTGGTGGCACGGAACACCAAGCTCAACGAGAAGATTGCACTGTTCGATGTGCCAGAGACTAGTGGAAATAGTCAGGCTAGGTAATTATCTATCAAGTACAATTCGATTTACGTTCCCCATTAATAATCCTTCATTCATCCACAGTGGGAGTAGTTCCAACTCAGGCAGTGCCTCGATTTCTCATTCCCTATCTGTGGAGGAGATCCAGCGCATTCGCAGCAATCTAAAGACATCAAAGTCATCGCCAAACGGTTTTGCCAAGAAACCGGAGGAGGAGAAACCACAACAAGAACAGCAGCAATCCCACCAACAACCACAGCAACTTTTGCAGCCAGGCGAAGATGAGTGCGACAACAGCAGCTCCGGCGTTAGCAGCGAGCAGGAACAGCTGGCACTGGCCGCCGGGGTTACACTGCCAGGTGGTGGTAAGCCCACCGATACCATTAAGAAGAAACCATCGGTGACCATTGTCGAGGAACCCAAGACTATTCCCGATCAGCCCAGCAGCAACACCAGTCACACTACAAAGCCTATGGCCAAGACCACTATTAGCATAGGCGGCGGTGGCAGTGCTGTGCCCACAGCCACACTTACAGTGAAGCAACTTGTGCAACAGCAACATGCACCCGTTATCCAACAGCAGCAGCAGCAACTGGGCAGCAAGCAACCAGTGACAGCAGCCAGCACCAACAAGTTTACGCAACAGAGCAATATCAACAGCAATGTGATGAGTCCCCAGGTTTTGGGGCGCATTCCCAGCCATCATCATCAGCAGCAGTCGTCGAATCCCAACCAGAAGTTAATCGCCACCCAACAGCAGATACTGCAGCAGCAACAACAGCAACTGGCCCACCAACAACATCTCCAGCAGATCCTCAAGGCAAAGGCCGCCGCGGCCGGAGGTGCCAGCAACACTGCCGTCCTAGTGGCGAAGCATCAGCAGAAACTACATAAGGGCACCAGCAGTGGCCACGAATCGGAAATGGAGACTCGTTCCGATCTGGAGGATGATGACGGAGATCTGAGTCCCTCGCCGCCGGCCAAGGCGTTCCAGCGTCACAATTCGCTGACGCGCAAACAGGCAGCGGCAATTGCCATGCAGAGAGGTGCCACCAGAACCACGGCAGTGTCCCTTATGCAACTTCCGCCGCCACTGGAAGCGGACAGCGATGGAGAGCCGTCACAGCTCACGCTTCAGCGCCAGCAGTCACATCACCCCTCACAGACACACCCACATCCCCACCAGCTGCAGCAACAACTGCAACTGCAACAGCAGCAGCAGCAGCAGCAGCAGCAACAACAACCAATGGCCGCTCACATTGTGGGCATGCTGCCCAGCGGACAGTTGGTGGCTGTTGCCTCTGGCGCTGTTGCTGGCGTTCCGGGCGTTGGGGCGACTGCGGTGCAGCAAGGCAACAACAATCTGCAGCAACTGTGCACCGATAATCTGGTGTTGGCACCTCCGCCGCAGTTCTGCGATTGCAATGATGCCAAGCACGCGCCGCAGCCGCATCTGCCAACGAGCCAATATCATCCACAGCAGCAACAGCAGCAGCAGCATCAGCAGCAACAACAGCAGCAGCAGCAACTGCAACAGCAACTGCAGCAGCAACAGATGCTGCAGATGCACCAGCGGCTGTCCGGGGGCGCTGGCGCTGGAGCGGTGGGCACCTTGGGAAGGGTCCGGATTGTGGGGGCCATGCCCAAGGCGAACCACCATAGGTTGCACTAAACTAAGCCTGGGGAATCAAATCAACCGTTTGCCAAATCGTTAAATCGTTAGTTAGTGTAAGTCAACAACAGTCATTGCCACTCACAACGAATAGCCGCAACTGCCTGCACCCAGAAAATGAAGCGTGACGACCACAAATCAGACACAAATCTAATTGTTGCCACATCTGTTCAATGGCACGAGGATGTTCGAATTAGAATTTTCTTGATTTCGAAATCTTAAGTTACTTTTATTATATTTATTGCGTGTGATATAAATTTATGCAAGCTGCCCGCGAGCAGCAACTAATCGCTATTTGTAATCAAACAGCAAGTATGTATGCAATATTTAATGATTAGTTAACAGATACCCAACATCCTACCATTGAAAACAAACTGAAAGGCAGCCGCCGGAAATTCTTTCTCAATACTGGGCTTTTAGTTTGCTTTCGAGCTGCACAATGTGTCAAATGTTAGTGTGGACTTCAGTCCGCATCCGATCTTAGTTCGTAATGTTAGAAGGGCGCCAGCGACAGGCAACTTCATTTATTCAGTATCCATCCATTGATCATTCGTGTTCGTGTTTGACTAGTGCACAAAACATTTAAACGACATTAACATTACTCTAATTCACAACTAGTGTAGGTTTTATATGCCTAATGAAAGCAGGGAGGCGGAAGTTGCACCGAGTAACAATAATATTTGAATTTGAGCATTTAGCCGAATTTCCAGTCAAGTCAAGTCAACTAAACTAAACTAACAAATACTAAATGAATAAAACGTATAATGTTTTTAAACAAAATATTTATAAAACAAATATTTCAATAGGCGGCTATTTTATAATCGAGCAAAAAAAAAAAAAGAAACAAGAAAGATCGAAATTGAAAACAAAACGTAAATTTTTGCTAGTAAAATTTACAGATTTTTACTTTTAAAAGATTTTTTGTATAATTGTTTTTTTAGAGACAAACTTTAACTTGCCAGAAATATTACAGAATATTAGAGAACGTAATTGGAGTTGAAGAAGTAACGTATTGTATTGAAAGAGGTTCTCAACTATTTGCCAGCGCTTAATGCAAATATCGTCATAGGCAACCCAAACTTATAAATGCGTTTTCACGAGTAACAATTATTATAACTAAGGCTGATTTTATTGCATAATACATACAGAACACAGAAATCGAACCAGCATTCGCCTACATACTGAATGAAATATAATGAAGAACTATGAAGAACTCAACTAACCAAGCAAGCGATTGATGCATTTACATTGTTTAAACAAAAACTCTTTGAGGTATTGAAAGAATTGGATGGAAATATAATGAACTCGTTCGAATTGGCAGGCCGCTCCTTTAGCACTAGCACCTAAGTGTTGAAAAGTTAGAAAACCTAAATCTAAACCATAAACATAAACAACCGAGAATATATTGGATACTCTAGCGTATAACTAGATTTTAGCACACTTTTTAGTTCTCGCAATAGTTGCTAATTATTTGTAAATTGTTTTAGTTCCAACGCCCAACCCCTGCGCGTACATGTAAACAAATATGATTAGCCATCAAGCTTGTTAGTTTTTAAGTTAAACCGTCTAGTAAATCCACGTGCAGTGCTCAGTTGCAACTACATCATGCAGTTCCCACTTGATGGGTGCATGCAACACGAAGACGTGGAGCTGCAATTGCGCATATGTTGGAAACGCTATATTGCAGGATTATTGAATATGCCTAAACCCCAAGATAATGTTAAACAATTAAAGCACACACCACCACACATACACTTTAAATGCAAGTATTTCAAATGGAATAATACGGAAATATATATCATAAGTCGTAAAATATGCAATTATGTATTATGAACACTCGTATGAGAAATTAATAAATATGAATGAAAACAACTATGACACGGCTTAATTTATTCGGCTTAAGATAATGAGTAATCTTTTGAGCCATCCAAATAAGTATTGTCCCAGAAATAAAAAGCACTTTTCGTTTATTTACAAAAGTAATATTTTTCTATTTTATTTTTTTTAGTTTCCTTTTTTAATCGTAAAAGAACATCTGTAAATGTTTGTTTTTGCTTCCCAACATTTCGTTCAATCTCGGAGAACAACAAAACGGCAAACAGAAGGCTGGCGCCCCAATACATCCGGCTAATCAAATGAAAAACCACACGTCTCACCAAAATCGATTTTACTCTTGTCCGAAAATCCGAACAGGCTTTAAAGCAATTGCAATGCAATTTAAAGTTTCGAGATGGTAAGCATGGTATGGTATGTTATGGTTTGCCGCTGGCAGCTGGTTGCTTTCTTGTTAATTGATATCAAGTTCGGATTGCTGCTGAATCTCGTCGTGATTGGCCACCAGTTTCGCGGGGAAACTGATCAATGGAACTGCATAGCGAGGCGGCATCTGAACACCTAACGACATTGCTCGCTATTTTGCTTGAATGGTGAAATATATATATGTATATATATATATATATATAAATGTAATAATAATATGCCATATTGTATATAGTAATAATAGTGTATATATAATTTGCGGTATATAATAGTTATAAACAAATTTTTACTTCGTATCTTTAGCATTAATTACAAACTACAATTCGCGTATTTTATTTCATTTATAATTGTAATAGTAAATTTTTTTAGGTTTTAATCGTTTGTTTGTCTGCGGCTTAAATACTTTTCATTAAATTTATTATATATTTTTTTTGCTAGGCGTGTGTGCTATGGATTTGTTGCTGCTGATCCTAATTAATGTATGTATGTAAACTCTGCAAAAATGGCTGTGAGCTGTCTGTTACTATATAATTGTGGAAGTGGCAACCAATGTGCCCGATTGATTCAAAAATTTCTATGGCCTCAACTGATCGTGTCTAACTTACGGACTTATGGAATTGCTCTAATTAGTTGTCGTACAATAATTTCATTGCTGGAATCTCTGGCATTTTCGTTTGCTCTTCTTTTCGCGATTTCTTTTTGTTTGCTCTAATATTGTTCGTCCTTCTCCTCCTCATTTGTGTGGGCGTGGCTAGGCTTGGCATGGCATCACTTGGTAATGCGGCCAGGCGCATGTAGTAAATATAAATTTCGATCTCCGCTTAGCTCCTCAAACATTTTGTGGCGACTTATGGACTAATTATATACTCGTAAATTGTTAGCGCTGCTTTTACAGTAATCAAATATATCGGATCGCATACATATGATTTGTATATTATGTATTTCTGGGTGTATATCAATTTATTTAACAAACTACTAATTACGTTTCACTACCAAAAACTACGCATAATATATAGTGTATATTTTTTAAATATGTTTTGTTTGCGCATTTCTCGCACTGTTGCTCCGCGTTTAAAATTCCATTTAAAAATGAACTCGTCTAAAAAATTAATGTACAATAATAATTATAATATAATAATAATAACTGCTTCTCATTCTCAAATTTATGTCGCTTTTTTTTTTTTAAAAGTTCTTCCCTTTCACTATGCTTTGTGGTCTTCGCTTTTTGTTGTTTTCTCATTTGATTCGCTTATTTCTCAATTTGTGTTTAAGCATTTAAAATATCACCAATATTTTTGCTCTTTATTCTGAAAGTTTCTCGATCTGTTTTCCCATTTTTTTGTTTTTGTTTTCTTTCGCTTTTTTGTTTGTTTCTCTTAGTTTGTCGATTTTGTTTTTATAAAAATTAAATTAAATTAAATACAATATAAAATGTACAACTATTTTGTGTTTTGTTTTTCGATTTTGTTTTGTTGTTGGTTCTTTTTGTGTTTGCTACCATCATTTCATCTGGTTTTTGCTTAAGTAATCAAACGAAATGGGGCGTGCAATCCGCTGGGCGTGGCACTACAAATTTGCATTAAGTACAAGTGCTTAAGTTGCACAACGAGTCTGTAGTATCTGTATCTGTATCGGTGTATGAGAATCTGAAATCTGTTCGATTGTTTTCAAAGTACTTGCAAATACTTTCTCGAATTTCCCTAATTCCTTCGTTCGACCGCTGCATATGGAATGTCTTTTGCGAACTCTCGCCTCTGCCACGCCCATTGGCCGCTCGCCTTGGACCTTGGGAACAGCTCTAATAATACATACAAATACGATCAAATACAATACAATACAATACAATACAATACAGTGGAGCTCACGAAATTAGAGAACATAGACGAACGAACTTAGCTTAGGAATAAATTCACACACATATAACAAACAAAATAACTTCGTTGGCAGGAACAAGGGGGGCGGGGCCGTGTGGGGCGGTTGGGCGTCAGGTCGGGTCGGTTGGGTTCGGCTGTCCAGGCCAATAACAACAAGAGGCAACAAAATTAAAAAAAATCTAAACAAAACTGAGGCAACATCGTGGTGGTTATGGTGGTGATGGTGGTTGTGTTTGGTGCTGGCTGGAGGTGGTGTTTGAGTGGTTATCGACAATCGTCTACGGCATATTGAAGTCCTGCAGATTGAAGTTGTCGTTGTCGAGGGAGTTGATCAGATCCTGCGTGGAGAAGTTACTGTCCACGGGCAGGTTGTCCAAGAATTCGAGACCGAAATCATTCGAGTTGGCCACCACCGAGTTGATCGTCTGGCTAATGGAACTGGCACTGGCAATGGTCGATGCGGAGTTGCCTCCGCCCGCTGCTCCGCCACCGCCGCCACCATTGTTGTTGTTGGCCGATCCCGGCCCGCCGCCACCACCACCGCCCCCTGGACCCATTTGCATCATCTGCTGCTGCTGGTGCGTGGTCGTGGTGGTGCTCTGCACGAACTGCTGCTGCTGCTGCATGGTGATCTGCTGCTGGGTCTGGGTCATGTGCATGCTGGTCATCTGCATCTGGCTGGCCATCATGTTGCCACCGCCTCCGGATTGCTGCTGCTGCAGCAGTTGCTGCATCTGCATGTTATTGGCGGCACCAGGTCCCATGTGCTGCTGCTGCTGCTGCTGTTGCTGCTGCTGTTGGCGCATCAGTTGCTGTTGCATCTGCGCTGGGGTCAGCTGCATTTGCGGCACATTGGGGCCGGACATCATGCCGCCAGCGTTGGGTCCACTGCCCGCTGCACCATTGGGTGCTCCATTGGGCATAAAGTTGCCTGCAAAGAGGGATGACAGTTGAAGTGAAGTGAAGTGATGGTATTTAGAACTATTCAAGACTTACCTCCATTAAATCCACCGGGTCCCTGGCGCATGGGTCCACCTGGTCCTGGTCCACCGAAGCCCATTTGCGTCTGCTGCTGTGTCATCATCATGTGCCGCCACTCCTGCTGCGAACCCATGGGCATGCCATCGGGCGTAACCTGGACATTAGGCGGCCTCTGCTGCTGCTGCGGACCGCCCATTGGACCGCCTGCTCCGCCACCATAGGGCACACCCATACCGGTCCTTGGGCCACCGCCTGCTCCTCCATGTTGCTGCATGTACATCGCATGCTGTGGTCGCATCATCGGACCGGATGGCGGTATGGGCTGCTGGGTCATGCGCCGCATGGCCGCCGCCTGGGCAGCGCTGTTCGGAAAGCGGCCACCGTTGGCACCACCGACCCCTCCCACGCCCACGCCTACGCCCACACCTCCGACGCCGACACCACCGCCGCCCACCGTTTGCTGCATCATCTGCGCCTGCATCAACTGCGCCTTGGTGGCATTGTACTCGGGCGGTGGTGGTCGTGCTCCAGACATGTGCTGCTGCTGTTGCTGCATCGCCTGGGCGCGCATCATCTGCTGCTGCTGCAGGAACTTGGCTTGATTCGGATTTGGTCCTTGGCCAGGTCCCGGAACCTGACCCGGTCCGCCAGCGCCGCTGCCCATCATCATCTGCTGGGCGGTTGGACCGGCCGCGTTAGGGTTCATTTGCATCGGGTTCATGGGTCCACCCATCTGCATGCCCGGCATGCCGCCCATGGGTCCGCCCATCTGATTCATTGCACCGTTGTTGGGTCCACCGGAACCGGGTCCACCGACCACGCCACCATTGCCCACACCCACGCCCACGCCCACGCCGACGCCTACGCCCACTCCAACCTGCGGCTGCTGCATGAGCGGCACATTCGGTCCGCTGGCATTGGCTGCCGCCTGCGCCTGCGCCGCTGCTGCCGCTGCTGCAGCCGCTGCCTGCGCTTGCGTCTGACGCTGGCGCATATTGGGCTGCACCTGCTGCTGCTGGGCGGCCGCCTGTTGCTGCTGCTGCTGGTTAAAGTTCATGCTTTGGCTCTGGGAGAGCGAGAAGCCATCGGAGGGAACTGGAATGGAATTCACATGGAATCATGAATGTATGTTCAATGCACTAAATTTTGCTATGCTCGCTTACCATTTGCATTGCTCATGTTTTGATTTGGTTGCTGCTGCTGCTGTCCGGGATTAGGACCTCCGTTGCCCACACCCACGCCCACGCCAACGCCTACTCCACCGCCAGCGTTGCCGCCATGCGGCTGTTGCTGCTGCTGCTGGGGATTCGGTCCGTTGGTGCCGCCAGGCTGTTGCTGCTGCTGTTGCTGTTGCGCCTGCTGCTGACTGAAGAAGACACCTTGCTGGGCGGCCACCGAGACGTTGCTCTTCATGTCGCCACTCAAATGCAGATGCTGACCAGCCGACACCTGTAAGGGGATAATGTACATATATGTTGAGCTATTTAATATATATATACAGCAGATAGTTATGGTAGATATCAGAAGCCCCGAAAGCTTTATAGAAACACAGCGAGATTTAAGGATGTTCATTCTAGATAGGAAGTATCATGTAATTTCCCATTTGAGCGAGACAAAGGGAATCCTTTTTAAAAGGAACCATAGTAATTGGACAGATTTTAAGGAGCACATGAAAGGAACTATCCCTTTTGCAAAGATCTTTGATCTTATGCTTGCTATATGCCTGAGACATGAACACCCACAGGCGACAGGCCACTCGAACGGTTGTCACCGGCTGCTGGCACTTTGGTAATTTGCCTGGGCTGCCGGCGCGAAGGATTTTTGGGGCTAATACCCGACACATAGATTGGCATTCATAGTGCCAGAAAGGCAGAAGGCGGATGGAGGCAGGCGGGCAGGCCAAACTTCCTACCTTCTCCATTTGCAGCTGTCTCATTTGCTGTCAGCTCGATGTGTCGCAAACACACACACACACACACAGAAACACTTCTGCAGAGCGGGTGGATTGGAAGTGGGTGGCGGGCTTTCAAGCTTATTATCGCCTGGATGGCTTTTGAATCCGCATTGACTGCCAAACACACACACACACAAGTACAGCGAGAGAGAAGCAGAAGCATAAATCTTTCGGCACTTTTTCATAGTCTACTTTGCTGCGTCTGTCTGTTTGTCCATCTGTACTGCATGTGTATGTGTGTGAGTGTGTGTGTGGAGGGGGGTTTCCCCCTACTGAGCAGCAAATTTGCCATTCATTTGTTATTGTAATGGGCCCAAACATGCAAAATGAGCGAAAGGACAACGCCAGCGATCGACCCTGCAGCAACTTCAATGCCACACATCCCGCAGTCAACTCCCACTTTTCCCACCCAAAAGAGCCCTTCACCACCACTTGGCCCCTTGGATGTTTGTCCTCGGAACTCGCTGCCACCTCGCCAAACTCGAATATGCGGGCAGCAAATAAATCTTCTCACCGGACACACCACACACCCTGTACTCGAATAGTTTCACATAGTTTCCATAGTTTCCGACAATGATTTTTCTCGCTTTTGAGCCACTGTGACCCACCGTGTGGGGTAAAATTCAAGGCTTAGTTCTCTCGTCACCCCTCAAGGTGTTTTTCCACATTTCATGTGTGACCATCAGCAAAAGCAATAGCAGCCACTACAGCAGGAGTAACATCGAGCGGACTAAGCAACTTTTAGGTCGCGTTTGCCCTTTGGTACCCAGTAATTTGCAAATTTTTGTTTGTATGATACGTTGCAAGTTAGGAAAGTTAAATGGGTGTACTTTGTAAAGGTATATCAATATTTGTATCTAAACCACTTTTCAATAAGACATTATAGCCAGAAAATCAAGATTTTCTCTGCTTTTTAGATGTAATGAATTCCAGCAAAAAGTGCTCAACTTGCAGGATATCCTAACGTCGAACCTTTCGACTGTTGCCTTTGCTTCTGTGCCTCTTTTCAGTTGGTGCTGTTGCTGTTGTAATTGCTTGTTGGTTTAATTTATTGTGTGTTTTCTGCAGTGCTCCACGCATTTTCATTTTGAGCTCGCGTGCGAGCAGGAGGACGCCGCGAGTGCGAGTGGAAGGGAGTGCGAGTGAGTGGCGTAAAGTACGCTGATTAAAAGTCATGGACTCTCGTCGGGGCTAATTGAAGTTTAGTGCCTTGGCTTTGGCATTGGTCGTCGCTGTGTGGGCAACCTTCTGCTAAATAGCCGAGCAACCCACCACCCACCAACGTTCGAATGTTGGCCATAAATCATGCGCCTGCCTCTCTGAATTCAAAGGTAAGGTGTAAAATGTTGGCTTCGTGTGGCAAGCGAACTAAGGGTTTTAGGCGTGTTATATGTGGTCTCATACAGACAGAGAAATGGTGCTATAGATACATTTATTATCCATAATAATTACTCATTACTTAGCTATTTTCCATGCATTTATTAACAATAAGATATATCTACTTAAGTCTCATTCATTATTTCTCTCTCTGCACCCACAAACTTGTTGGCTTTGCTAAGCCCATGGATCACAGCTTCTTCCTGCACTGTCTGTCATAAATACCTAAACCAAATAAAGTCGATGGGCCTTGGTTAAACATCGATTGGCTGCGGATCGAAGCGCAGGAACAAGTTCATAAAACAAATCATTACAGCCGCTTTCATAAAAAGAAGACAACGAACAGGAAAGCCCAGCCACCCCATATACACACTTTTGCACCCACCGGCGGATACAGCCCCACTAATACATAAAATATCAATAAAAAAAAAAAAAAGTTTAAAGGTAACTGCCGAGGACGAAGGCGTACGATTTTGCGGGGTGGTTGGAGGACCACCAACAGGAGGAGGTGGAGCAGCAGGAGGAGCTTGCGGGTAAACCGGAGACGCCGCACGAGCGCGTAAATCCTGCAGCTATTACCCAAGCGCCGCCGTATTGATTGCGCTGGAGACAAACACAGATACACTCAAGCGCACAACGAGGAGATACACACACACCAGCACACGCACACACACACACACACACATAGAGCAAGGACTCTAAGCAGGAAATGCGCATTTGACAAGCCAAAAAGATTGCCGCACGCCCCACGCGCTGTCAAGGGAATGAGGTTCGTGGGGCAAGGGGTGCTGCTACAAGGGGCACAGTGGCGGCGGCAGGGGGATGCCTTGCATATAGACTTGACAATGATATATGTGACCATCCCGCCAGTGTCCTCCCGGCCTGCATGTGTGTGTGTGTGACACATGTAAGGCTGGAGTATCAGCAAAAAAAAAAAAACAGAAAAGAACAAATATACGAAACGAAGAACATAAAACTCTAAAGGAACTGCGGTCCCCTTTTTCCGAGGACTTTCCACACATATCTTCAACTCCGCTCGACTGACCAGGCACAACTGTACCCACCACACGAGTGACGAATGCCGCAGCCAAACTTGTTGCCCACTTGCACTTAAAGTAATTGAAAAACTTCCCAGACCCAAAAACGTACAGGTGCGAATAATCTCAGTAAAGGCTTTTATGAGTAATTATTATCAAAGTCTGTTCATTGCGATGGCATGGCAATTATCCACAACTAAACTATGTCTGTAAAAAGTCTATAGTACTTAACAAATAAGATATAAAATTCCTTTCGAAAATGCAATACATTTCATGTAGTTTTGTGTTAAGGAGGTACTACTGTAGGGCAAACGGGGCGTAAGTAACTCATAAAACACCCACCCACCCACTTGGCGCAGCTTGGCAGCCGACCAAAAATTGAAGAGTCAATGAAATTAGCAAAGAGGCCACGCCCACAAACGCCCACTTAGAACTGCCCCCAAAATGATTTAGTTTTGCTCTTTTCCCATTTCCCTGCCGCCTCGCCATGTTATTTTCTTCAGTTTTCTTTTTTTTTTGTGTTATTATTTTGGCAGCGAAGCCAAAAAATCCAAAATGAAGCCAAGGGAATTCCGGGAGTGGGAGGTGGGAGATGGGAGGTGGGCGGATGGCCACCCGCTGGTCGTCTGTCACTCGATATTTGTGTGACATAAACTAGCTGCCTTGCAAACCCCGCTGCGAACTACTCTGCGATCCTAGCTAAACCAATCCACTCCAATCCAATCCAATCCCATCACATCCCATCACATCAGATCCCATCCAATGAGGTGTCCGCGCTGCGTTATTTAACGAAATTATGACAGCAACCGGGATGGATATATAGGAGAAGATATAGGGAACAGGCGAAATCTCATTTGGAAAAGCGTTAGAGCAGAGCGAATTTGATTTTTAATTGCCAGCGACGAGAGCAGGGCTCACAAAATCCGATTGCAGCGGTTGGGGCAGATAATCGGATTTGTAGGAAAATTCAAGTAACTCATGATGATTAGTAAGTGGAATTTTCATAATTGAAAATGTAATATTGTTATTGAGTATCGAGCTATAAGCAGCGTACTGAGTTCGTAACGTTATAAGACCATTGATCTCATCTCCTTTGAGAGTCCTTTTAGAGTTAATTGAGGAGACCAAGCCGATCCTGCCCCATCATTCCATTCACTTCAATGCCACGTAATTATGCTCACATACGCTGGCGAATGCCCGCGTGCAGATTGCACACTCCCAGCACACTCTGCATGCCATTCGCATTCCGAGATGCAGGCAAGCCCGTCCTGTCCTGTCCAAAGAAGACAGGGGAAATCTCCCGCTCGCGCGGGGTTATAACTTTCCACACACACACACACACTTGTGCAGGAAAACTGCATCGCGCCCAACCACATCCACATCCACATCCACATCCACACTCACATGCACATTCCCGTCATCATCATCATTGTTGATGCCGACATATCAGCCAACTTTCAGCGCATCAAGCGGTGTGAGTTTCCTCCCCTTTTCCCCATTTTCCCGCTCTCATTGCTGTTGCTGCCACCCAAAGGACCCTAGTTTTTCCCAATGGAAGGTAGCGAAAAACTTTTGAAACAGTTGCAGTTTCCACACAATGACAGACAATCGGCAGCGATGGGAGGTGTATAGAAGCGAGGAATAGATACAATAGCCAACCAGCAACCACCACCCACATGGACGCCACCCACAACACCCGCTTTCAATGCGGTTTCCGTGTGCCTCTGTGTGTTTCGGCTGCTGCAGCATGTCAATGATCATAAATTAAACTTGCAATAATTATAAATTAAATTTTGGCATAAATGGCCATGAGTGTGGCCCCCAAAATGCATACATATGTACGTACATATACATGTATGTGTGTGCCCGAAATGAACTGCACTGTATGCATGTGCCATGTGGGTCAAAAGGGGGCCAAAAGGGGGCCAAAAGGGGGCCAAAAGGGGGGCCAAAAGGGGGGGGCCAAAAGGGAGACACCCAAAATGGAATGGTGGGCGTGAGAGGGGCTGGCTGACTGGGGGGACTGACTTAAATTATTGAGGTTCGGCTTTGGCTTTTTCGTTCGATGCGATGAATGACTTCGATTTGTTTGTTGGCTTCATTTCAGAAGAAGGGTTTTCCAATACAGATACATAAATAGCGAGATACGACAGGCGGCACAGGCACCGCTCAGGCACACCTGTGGCAAATTTATGAAAACATTTTAATGGATCGTCTGTCAAAAGTTTACGAGTTCGAGCCGGATTTTTCATCAAAGCCCCAACAACCAGGCGGCATCATCACAATATATACATATATGATAGGAAAAGCAAGCCAATTTCAGGCTTAAGTTTATCGAACTAATTGCAATGCAAAACTATTAAAAACATAAATGCATAAAACGATTTTCTAAATGGCATATGATTGGTATCAATCCAGAAGCATTATACAATATATGAGGAATGCTAAGTTAAAAACGTATTGAAAAATATTTAATTCTAAGAATTTCAATTTCTGAAAAGTAAGCTCTTTCAAGAAAATATTTCAGCATATTCGAATGCTAGGCATGAATAAAATATACTAAATGATTTTTCTCTCTTGATGTTTTGCCAATTTCCACGAAATTGGTAGCTACTTCTGAGGCCAAAAGGCACAATCTTCCGTGAATATTGAATAGTCAGGGAATGTGAAACATCAACATCGGCAAATATAGAACCTAATCTGGTCATGATTTCATTAGTTGAATTTATGTTGCCCACCTTTTTCCATTTCTCTTCATCAATTACGATGCGGCGGGAGTGCATAGAAATCAAAAGGCATTTTGCAGTTCACCGTTCCCAAGTCGTTCATTCGACTTGATGGATTTTTAAATTAAATTTAATTTGCAATTGCATTTTTAATTTGCTGCCGTGGCAGCCGCCAGTTGCCTTAATGGGAACTTAATGCCGCCGCAAACGCAAGTCGTTTGTAGTTGAGTGTACTGGACCGTGGCTAATTAGTGTAAATATTTTGCGTGCCCAATCCAATCCAATTCAATGCAATGCAATCCAATCCGATGTTGGATTTACTCCGTGATTACTATATACAAAATGTGCCAGCTAATGGCGATCATTACACGATCAGCCAGATCTGATCTGAGACGATCTGATTTGGTCGCAATCATAATGATATGGAACTGCAAACGACTTCCTGTATTAACGAGAACAAAGCAATTTGAATCTCGATGAGATCAGATCGTTTATATCGTGCTTATCTGCAGACGATAAGCGTGCTGAAAGCGGAAAATCCGTAGCTAAAGACATAAAACGGATGAATCATATAGCTGGCATCTGATAGATAAACCAGCTGCATGGCAACGGCAGCAACAACAACAACAACAACAACAACAACGACAGGGTGAACAAAGCAGCGGCGCACGATCAACATGAAAATAGCATTGAGAAGAATTCTTCGCGTCGCGATTCTTTCACTCTCTGTTCGAATGACTGCATCTATGAGGTACAAATTGAATCGCAAATGAAACGCGCGCGCTTCTGACTCAGCCAGCGATTCGCAATAAAAGTCAGAACGTGACAATGTTTAAAAAAAAATAAACAAGAAACACGGAAGATTTAAGAGAAAGCTGAAAATCATTCAGTTAAATGAGATAGAAGATATGGGATTTAGCTTGCATTTGGCTACTTTATCCAATAAATGGGGTTTATGCCTACGAAAATTATTATTAAACATTTAGAGCCCTTAATGGAAAACCAGGAACAAATTGGTTATATATCCCCTCTTATTCGGTAAATTGAAAATCAATTCCTATTGCAAATTTTCAACATATTTGCTTATGCATGTGCCGGAACTTTGTCAGCAGAAAGTTCAACATTCGTTAATTTTATTTACACACACACACAGGCAGATACACATAGGCGCACGCACACGCACACTCGAACACACACACACACACACTTTGGTAAATAGAGAACACAACAGAATGCAAACAACAAACAAAAAAGCAAAGCTGCAAATTTGGCAGAATTATCCAGCCATATGAATCCGGCTGCCCCTTTGCTTTTCCAATTTTCCCCACAGGATCACCACATCACCTGCATGGAAAATTTCGTCTGCATTTTCACCTAAATACGGCGGCACGAATTTTCGCATTGATTTTCCAGCCCACAGATGAAAAATTGGTAGATGGCTGGCTTGAAAGGTATGCCGTTTGATGCTGCCGGCTTTTCCACAAGATTTATCATCGATATATTGTTTAAACATAGGTTTGCGTATACGAAATTTAGAAAACTCAAAGTGAAATATAGTTGCAACTATTAATTATGAAAGTATGTTAAAGCCATCAACGTAACGTTTTAACCGCCAAAAAGGGAATTAAGTCGACCAAAGCTGATCCCTAACAGTTTTCCGAAAACTTTTCGTTTCCCTTTTTTTTTTGCACTAACATTTCACTCACTTTCTGCACTTCCACATCCTCGTCGTCCCATTTTCATCCGCTTTCCACTGCCACTAACCTCAACCATTTACATTTTCAATTACTTTGGCTCGGCGAGTTTTCAAGTGACGAGCATTAGACACGCACCGCAGCCACGCCCCCTCACACGCTCACACGCCCTCCACTCCAAGATCAAATGAAAGTAGACAATATGGAATTACACATACGCCACGTGGGCCCTCAGAGGAGAACTACGATTTCCAGTGGGCGTTGTCGCACAAAAGGCTTTCTTCTATTTTTTTTTTTGCACACAAATTAAAACCGGGGGTTAATAATCTCTCGCACTTTGAAGGCGAATTCCTTTCCATTGCTCCACGTATAATATTCATGGAATGTTTACCAACACACATAAAACAACAATTACTTTATTATTTAGCGTGACACTGGTTACCATTCGCTTCAACATTATATTGATTTTCCCCACTGGGACCGAGAAAAACGAGACAACTTTTTGCTACAGTCGCCGCTATATTTAACATTAATTTTCCAACTGACGTCAACGTTCTATTCTATTTAAGGTATTTTTAAGTAGGTAGGAATAAAATGCATATCTGCATATGATTGGTATTTGAAATGCCGTCTGAGAGGCAAAACACCTACGTTGTTTTCTAATTGACGTTAACAGCTCGACGGCTTAGAATCCTTGTAGTGAAGAAAGCTAAGCAAATACTTTTTTTCTCTGCGGCAGCATCAATAGTTTAAGTTCTTCTTAATGCCTTTGGTTTATTTAATGTAACTAGTTAATGTTCTGTGCTCTATCCCTAGCTTATCCTGGTAGATCCTTCTGTGTCCGATCAAGTACCTGCTGCAGCTGTTATGAATCCAGTTTGCAATTTCATAATTCCACTTGAGCCCTTCACCCTTTTGCCAATATCCTCCTCATCGTTTTCGCAGTCGGATTTCGTGTTATGGCCGTAAAAGTGTGGCAAATGTAAGTGAACAACAACTTTCCTGACCACTTGACCTCCCGGCGAAGCCCCCAACAGCCCCAACACCCCCGCACATCCTTCATCCCGCTTGTTGGCAAAGTAATTAATTTGATAAAGTGGCCGGGCAAAACGTTTCTGCAGCGAGTGGGTGGCTTGGGTGGCTTGGATGCCCAAGGTGTTTTTATGAGGGGTGGCTGCTGCGGGTTAGTGGGGGGGGGAAGGGGATTTGGGTGGTGTTGAAGGGCGTGAGGGCCCCGCAGACATATTTATGGTCGAGAACATATATATTTATATACATACATATAACACTGTGCGTGTGTGTGTGTGTGTGTGTGTGTGTGTGTAGTGGCAACAGATTGTGCGTTCTGTTTGGGTAGTTAATGAAATGAGTTCGGTTGTCAACGAAAAGCCAGGGAAAATGTCACTGGAAATTATTTTGCCTGCGACCAGAGCAACAACATTTAATGGAATTTCAAATGCTGAGGCATGTGTGTGTGTGTGTGTGCGTGTGTTTGGATTGGAAGTGCAATGTAACACCCCACCTCTCAGTTTATTTCCTGGCTCATCCTGACCAGAATTTACACTTGACCAAGACTCGTTTGTTTGCCAAACGTTCTGTCTTTGGCTCGTTTGCCTCTCGTTGGTTTTTACATTTAACATGCATTTGCGTCTGAGTGGCGCATGAAATTTAAACAAATTGCGCAAATACTTTGTTTTTGATATGAGTGTCAACCTTGCCGGCCAGACAGCATGTCTCGGCACTGAGTTCCGTTCTCCGGCTCAAATAGAAACTAATTTGAATAGACGACTGCTGCAAATATGGTGATAACAACCGAACTTTTGAGCCAGAAAATACCAGACTAACTGATACCTAAACAAAAGTTTTTGCAGCCGTCCAAAGCCAATCTAAATGTACCCAAAATAAGCGCAGAGAAAATAAAAACAAAACAAAAAAAACAAAGGCGGAAACATTTTGTAAATCTTTTTGGCAAGCTTCGGCTCCAGTTGAAATCGCTTTTTATGCCCTGGCAGCCTATAAATATGCGACGTGAGCTGTTTGCGGAAAGCACTCGCACACACACAAACACACACACACACAAAGTGGCGAAGGAGCGCCTTGTAAAAAGCATAGCATACTTTCCAACGTCCACCAGGATTTGTTTGCGAGATTAGAAAAATTAAACTTAGAAAAGGATAAGTTTGGAGCGCGGGAGGAGGAGCTGCTGAATAACAAGTGGCGAAAGGCAAATTATAGCAAATAAAATGCAAAACCAGTAGCTCCAACAAAAACTTTGTTCCTCGCGAATAATTTCCATTAAAATAGATTAAAAACTGAAATATTTATATATGTATATCTAACACATCAACTGGGGGCTGTGTGTGCGTGGCAAGTGTATGTGTGGGTGCTATCCTGATGCCCCAAGGAGGTGAAAGTATTAAAAGTACTTGCCACTTGCTTACGCATTCCCACTGCCACGTCTTCATCTCAGTGTTATATGAAGCAGATTACATGGCATAATAATCACGATGAAGGGGGAGACAGGCACACACACACACACCCAGGCAACCGGGGGGCATTGTGGGGTTAAGAACACGGGCAAATATTAAATTTTACGCCAACAGCAAGGCAAAATAGCTGAGCGGAGGTGCTGAAAGAAAACGCCGCAGGGAAATGTCGGATAAAATGGGTAAAACGGAAAGGTAGCAATCAAAGTGGCCAGGTGAGCAAAAGCAGAGGCAATCATGCAGCCGGCCCGCCTACTACCAAAAAGAAAAAAAAAAGAGATAGAAAGCCAGCTAAGCCCCAGGAAAATGAAATATACCAGCTAAAATGGTAAATATGTGTGAATAAACTGATTGATATTGCTGCCATAAGCTGCCGAAATAATCCCTCAAATGGAAGGTGGCTAACTATAATTGCGAAGCTGGGCAACTTAAGATACAAACAAACATACATACACATATTAAAATGGAAAACTCAGCGAAATGAGCGAAAGGTGGGAATAAAATGATTTTCACACATCTTCAAAACTCTGGCGAAACGGTTAAGCTCCAAAAACGCTTACCGCCAAAGTTCATCAACTTTTCCGCTCACCTTTTTGCCACCTCCCCCCAGAAAAGCTCAACACCTGCAAATTGATTGAAACGCAGCCGAAAAAGAGAGCGGCAGGAGTGGAAAAACAGAATGAAAATATTACGAAACTTCGCTTTCGCTGCGCCAAACCAAAAACCATCTTGCCAACCTTGCCGGAAAATTCCCCTCACACTGACACGAATGGGAATATAAAAGGTAAATAATGTGACCTTTGAGAGCATCAAATGCGTTAGGTAATGGGCCGGGTCAGAAAGCAAAAAAAAAACAAAACCTAACTGAACTGAACTGAACATGAAAATGTAACTGTAACTGAAACTGAAGCCGAAATCTCAAGCGAAGCGTTATCCGTAAAACTGGATACGTAAAAACAACAGCAAATTCGTTGAATTATGAAACAGCAGGGAAAAATATCATATTTTCTTTTGTAGCCAAAGTTTTTCGCTCATAAATAGGCCGATTGTCTCTCGTTGCCTCTCGTTTTCACTTAGTGCCGAAGTTTCTGCTTCTTTCACCGTGGGGGGAAATTAAATTTATAGAGGTTATATAGCCGTTATACAGATGTAGAATCTGTCCAATAACTCCTGGCCCCATAATCCCCACGTCAAGGCGAGTTATGTGAAGAGTTGTCCGGGAATCTGCGAAGCTAACTGAATTTTTGGGGATTTGCTTTTATTGCCTTGGCGCCTGCGCATTGCGTTGTTTAATTTTTCCGCTTTTTCGCCACTTTCATTTCATTATATGTGTACTTTCGGATGTTCGCTGTTGCCTAGATCTCAACACTTCCTCGTTCGTTGCTGCTATAAATTATTTATTGTTTTTTGATACAAGATGACTCGCACAGTTCGAAGTTGGTCGCATGTGCTAGCATTTCTTGCTTACTTCATTAAGTCGACCGGGCCAAGTCATAAAATCTGATATGACCCTCTCTGCACAGTCGGAGCATTCTAGCTGTCTCTTTCGTTGTGTAGCCACTCTACCTATCTCTCTCGGTCTATCTGTCTATCTATCTCTTTCTCTCTCTCTCTCTGTGTGTGTGTGTGTGTGTGCCTGACGCAAGTATAATTTCCGCACATTTTCACGTTTTGCACATTTCCGCTGCATACTTTTGTGCGCCCTGGCATTTTGATGACGCTTTCGCCTGCGGATCGACCAACCGAAGCCTCCTCCGCAACTCGTTCTCCCAGAATTTCTATCCATCCCCACACACACACACCCCCCCCATCCATCCTTCTCCTTCACCACTTTTTATTGTATTTTACAGAAATTTGTTGGTGGCTAGAACTACACCACCCTGCTGTTGTTCCTGGCATTTTAACGAGTTAATGCAGGACATGCAAAATGGCCAGCATTTTGAATTCATTGAACTTTTAGCCGGGACTACACGCTTGTTTTCGGTTTGGCTGTTGCCTGGTTTTTCTGCCCCGTCGGTTGCTTTGGTTATAGCTACAAGATACATTTTGCACAATAAGTATCTGATAAATATTATTTACAATACTCATGTAATGGGGTAGTATTTTGGGTTTGAGATAGGTTTTTAGTTTGCTTAAAAATATGTCTGACTTATTTGTTTAGCTTTTGTTCTTAAAGTCACAAGAAGCATTTAAAATGATTAAAACAAATGCTGCTAAGCTTAAAATATATAATACGAAAACCTGAATAGCCCTTTTAAAAATTTGCCAAATGAAAAGCCATTAAAAATGGCCTGTCATCCTTCTTGGGCAAAGAACCTCATTAGTAAAATGTATAATTTCCATTTTGCCCGCTGCTCCTTTTCTACACATTCTACCATTCCAACTTTATATTCTTCTCGGCATTTTATTTTATTTTTTTTCTCCTCCGCGCTTAATTTATTGTGCATATACATACACCAGCATTTGCTTCTTGTGCCACACCGTTCTTTGTCAAATTCATTGTACATTTTACACTTTGCCCGCTCATTTCTTGCACTTAAGAGGTTTCCCCCACAATTTGCTTCCCACTTTGGAAAATATTATTGAGCCAAGAAAACTCGTTGAATCCGATGCTGTTTTGGCTTTTTGCAACCCTCGTTGCCAAATGCCTCCTCTTTTGGGGGCATTTTTAATGAGTCCTATGCAAATATATCGTTAGACTTAAGTGTGTATACGTGTTGTGTCTTGGCCCGATAAGCGAGCGAAAAGGATTCGCCAGGACAGCCTTTGATTATGGTCCACTGAGGAAAATCGCAGTGAGGGCGAAAAACTAGACGCCAAGGACACGAAGGGCGACAAGGGAAACTGCCACTGAGTGGGCAGTCTGAATAAAAAATTATAATAAACCTCGAAAAATTTCAATCTCAATCGTCAACAAGTTTCGCCTCCCCAAGCTGTTATATCCCGCTCTCCCATCATTTTCGACGGCACTCAACTTGCTTCAACTATTTTCTATGCAACGGAGGTTTGGGGTGGCTAAGAGGGAAAAGTCTCAGGCAACCGAGGGTTAATGCATGAACGAAATTCATGGTAAAACTTGAGCTAAATGCGCCCAGGAAAAGGTGCACGTACAAAAATTAGCTTGTTTTAGTTTTACATGCCAAAAGATGCAAAGTATTTTATGACTACAATTAAGTGACCTTAAATTATTACGCAATTTTCTGAATGTTTCTATTTCTATATTTATATGTTGCTTGTAATGAGATGGAAAAAGTGGGTATAAAATCTAATTATTATAATTATAACTAGCTCAGCTTTTTTTTGCAGTGTAACTGACCAAAAATCGGATGAAATTCCGTTGCCGTGTCCCTTTTTCGACCAGGCCAAAAGCATTTTGTTCTCTCCCTCTATCTCTATATCCCTCTCCCTCTGTCTCCTCTTTCTTTCGCATTTCTCTCTTTTATGCTTTTTTGGCTGTTCTCTGATGAAAACTACTCAGCGACATGAAACTTAACTTAAAAAGTTTTGCACTTTCATTTTGTAAATGAAATGTTGGGGTGTTCTTGCTGTTGTTGTATGTTGTTGTTGTTGTATGTTGTTGTTGTTGTTGCGAAATAACAGGAAAACAATTTGGAGCGGATAATGAATATGGGTTAGGTTTAGTGCATATGTATATGTAAGGATGCATGTGGCTAGGGAATATTGCTTTTGTGAGAGAGATTCCCATGCATTTTCCGGAAAAAAAAGTGCCCATCAAAGGCAAAGGCAAAGGGGGGTGGGGGGCAATGGAGCTAGGGGGCGGGGTCGTGGTGGCGCAATCAAATGATGAATGCATTACTATATGGATGAGTGATGACGAAGCTCAGTAAATGTTCATGGGCCCATGCACTTTGGGGCTGTTTCCAAAATGGAGCTCAATAAATAAGGATCAGATATATGCGACTAGACTAGGCAGCTAGAAAAAAAACTAGAAATAGAATGCTAGAATACTATACTAAATAACTAGAATAGAGATGTTGTAATAAATAATGTGGACTAAGATTGCATTATTTATATTATCCACATTTATATAATACAAATATACATTAGAAAAACAAAAATAATACAATAAATAATACTCTTTAACAAATAATGTTTCATTTTCCTGGCATTTCCCCTGTTTCATTGTTCCCTTAAGCTACAAATAGCTTCTGTTTGGCTAGATCTTCTAAGGCTTCTCACGTTCTCCATTGCATCCCTTGTCTGGACATTTTTGTGCATAGATTAGCTTCCTTTTTCGGTTTCCTACACGCTTTTTCTTAGATCTTAAAGCTCCTTTTTCGCTACTTGAAACAGAAATTTCCATTCAAGAAAAACCCTAAAACACAACCGAGCAATATAGAAGCCAAGCTCAATTCCACATTTTTTGCTGTTAGCGTCCCTTTTCTCGCTCACGTAATGAAAATGGCGCACATGGAGCTCGGGAAATTCGAGGCAAGTGGGGTGGCGGGAAAAGCGACTGGCTGAGGTCGGTGGACGCCGACGAGAGAAGCCCGCAGCGCCAGGACACTCGCTCGCTGCCGAGGACTCACTGAAGCCGAGCGCCAGGTCGCCGAGCAATTTTATGAACAGATGTGTGGTAAAATTAATGGACAGAGATAAACTCGCCTAGCGAGTGGAAATGGAAAACCGAGGGTTAAACGCCAGGCAAGAGAGTGAAAACTCGGCGAACGAGAGAGATGGGGAGAGCGAGAGAGCGAGAGAGAGAGAGCGGGAAAAGCGGGCAAAGGTTCGTTTGCTCGTCTTGTTTGCCCCAACATGATTTATGATCCTTTCGCGACAACAAAAACAAAGGCAGATAAATATAAAGAAAACAAGCAGCAGTCATTTGACTGAGTGAAATGGTCGAGTGGAAAAGCAGTTTCACTCAATGTGAAAAAACCACCCCCTAGGAGCTTTTCCGCTGCTGCCTCTGCTGTTGGGATTTTCGTGAAAAGCTGTTGACTTCGTTACGCTGATAACTTAAATATGCATGGAAATTTACATACGTGTCAATGGCATTAAGTAGCGTTATGCCATTGGATAAGCTCCATATAGGCAACGGGCCACACACATTTGGCTCTTTTTAGGGCTATCATTGTGGATTTCTCGACGGTGTTTACTACGCTTCTTAGCTGGCTATAAGGATATATGGACTCACCTGAATACCATGGGCACCGCCACCCTGCTGGCTAATGTGCAACTGCTGCGTCTGCTTCATCTGCAGCGTTGTGGTGGTCGATTGTTGCTGCTGCTGCTGCGGCGCATTTGGGGTGTTGCCGCCGGGTCCGGCATTCGGATTGTTCTGCTGCCCATTGGCGGCGTTGCCGCGCTGCTGTTGCTGCTGCGGTCCAGCCCCGGGTTGCTGTTGCTGCTGCGCCAGATTGCCCGGCTGCTGGTTGCCATTTGGACCGCCCCTTGGCGGACAATTGAGGAAGTTGGCCGCCGCATTGGGGTTCTGGTTGCTGAAGGGTGAGTACTGCTGCTGCTGCTGTTGCTGTTGTTGCTGCTGCTGCTGCTGCTGCTGCTGCAGTTGCTGCTGCGGCACCTGTTGCTGCTGCTGTTGTTTGTTGAAATTGGGAACACCACCCATTTTGGGCTGCTGCTGCTGCTGTTGTTGTTGATGGTGTTGCTGCTGCTGCTGCTGTTGCATGGCCTGCTGCTGCTGCAGACGCTTGAGATCGAAATCGTTTTGAGAGGAATAGAAGAGCTCCTGCTTGATGTCCAGGAAATTCTGCTGCACATTCATGCCGGCTCCTGGGCCAGGACCCTTTTGCTGATGGAACTGCGGCGGCAGGTGTTGCTGCTGCGGCTGCTGTTGCTGCGCCTGCTGCTGCTGCTGCGGACCATTGGGTCCCAGGCCAAAGTCATTGGGAAAGCCGCCGCCGTAGTCGTTATAGCGACCCGGCTGTCCTTGTCCCATCATCTGACCATGTTGCTGCTGGGCCTGTTGCTGTTGCTGCTGTTGTTGCTGCTGCTGCTGTTGCTGCGGATTCATGCCGTGCGGCGGTCGTGGGAATCCACCCATGCCGCCCATGGCATTCTTGTGCTGATGCTGCTCGGCCATTTGCTTGAGTGTCTGAGCAGCCAACGGATGTTCGGACATGAGATTACCAGAGTTTCCACCATTACCACCAGCATTGGGAGCACCACCTGTCCCGCCATTCGGACCGTTGGGAAAGCCACCTTGGTTGCCAGGATTGCCGCCACGCATCTTCATGCCCGGATTGTCCAGACCCAGGCCAAAGCCACCGAAACCATGACCCAAACCGCCCTCGGACTTCACAT
This sequence comes from Drosophila melanogaster, assembly GCF_000001215.4. Taxonomy (NCBI): domain Eukaryota; kingdom Metazoa; phylum Arthropoda; class Insecta; order Diptera; family Drosophilidae; genus Drosophila; species Drosophila melanogaster. The sequence continues at coordinate 14,039,652 of NT_033778.4, read as the reverse complement.
TCAGGCTATTGATCAAATCCTGGGCATTGGGCGGCTCCACCTTGATGCCATCCTCCGTCTTTATGTCCAGCAGCGGTTTCTCATCGAAGCCATCGAGGAAACTGGGATTGAAGTCCTGCAGGTTGTTGATGAGATCCTTGAACGTGTCGTTGTTCTCCGAGTTATCATCCCCGAGTAGATCGGGAAAGCCGGGAAACTGTCCGCCACCGCCATCCTTGTCCAATGAGCCGAGATCGGGAAAATCGTGATCCGGTTCCCGTTTGCACTCCACCAAATTGGCCAGATTGCCGAGGGCCGACTTCTGTTGGGCGGACATCATGTTGGGTGGCATGCCCATGCCGCCAAGTCCACCGGCCACGCCCCCGGGACCCGTCGCCATGCCGCCGGGTCCCCCGCCCCTTCCATTATTCCCGAGGCCACCCAGTCCGCCGCCTTGTTGTTGCTGCTGCTGCTGGTGCTGTTGCTGGTGATGATCACCTCCGTTGTTGTTGTTATTACCGTTTCCGCCGCCTCCCCCGCCTCCGTTATTGTTGTTGTTACCGCTACCGCCTCCACCGCCGCCCCCTCCGCCACCGCCCACACCTGGTTCACTCTTCACCGATGTGTTGGTCAGCGCCTTTACAGTGACATTAGTGCTAATCTGTTGCGGTTGCGAATTGGCCGCCGATGTGGTAAACTCCAGTTGCTGAACAATTTCCACCGAGAATTTGGTTAGATTCTCAGAGCCGTTGTTGTTGCTGCCGCCGTTGTTGTTGGTGCTGTTGCCATTGTTGTTCGTGTTGTTGCCGGTATTGGAGCCATTGCCGCCGTTGTTGGCATTCGCATTGCCGTTGTTGTTGTTGCTATTGCTATTGTTGTTATTATTAGGCAACTTGTGCGGCGGTTCAAAGCTGTCAGGGCCATTGTCAACATCCTCCGCGGGTCGTTTCAGGAATTTTTGTTGCTAAATTAGGAGAGAAAATAAAGTATACGTTATAGTAATATAAAGTTTCTCAATGCTACAGTGTAAATATAATCCTAAAAAATAAGTTGAAACTGTATTCGATCAATTACAAAATAGTAATGAGCTATATAGAAAATCTAAAGAACGAAAACATTTTGTAGATAAGAAAACAATTTAATTTTAAAACTATTATGTTGCTCTTATCCACAACTTAAAAAGTGGGACAAGCTTAAATGATAATAACATTGAAAGCAATAAAAACTCTCATTAGTTACCCAAATCTTACCCAAATATTCATAGATAGTTCGTTTTTAGCTTTTGCTGGCTTGGGCGAAGATTTAGTTTAGTTTTTGAGTAGTTCGGACATTAAGAGTCGAGAGTTCGGTTTTGAAAACACTTCGGATATATAGACACAAAAGTTTGAACAGCTTTAGCACGATGATTTTTAAAAGCGCGTTGGTAGACTTGGTCCGGGGATTTGTGGGGAGATTTTAGGCTACCACACGATAGGGTGAACTTTTCGGACCAGTGTTGTGTAACGACGTCGACAGTGCTGAGCAGCGTCGAAAATATAGCATTTTGTTGCATTTACTTCGCGGGCGCATTTGGCTTTTGATTTTCTTCACAGTTTTCTTCGTCGATCTCGAGTTCTTTTGATTGTAATTTGATTTATTCAGCTGCGGCGCACACAGTGAGAAATTATACATAAATTAGTGTTACACATGTACATATAACGCATATCGTATATACTGCATTGATGGGAAGCACGATTCGATTAACACTCAACAACAATGGCAACTACATCGCTGACTTGGCAAGAGTAATCAAAAGAAATTCACTTGCAAGACGTGCACAAATTATTGAAAAGCCGTAGCGAAATTTCATGAAAATCGCAAGTGCACACAGCCATTGGCAAAAATCACACTCACACACACTCACATAAAAAGACGTCTCAAAATGTGTACAAAAAACAAACCTTAAAAAACACAGAAAGCTGTGCAGAGGCAGAAACAATAACATAAAAGGCAAAGACACTTCTAATCAGTGGCAGAATGCCGAAGTCGACTGAGAAAAGAGAACCAGAACGCCAGAGTATCTGTGTGAGAACTTATGTGCTAGTGTGCGTTGTGTTGGCGTCGGCTCCGCTTTTGTTGTTGTTTTTGTTTCTGTTCTGCCTTACTTCAGCGCTTTCGATACCCCTCAATCGTGTAATCAAGGGGTATATGGGACATATAGAGAAGTATCTACACATTTGTCTATATAAAAATGCCTAACCGTATCTTTAAATGGAATAGATAATGTTTAAAATAGATTCTTTTATTTCCCCCTGTACAAAATTAAGACCATTACTTTATTTAAAAATGTATGTTAATGCAAAGGTTATATTAGAAATATTTCAAAACTTGCATTTCTCGTAGGCTCGCTTAACTATTGCAAATAAATCTGGCGTTTTAATGATTTGTTCTATACATATGCATGTACATAATTCCCAAGTATCATTTTGTTGAAAAATCATAAAATTAATACCACTTGCTGGGTACGTAAAACGAAGAGGATAAAAACCAAAAAAAAAAGACGATGGCATAAAAAAAGAAAACAAGAAAACAATCACATTTAAATCAGAATGTGTTTGCTTTTCAGTTTTTATTTTCATGCCTCCGTGCAGGCCAAGCGCCCGCGACTTTAGCTGTTTATTTTGTTTTTAATTAATGCAAAATGTATACAAAATAGCCGCGAATAGGCGCAGCAACCAACACAATGACATGTGTGTGGGGTCGCGAGGTGTGCGTGTGTATGCCGCTGTATGTAGGTACATATATATCTGTGTGAGTATTTAGTGCACACGATATAATACTTCAAAGTGAAGAAGAAGCAGAGGACTCGGTTGCAAGTGTGCGGAAGGTTGCGAAATGCTCTGGATAACCGCAAGTGACTCGTTTGCTGCGTTCAGAATTATTTACCACAATTTAAAAACATTCTCTGCGACTACATTCATACAGTGAAGATTCTATAAAACGGGGGTTTTTCACATTCGAGATTTATATACACAAATATTCGAAATAAATATATCCAATGTAGTCTAGCTACAAACTGGATGTTTTTGGAATGAAATGTTTCAAAACCTATAAGTTTAAAGTTAAAACTTTCTTTTTATCGACACTGTTCAAAGTCCTTTAAAACATATTTGGTACATAAAAACAAAAACCACTCACTTAAGGTCGCAACCCACACAGCCTAATTAAATTATTTATTCAATAAGGAAAATGTCCTCTTAAGCGGCGAAGGATCCCACTCTCAGGTCATCGATAGCCACTCAATCGGTGGTTAAACAATTACAATCGCCTGCAAAACTATTCCCCAAATGAATAACAAAGTGAATAGCACTCATTACGCATTCACATTCATGCACAATCTCTCGCACTCACGAAACACTTTCGCCTAATAAGTTTATGGCACTTTACAACACTCGAAATGCAATGCACACAATTGTCCCGTTTCGGCCATCTCCCATTTCTCCCATCTCTCCCATTTCTTTTAACCACCACCCCCCCGCCCATCACATTGCCCTGTGTACCAACGTTCACTTCGATACACGCGCCAACACTTTTCCCCATTCGCTTGGCTCATTATGAATAAATGACGTTTCATAAATTTGTTTTTCCCTGCGCCTCTGCCGCTGCTACCATCGATCATGCTGTCTCTTTTATACTGCCCTCTATCTTCACACTCGCCGTCTCTTTCGCTGGCTGTATCTGTATCTGCAAATGTATCTGTGTTTTCGGTATCTTTCGATGGAAGCGTGACACAAAGAATGCAAACTTGCGTTGACCAGAAGCGTTGGGAAAACGGTAGTGGTATAGAAATGCGAAAAAGGGAGAAGGGAAAGGGTGCCGTAATATGTAACCTATTGCAGAAAGAGATGGGTATGCTCGTGCAGAAAGAGAGCGGTAGAGCTCACACAATTTACAAACTTAAAAGTAATTTAGTTTTTTACGACTCCACTGCGGTAATAAAAATGTTTTGCCCTCTCCGTATTGCCACCCCCACACCACGCACACTTTGCCTTCCATCTTTTTCACCTATAACTATACCATAGCCTCGTACCGTACCCTTTAGCCTACCCCAACCCTTTGAGGAGCTCCCGTCTCCCCATGCCCATACCCATGCCCATGCCTCCCCTAATTCCCCACTACATTTACTGCATTTACATTTATCGATGCGTCGCCTCCGATGTCGACATCCTCATCTTCGCCTTTGCCTTCGCTCTGGCCTCCGTCTTGGCTTTTATGTCTTGCTGGTGGTGGGGCTTAATAACTTTGTCAGGGGGAGGGGGGGGGGGGTAAGTGTCTGGGGTCTGAGGTATACTGAAAATCGAAGGTTGGGCTCTCAGAAGTACTGGTCACATTGTGACGAGCTAAACAGAAATCACAGAGAAAGGAGTACGTGTCTCAAGTCACTAGATCGCTATTTCTACAAATCTAGTTATGAAATTAATTCTTTTTTTTTACAAATACGTTTAAACCTATTCTGATTGCTGTTGCTCAAAAAGAAAGTCAAACCTTTCTCAGTTTATGACTCGTTTCTGTATCTTCACTGTCTATCAGCCTGCGTCGCGCTTTAATATATTTTCTGTTTGCTTTACGCGCAAATGAAATAAAGCAACAGAAATTATGCCGCGAACCTTGACACATTAAAAATAAGCAACAACAAAGAGCGTGAGTAAGAAGACCTCACCCATCTCTCTTGCACACTGTCTCCCTCTCGCCTCCACCTCCATCCACGTCGACGAGAGCTAGTAAATTTTTTGCGTGTAAAAATAAAAATGTGGAAAAGCTTCTTTCCACATTGGCGACGTTCAGCAGTTCAGTTTGTACGAATTTCGTTTTCATGATTCCAATGCATAAACAATAGAGAGCGCGTCCAACGCGTCGTATGATTAATGCGAATTAGCGGCGAATCCAAACCGACACTCTCCGCCACTCAGCACCAGAAAAAGAAGAAGAAAAAAAAAAACAAAACAATACACTATAGCCATATAGCAGCTAGTCCGAAAACGGAAATCGTCTCTTCCCCAACAACAAAAGCAACACAAAAATCATCGGAAAAACACATCAAATGTTTCGTGGAAAGCCTTCGCTTCGCGTCCGTGTTATTTGATTAGTTGGTCGAGTCGAGTTGCTAGTTGCTACATTGTGTGGTATATAGGTGCTGAGAGACACTGAGGCACTGAAAGATGATAGAGGAGAAGTGGCCTTGGATACGCAAGAAAAAGGAGGCGGACGTGGTCAATACGTTTGGGTGGGGAAATCAAAAAGATTTGGAGTAATTGTTGGAGCTGTTGTTAACACATAAATTGGGCATGAAATATTAGTGCATTGATTGATGAAGTTGAAACCAACTAAATTAAAATAAAGAATTTGAAAATCGTTTTAATAAGTAGCATCATCATTATCATTCGTTATTACTATCATTCTTAATTTTATACATAAATAAACTGTATAAAATCTAGAATTAAGAAGTTGAGTTTAAAACAGAAAATCCAACTTCGAATTCCAATTTTGCATGCACTTTAAATGAGATATGCAAATAGTTTTCCCCCGGCTCTTTGTCAACTGTTTTTTCTTTCCAGTTCCACTGTTCTCGTGCGTTTTCCTCTTTGCCAGCGGGCCATCATTTATTCACAACAATTAATTAAAAGTGTAACTTAAAACGTTCGCTCAAGTGTCAGCCATAACAGAAAGCCGCCTTTTTTGCCCCCCCCCCCTTTTTTTGCACCACCCCTTGAAAACGAACGCCACCAATTAATTCCTTGCTATTTTAACCATTTCTTACCCCATATTTTTCCGACACACACGGCGTATGCGTAATATTATGGCCTTGTTTAGCGCCCCACTCTTTGCTGCCCATTTCCTCGCCTTTCGCCCCTAGCATTCGCACTTCACTTACTCGCATTATATTTTGCATTCTATTAATTTTTTGCAAATTATTAAAAAGTGGGCGGCAGTGGCGAAAGGAAAGGAAAATGAAAATCGCAAGAAATTTGCGAAGTGAATTATAAATCATTATTCAAGTCATTTAACTGAGCTGGCGCACAATGCGAAATTATGTTTACCAAAAATTAATTAAACAACAGTAACAACCGAAAGAGCAATAAAAGTAAGATTAATGTAGTCGCAGCAACGCAGCGACGCCGACTGCGACGGCGGCAGAGACTGAGGCAGAGGCAGCATCAATTTCCGCAACGCCAAACGGCTAAGCCAGATTTCTCGGTTCGGTTTAAGTTAGCTTGTTGCTCGCTCCAAGGCAATTGTTGCTATTACTATCGCTGTTGTTTCGCCCAAGAATTCCTAGATGCTCTTGTCTCTCACTATTCAATTATACACCAAGAGACAAAAGCGTGGAAGAAGTTCTGGAGTATGGGTAACTTTGGGATACCCTTAAAATAAATATATATATCAAATAGTTTAGCTGCCTAATGAAATAGTCACTATATACACGCAAAACCCCAAATCACAGTTCCGTTAAAGAAAACTCTTGAAAAGCGGAGCAATTAAAGAAATGTAACAGCAGGTGTTTGCATCTAAATATCACGCTGATAGCTAACCATCGAAATTTGCATAATTCAAAACCGTTAATCAGCCCAATTGTTTTACCATTGCAGGGCACACAAACTGAAGCACAGATGGCCATTAGTGTATGCGCACATTTTTATGAATACTGTAAGTGCAGATACAAATATATGCACAATTCCAAACGTGTTCTACTTCATGGCATTGTGAGCATGCCCCACTTTTTGGTGAGGGCATAACAAACGACCAATTGCTCGCTCAGATCTGCTCCTACCCTCTCCGCTGCCACTAACCCCCCCTCCCCCCTGCACCGTACATTTCTTGGCCACTTGTCTAAGCAATATGCGTAACACACACTGAGGCACACTAGCGTACACACACGCACACTCACGCGGAGAAATCAAACGGAAATTTATGTTGGCCAAAAATGTTTTCTTTGATATTTTAGCAAGCAAATTCTAGCATCGAACATAAAAGTTTATAATTTATGAAAACGAAAATAATGCAGAACGTACAAATTCCCAAACGGATTTACTGCAATGTAATTAATGGTTTCCATCGAGCCAAAAGAGTGGCAAAAAAAAAAAAAAAGAAAAACACAGACACACATAAGCACACGTTTTTTTTTTTTTGTTTGCTCAATTTTCCTCCTGATTTATTTAGCACTTTTGATTTATGATTTTTAATTTCTGCCATTTTACGTCTTACGTGAGTCTTACGAAGTCTGCACCTAATAAATTTGCATTTGCTATGCACAATTTCCCATCCAAGAACCAGACACGAAAAAGCGAATAAAATGTCAAATAAATAAACAGGACACAGGGGGAGGGTTGAGTTAAATAATTGCTAGAAAGCACACAGGAATTTAGCAGAAGATCTCGTAAATAAAATAAACGAAATTCCATAAGCACACAAACGAATTTTTTACACTCATTCACAGCTGATTTTGATCACAGCAGATTTACTTTGGAAAATACATTATTGTTCTGCTGATAACACCTCTATATATGGAATTTAAGGAATTTACAATCATTTTTGTTGTTTATGTTTTTCTCTCATCTTTGCGATTAAAAAATACTATAACTCTTCATGTTTGACACGAAATTGTTTCGCTTTTCACTTTTCAAACACTAATGTTTTTAAGCACTCGAACACTTTATTTCTTCATTAACTTTAAGTGCATATTTTAGTATTTCTTTTTAATTTGTTTTCTTTTGTTATATTGCCATAGTCGTTGATGTTGCCTTTGTTGTTGCTGTTGCGTTGCTGCTGTTGTGTTTTTATCGCTGAGGGAACGAACCGCAAACAACTAAAAAAAAAAAGCGCTCAGCTTTTCTTTGGCTAGTGTTGCTGTTTCTGCCGTGCGGCTGTTACTGCTGCTGGCGTCGTGTTGCTGTTGCTGTTGCCTCAGCTGCTGCTGCTGCTGCTGATGCTGCTGCTGGTTTGTCGTGCGCCGTTTGGCAGTCGGTTGAGTACTGGCACGAGCCGCTGTCAGCGAAGCCAAACGAAGCGACTTCGAGCGACGCGAGCGACGCTGGCAGCGGCAGCAGCAGCAGCAACACGACGCCAGCTGCGACGCCGGCAGCGAGAAAGTTTGCTTTTTGCATTGTTGCAGCGCCGCAGCGAGTGAGTATCTGTGTGCGAGTGGGTGGCTGTTGGTATGGGTGTTGCTGCGGGGATGTCGCTGTTAGCCATAACAGACGGTTGATAAGCTGCTGCTGCTGCTGCTGTTAGCATGTTGCATGTCAGCTGCTCTCTCTCTCTCTCTTACTCTTTCGCTCTCTCTTGGCTTTCATGTTGAAACCAATTCGTTTGTCATTTGTTTAATGACACAAATATTTGCACAAAGTGTTTGCATTTATGTATGCCGCGACAACCTGTCTTACCCCCCCCCCTCCCCCGTTCCACCATTCCAACCAAGCTCCACCGCTGCCCCACTCGCTGTTTTCAATTTCCATTTTGGCGTCATGAAAGTTTTCCCTCAATTTGTATTTGTGCCATAAATTTGATTACCACTAATAGACTAATAATAATCCAACTAATGATCACCGTTTCTGTTTTCCTTGCTTCGCTTCTTTTTTTGTTTTGTTTCTTTTTTTTGTGGGTGGCTTTCAGGCAAATTGAATTCGCTGCCCACTTTCTGATGGCTGTTAAATTGGGTTGAGCCTACAAGGACGAAATCCAGCGAAATCCTACCCAAAAGCCAGGCAACAGCACAAAACAACAAACAAACGTGAACAACTAAATAAGGAAGTGACACCGGAAACAGGCAGCGACATCAACGTCGTAGGAATGCGCAAAGGAATTTGAGCTGATGGTAAAGCGGGGGAAACGTTGGGGGGTGGGGGGGTGTTCTGGGAAAATTCAGAGGTTTTGGGTTTGTGTTTGGGGTTTCGCAGGAATCACTCACAAAAATCCAAGTGAGTCCAGTGAGTCGAGTGAGTCGTGCGAAGCGCTCTTTATCTCGCATTTTTAGCTCGTTTATAAGGCAACGACACCGGCCGGCTGAAACTAGTTAAGGCCACACCAGCAACCCTCTTCGCTCGCCCCAGCCTCTCTGCCACGCCCCCTTGCCTCCTCTCTACAACAACACTCCTCTCGCCCCCCTCTCTTCACACCGCTTACAGCTTAACCTATAAAAATTCCGCAAACCCAACATCCACAAATGGGAACACTCCACCCCACTCCGCATGTGAAAATGTTCTTTTTCAGCTCTCTCGGAAAATCTGGGCGCCTGTTACACACGCAACGAAGTTGCCAACACAACCTCACATGAACGCACACACGCGACTCGAAGCTGTTGCTGTTGCGGTGATGTTGCTGCCGCTGCGTTGATGTTGCTGCTGCTGCTGCTGCTGCTGTTGCCGTTGGTGTTGCCGCTGTGTCAGTGCCGTTCATTTGTTTGATTTTGTTGTGATTATGCGCAGTGCTTCGGCGGCAGAGACGCCGGCAGTGACGCCATCGCCCGAGCAGTGGCAGTGGCGGCGTCGTGGTAGTCAGCGACCCATGGAGGGCATTTGGGGGCGCAACAACAACAGCTACAACGCCAACAGCTAGGCGCGCTGGGCAACTGGATTCTCGCTCCGAGTTACGAGTTACACTTGGACAACTCGAAAATGTGATAAGACATGCATGTGGCACTTTGATTTCAATCCGATTTTGATTTAAAACCACACGGGTTTAAATCGGAATAAGCATCATCAAATTCGGAAATATGGTATTTACAAACAGAGTTACACTTAATATTACTTAGTATATTACTTAAGAAACCAGCTTGCACTTTTCTAACAGCAGGCTAACACATGTAACTGTCAATAATGAAATTCGGAAACAGTACAGTGAACTTTCCAACACTTGAAATCTTAACTTCCTATGCAATAAATGCATTCGTTGAATAGACAGCGGATTACGTACATATATGTATACGTATAATTCATATATATATATCTACCGTTATTCTCATAACAGATAACATTTACCCAAAAATGCATTTCAAGGCATTTCCTTCCGCCTTGAGAAGTCACGACTTACTAGATTTTCACCTTCAATCAAATAGTCAATCTGTTCTTGTTCAGCGCACTGCGATAAATATTTGTGGCTCTCTGTTGTTATTCTAGATTTTCCTTATAGCCAGTATTGTCTGTTGCCTGTTGGCTGCTGTTTGTGTGCCGTAAAAACTCATTGCCAGTTTGGGGCGTCGCTCAACTGGAAATGTGGCCAAGCCGAGGCTAAAACTGAAGCTGAAGCTGAAGCTGCAGGTGTCTGTCTAACCAAGTCATCTCACATATATATATATATACATATGTACATATATTTACTTTGTAGATACATATATTAAAATAAGTACATAGTGGATGTGCCAGCCTCCATGTAATTGCGCTGAGCATTTCTTTGTGCGGCTTAATTAGTGGCTGGCAGCAGCCTGTTTTTCATTTTAGAGGTTTATAAATGATGCTCGCAGAAGCACAACTGGGCTCCATTCGTAGGCAGCTCAATTTAAAGGTCCAAACAAATAGTTACAGCAAATACACAGTTCCAATTTTCGGTAGTAGACTACAAGTCTAAATTCTTTATTAAATGGCCTTTTTCGTTGCTGCCACATTGTGGTAGCGAATCGAGAATCGGCTAAAGTTGTGCGAAGTGATCTCCTTGGTGGGCGTGAATTCCGCCCGCTCGATAATCGAGCGCGGACTGCCGATATTCAGTAGCCAGAACTTCAGCACGTTGACCTTGGGCAGTGTGCCCTCCAGCTGTCCCTTCACCGTGCCCTCGTCCGTGTTCATCACCCACCCGCGCACCTGGTTCATTGTGGCCAGATCTCGTGTCTGCTTCCGCAAACACACACCCTGTACTCGCCCGAAGAGTTCGAATCCGCAGGAGAAGATCTGTTCCGCTGGCTGCATCATCTTCAATATGCTTCGTTTTTTCTAGAAATAACTCCAACTTATTGTCGATCGAGAGAGAGATAGAAACAGAAACTCCACTTGTTGAAATTTAGTTGATTTTTGTCAGTGTTCGTTACAGGAATGTCGCAAGCTCCTAGATTCCCTTAAGCAGTTAAGTGTTTCCTTTCGGAATGTGCGCTCTGCAGCACAGTGAAACCCAAATAATGTTAACACAAGCAAAACTTGCTAAAATTAAATGTTAAACTACTGGGTGTCAATGATATCGCCATTATGTGCTTAAATTAAAATCGACGAAAGAAATAGGGAGTTTACGTTGGAAAAAGGAGCAGTGTATCGGCGAGAGCGCTAATGACATTGTATCTATTGTATATCCATAGCGTATAGCGTATCCCATATCAGCACTGGGGACTCATAAATCACTTGCCACACTCATTCGCACACACGCACACATTCACATGCGACGCCAAGTTCATCTCATGGCAATCCAATCAACTGGCAATGCCACAAAAGTTTGCAACCACCAAACCAGAGCCGAAACCCTCCCCCCCCCTTGTTCCTCTTGCCAGCAAGCCTCCTTCCTTCCCCCTTCCCCCTTCCCCTTCCCCTATGGCCCATGGACACATGAACACCCCCCTCGAAAATGGCAAAACACCACCTATGGGCAGCGCGAACAATAACTAGCGAGATAAACAGACAACATTCGGCGTTAATGCAAACGCGAAACGCCGACATCGCAGGCGATACTAAGGCAAATATTTAATACGATATTTATGGCCTAGGCACAGGATCAAGTGCAAGCGGGATGGGTAGACAGAAAGAGACCAAAAGGGAGAGCATGGGGAAATGAGGTCCTTTGAGCCAAGGTATTTGCAAAAGATGCCTGTGATAAATGACTACAGTTACAAGTACTCGTCCGACAGCTTCCAGAAATTGGTTTCCCGATGACTACATAAATTATACTTTTTCACAATTATGTCTAAGGTTTGTAAGGAAGACTATTAAATATTAACGATACGATATATTCTCTAGAAATTAACTGCTTTTCATTCTTCCACCCTGACGTTAGCGTGCAACCGAAAAGATTTTCCCCCTTTACCATCTACATTTTAAGAAACCAAACGTGTACGTATGTTGAAATGGCCCTAAAGCTGTCAATTTGGTTAAGCGAATTTAAAAGTTTTCGCAAAGTGGAACCAAAGGCTTCCAATTTGGCCGGCACACTGTGGCCAATCCAACTCGAACTCCGTTCGTCGTGTGCCCATTCAAATGAAACACAGCACGAGCCTCGGGTTCGTTTCGAGTTTCAGGTTGGATTTCAGGTTGAGACCGCCACCGACGTCTCCATCGAATTCGCAGTTCCGTCGCTGCCTCCGTCGACGTCCGTTCGATACTGTTGTTGTTGCTGCTGCTGCTGTTGTTGTTGTTGCCGTCGAGCCGAAGGTGAGCAAGCCAAATCAAACAAACCGAAGCGCAGCAAAAAAAAAAGTACGTTGAAACGCTTGAAGGGACTTCGCATGCCTCGCCGTTGGAGCTACGAACGAACGGGTATATATGTTTGTATGTACATGTAGGCATAAGTATAGGTATCGGTATATCTATAGATACTATAGCTCATGCTGTTGCTGCCAGAAACTGCGCTTCAATTGCGACAGCAGCAACAACAACAACAACAGCAAGTCGGTAAACAAAACTCAGCTTCTCCGAAGGCAAACTGCGTGAAGTGGGAGAAAGAGAGCCACCAGCAGCTAAGAGAGAAATTGTGAGAAATTGAGTGATCTTGCAGAACGGATAAACACCAGATAAGCAAGGCTAACAGGGAAAATTCAACTGCACTTAATCACTGATATCAACAAAGGGGGTTTCTTTAAAGATCAATTTTGTATATAAATATATATATATACATAAAGTGGTCATACCAAAAAATATGTATTATTGTTATTAAGTTATTTCCTTGTGGTCTTGATATCATCTTTATAGATTAGCTGATTTTCATAGTTGCAACATATTTCTTGGATTTTGAAGTTTCAGTTTCTGTTTAAAGTATGAACACCATGCTAATACTGTTTTCAAATACCTAAAAGTCAAAGCATTTTCCTATCGTTTCGTTCAAAATTTTTATTGTTCAGAACGTTTGGCCGCCAAGCCAAACGGCGCCAAGCACACACACACACACACACACACACACACACACACATTAACACAAATCAAATCGGAAAAGGCGAAACAAAAATAACAACAACTTGGAACAGCAACAACAACGTCAGCGCCAAGAACAACAATTAAATCGAATTGGAAATTAAAAATAAAAAAGTACAGTACTCGGTCTGTTTCAAGCCCACAGCGTTTTCCCCACCGTTTCTCCAAATTGAATTGAAATGCAAACGAAAGCTAAATACTAAAATTAGCTTAATATAATGTAAGGCAGACAGGGCAATAACAACAAGTGAATAGAAAATCAAAGCGAAGCATATAAAACGGCGATAATTCAAATGCAAAATGTAAACACTTCAAAGCCGCGCGACGGGGAAAGCGGTCGGAAAAGCGGAGGAAAAGCTGGGAAAAATACAGCTACAGTGGCATAGGAAAATTGGAATAATAAGAGAAAGAAGTCGAATGGCTGCGGAGTTCAAAAGGGGAGTGCTTGGGTGAGCAGCAGAAACTCGCACTACGAAGACTTGACTTGGCCTCTAATATCTCACTCACTCACGCACACACGCACATTAAATTGTTTACGCAAATGACAAAATTATTATGCAGTGCAGGGAGAAAAATGATGGCCTCTAAACGTAGTAGATATAAAAAATAAAGCCCAGATGGTAATATATTAACGGATATTAAAACGATATTCTAATTATAAATCTGATTTATACTCATTCCAATCTGATTTATCTTGAATGTCAGCGGATTCTCGAGAATCCACTCAGAATAGGGTTAAGCACACTCAATCGCTGAGTTGTCCCACGCTGCGTATACGTAACCCGTGATCTTGACTTATCAGGCTTATCAGAATAACTCGACGATGATGCAAACATTCCAGTAATGGCGACTCCTTAATGCTCGGATACTTAGCTTAACTTACGGTTTAATCTGCACAATATGCATATCTACACGGTACAACAATGCGTCGATGGGACAAACAAAGGGGGAAACTCACCTGCAACGAGAGAAAGAGAGACAAAATACTGATTAGCCACAAATGCAGCGTAAACGCAATGAGAATGATAAATCAACTGGCTAAAAATACAGCAAGCACAACGGCAACAACAACAACAACAACAAAATCACGTCAGCGGCCAAATAAGGCAAACAATTGCAAAAATCTGCATGTTGACGTCGCTGCCCGCGCCGACTGTGCAGTTGCGTCGCAGTCGAGGAGCTAAAAATATTTCACTCGGCTCGCTTAGAAAATCCAAAATTAGCTGGCACGGCGTGCGCACAAAATCCAAAATGAGGAACACAAAATGAGGCACAGTGGCGTGCGATCCACTTTCTAGCACTCAAAAATCAATAATGGCAGTATATGCAAATTAGGCTGCTAATTGATTTAATTCTATTAAAAAACTATTAAGTATACAAAGTCAATAGTTTAATAGTTTTTTTTTTTACTGGTTACATACCAGTAAGCATTTTATTGATTATTCAAAACAGTGAAAAATAATATCCTTTTTAATTTGACAAAATACGAACGAACTAAATTTCACACCCACTGTGCGGCGTTCGTGGCGTCACCGTTGAGCGACGACAGAGGCAGAGGCTGAGGCAGTGACGGCGAAGTCAACGCCGACGCTTACAGCGTGCGACAGCAGGTTGGCAGAAAGTCTGCCACTGATAACGGGAAATGGCATGCCAGCAACAGCGGCAGCAAAAGCAGCAACAATAAGGAGAGCCATCGACATTCACTCACTCTCTCACTCTTTCTCTTACCGGCTCCCCACTTTACTCACACACTCACTCGTTGGCGCTCTCGCCTCTTCCTCGCTCGCAGTGGCCATGTCTTCTATGCTCTCGTGGCTGGCAACGCTCACGCCAAAATAAACAACAAATGTAAAGTGCGCCCCTTTAGCAATGTGGTATGCACGGAGAAAAACCTACTACTGCACTTTTAATACAAGGAAATATTTTTAAAAATTTTGTTTTTTTTTTTTAAACCTAATTGGTAATCGAGTCTCGGGTTATCGCCTGAAGATGAGTTAGACCATTAATTGCATTTCCCGATTAAATGATTTGTTGCATACTTCAAGGACTGCATAAGATTTTCGTCCATAAAAAACTGCTATTATTTCTCCGTGTGTATAGGAAAAGCGGTCGCAGAGCCTACCCGCCACCCCCCCAAAACACCCAACCACCTAGGACAAGCCATGAAAATAAATATGTGGGCATAACAAAAATGAAAATTGTACGCGAAATGTGCCGCAAATGGCAGCAGATTTGCCATTAAAATTTACAAAGGGTCTTTCTCGGTGTTTCGGGATCCGAGTGGAAAACCGAGAGAAAACGGGGCAATGGCGAAGAGGGCAGGGAAATAGGGAGGAAAAAAACATAGACAAACAGTCGGAGGTAAAGCAAATCAAAACAAAACAAAGGAAACATCACAAAAACAAGCCAAGCAATCGCCCTGACTAAGTGACTCTTTCCCTCTCTGTTTAACCCGGGAGCAGCTACCTCGCTCGCACCCTCTTCTGCTAAATAACAGCTGTAAATTAACAGCCAGCGTTTTTAGAACGAGCAATTAAAGCTGTAATAAAGCAATTAGAAGTACAATTACCCAAAGTTTGTCCAATTTGTGTGAACAAAAATTAGAAAAGGTAAACAAGCAATGTTTCAAAGGAAAATCATGAAAAACCGTTTAAATTTAATATTTTTGAAAATAATATCGGTAATTATTTTGCATTTTTTAATGCTCATGCAACATTAATTTTTGACACCTTTGTATATCTAAAAAACAAATATTTATTTGCCACTCAAAGTTCATAATAAGTCAGGTGACATTACACATACGCAGTGTGGTGCGATGGCTAACCATATCGGAAAAATTGCATTTTCTGCTGCTGTTGTCAAGCACTGAAAGCCTCACATATGTTTTGTAAATTAATTAATAGTTTTTATTCGCGTGCGGATTGTTTAAATAAATCATTCACAGTGACAAAAACAACATTTTTTCGGTTAAATATAAATTACTAAGTTGAACATATTTTTTTTTTTGTTTTTTAAATTTGAATATCCATGTAAATTTCGTTTGCAGCGCAAAAAATAGTAATATTATATTGGCTAAATGACAGCGGCAGTGCTGACAATACCAATTAGCCTCTCGGTCAAGAAGAGTTGGCCAATAGATGACACGAACAAGCCGCAAGGGGAAACGGACGATAAAACTAGTGTGAGGAAATAAATGGAAAGCCTTAATTAACAGGGCCAACTGTTAATGAAATTGTTTGGTAAACGGACTGTGTTTAAAAGAATAAAATGACCAAAACAGTTGACGCTTTAAAAATGTTATCCAAAAGTGATTAAAATATATGGTAATTGAAAAACTATAGAATGTGAACTAAATAAAAATATATAAAAAAATATTAAAAAATATAACTAAAGTAACTAAAATATACCAAACACGAAGTGATCTAGACAAAAGAGGGCAGTTATTTTTCTTAATGATTTTAAAATATTACGTATACGCATACGAAAAATGTCCCTTTTACCATTCTCATAGGTTAAGTACATTTTTGACTTCGTTACTTTGACATGTACAGCCTATTCTATGCAATTTCTGCTCGATTTCAGTTCCTTTTGTTGTTTCTTTTCGTCTTCATTTTGACGGCAACGATTTGCAATCAACTTAATTGAATTTTGTTTTGATGCAATGACGAAGGCATAGTGCAAAGACGGGCGGAAAAATGGGTGGCGGCGAGGCGAAAAGGGTTGTCACGCCTTCTGCAATTGTCTTAGCTGCTTGTCGTCAAGTGGATTTGCTGGTGGAGAACTATAGTTGTTATTGCTTTGGCCTTTTGTTGTTGGGCGATATTCAATTAAGCGACATCGTCGACGTCGCCATTTAACGAAATGCAATTTTCACTCTATTTATTTATTTTGCCTCAGTGTGAACTTTTGTTTGTTTATGTCAACGCAGAATGTGGAATAGCAACAACAAAATCAGTTCATTCGATCAGCGAAGATTGAGGTGATTTTATGAGCAGGGCAAAGTTACGCGTTGGCTGGGGTAACAAATTTGGTAGTGGGAGGCAATTAACAGTATCCAGGCTGGCAAATTTCACAATTTTTCGTCAATAATTGAGCAAGGAAAGCGGGCAGACAATCTCCATGTCCAGGACATGCGCACTTAAGCCAGAAACTTAAAGCCAGGCCACAAATTGCACAGAGTGAGCGTTGGGGATTGTGGTGATTGGGTGGGGTAGTAAGTGAAGCGCGTGGGGGAAGGGGGGGGGTGGTTAAGGGGGTGACCGAAAGCAGACCGACTGTTGTCCTGTAAATGTAAATGGCACCCACACACGAAGCGAAGGTGGCCGATGAGATTGTCTCGAATGCCGAATACCGTTAAGATTGTTACCAAAATACAGAATACTTCAGATATAGATAGTTGGCAAAGGAAAGGGGGATTAGCCATCTAAGGATGCACAGAGAGAAATAAACTAGTTTTGCATTTTTGCCAACAAAATCAAAACGTTTCTTTTCCTATTTTATAATAAAATTTCTTTGCTTGGTTATAGGTTTTATATATATTTGGTAAATTTGAAATATATTTTAGGAAATTAATGAATAAGATATTTTTACTTCGATTTACATATAACTCTTCCACAGATTTTCGAACTTAACAGGCATTACTTTTAATCACAAATTTTTGTGCGGTGCATTGTCGTGCGGCATATGCCACAAAACTGTGCAACGTGCGGCTCCCTCGCTCTTTCTCTCAGCTAATGTAGACAAATTTTTATCGCCTGCTAAAGTTTTGTGGGAAATTTGGTTTTTTTTTTTTCTTCGGATGCCGAGCCCTCGGGGGAGGATTTTTGTAGGCGGCAGGATAGCAGGCAAGGGATATATCTTTGCACAAGGGGTAGATGACGATTTTGTGCTTGTTGACGCTAAATAGGCTCGTTTCTCTGCCGTTAATAATAATAGTTATGATTATGATGATGACGACACTGGCCCAAGATGAGGCGAAAGTGTTGATAAAACACGGCGGATAACACAACGATTACGGGGAGCGATGGGGGTGAAGTCATTGAAGCTTCAAGGGCCTCAATCAAAATTATTAATTTAGCAGGACATCCAAAAGTTGCTGATGACAGGACACAAGGGGTTTGGGTCAAGCCAAAATGTCAACGAGTTTGAAAATTGCTACAATACGGGGTTATAAGCCATAAATTAGAAGAGAATGTAATGGGTCTCCATCGAGAGAGTATCTTAAAGCAATAAGTTTAGTACCGAAACTAAATAAAAACCGAAAACCTAGTTCTATACTAATGACTCTTAGTTTAAGCTTTAATTCCCAAATGTGCGCAACCGAAGGCAGAATATTTCAGCACCCACGTAATGCCTCCACTTGCAACTCAATGAAGCATTTGTAAATTGTTTAAACAAATCCTGCTCCTTTGCCTGCTTGAGCTCCTAATCACCAGCAAACAAAAGTCAAATCAAAAACGAAGCCCAGGAAAAAGATTGAAACCGCACAGTGAAAGGGGCTGGGGAGGGGGCCCGCAAAATGGGGATATGTATGGGGTTTGGGGAAATGGGAAATGCGAGGAAAACTGAAGAGAGAGTGTGCAGCTAACAAGCAAAACGTCAACGGCGAGGCTGACGAGAGCGACAACATCGTTGCAAGCGACTTCCAATTATTTTTTATATTTCTCTGCAGCAACAAAAGGCACTCCAGAACAGGGGCGTCGTTGCAAGGGGGGCATGCATCTCCGCCTCGGCTGGCTTGGCTGATGCAAAAGTGGATTATGTGGCTGCCTCAACAATCTTCTTCTTTTTTTTTTTCTTTTATTCACCCCATATTTTGTTCGTTTTCGCTTTCCTTGCACTTCTTGGCCAAGCGGAGGGGCGTGCGTGAAAAGTGGGCGCGGCACTCAATAGAGTGGCACAGTTTGTTGAGGGGGGAAACATGCAAATGGGGGGTTATGGGGGGGATAGGTGTTTTACTTTTTTCAGGGGCTGGGAACAACCACAAGCATTGATGTAAGGCCCCTGGAAATCTGGGGAATTACTACTGCATTCATAAGCGCATAAATCAAATTCATTCTTAATTTGAAAATCAAAGTAAAGACCTTAAATTTTTAACCACCCGCGGGTGTCCTAAGTGTCCTAAGGCCACAACTAGGTTAGTTTAATAGTACATTATAACTCCACCTAATCTTTAAGTTAATGCTGCAAACCACATTACCTAAACTAAATTTGCAAGCTCTTTAATTCACTTAAAATTTAAGTCATTTTTTGTTATGCTTTTAAATGTTACTGTTTCTTTGATGTTAGTTATAGTTTGCTGTAAAATATATGCTACGAATCTTAAAAATACCCTTTGCTCAATGTGAGAACTGAAATCTAGACCCAATTTTATATTCAATCGCAGCTAATAAAAAGAAAGGCCTGTATTTTCGGTCTACATGCCATCGGCTGGGAAATCAAGTGGAGGAATACAGACTACAAATATTGAAGTCTTTCATGGTGCAAACAAAGCTTTTAAGCTTCGTTGAGTTTAACACAAATACACACAGACACACACCGGCATACATACCATAATACATGTATAGTCACTCACTCTGATATGGGGGACAGACCTGCCACGCCCCCCCCTCGCTTTCACTAGCCACACTCCGCCCCCTTTAGAACCACAGAGGCGCCCCATTGCAGAAGCTTCAAAACCAACGAAGAACAGCAAGGAGAAGAGGCGCAGAAAGGGGCCGGAGAAATGTGGAGAAAGGGGAGCGGGCACACGTTGCCTGCCATATGCGACACTTGAGAAGGAGGAAGGGTGAGGGCAGTAGGAGGTGTTCGGAGGCAGTGGTGATGGCACTGGGGCATGGGCGCCGGTTCGCAGGAGGTCGTCGAAGGGGGTAGCCGAGTGGGCTGATTGCCGGCTGACTGACTGAAAGAGACTGCGTGCCACGTCTCCTCGGTGCCCCCATGGACACACAGTATCCGCAAAAAAAGGTTGCAACCCCAAAAAAGGTGCTTTAAAATATTAAGCAAGCCAGCAGTACTCAGATACAATTGGAACATTCATATAATATGAATAGGGATTTTCAGGAAATTGTTATAGAAACATATGCTTAAATATATACAGAGAACTTTCAGTCATTAGGCGCATTATTATTATTTTATTCTGATTAATAGTCAAAGGAACTTTTGCTGGATCACAAATACTGTTTACTTTTCAATTGCAATAAAAATCTGTACATTTTCCTTTTGTTTAGCCCCTTTCCCGAACTTTTCTAATCCACTGTGCTCACGCCGTGCGTTCCTATACTTCAGGTTACATGAGACCGCACGCTCTGTCCCGCTCGCTCGCCTATATGCTATCTCTGTTCCGCTGCTCCGATTCTGTCGCTACTGCGCTCTGCAGACAAATTTCTATAAATTATGCATTGTGTGTGTAAACACGACAAGTTGAATTGAAATTACGGATTTAAATGTGAACCAAAGATATTTTATAGCTCTATCTGAGTGTGCTTATATATACAAAAACGTGGGCTGCAAAAACGAAATAAAATCAAAACGAATAAGGGGATGAGGGGACTGGGGGCTGGGGTGTGCAACCCTTTTTGCCTTTTTGTCTCAGCTGTTCGGCTTTCATCGGCCGACAAAGTTTCGCAAAGGCACAAAATCAACAATCTCATAAATTTAATTGCTTCAAGTGAATTCTGCCGCCAATTGTCCAGTTGCAAGTCCCCTTGCCACCCCGTTGAACCCCCTCCCCCCCCTTTTTTAAGTCGTTCCACTGACTGTGCCTTCCTCGCTGTCTCATTGTCACCTTTTGAACTTCCGGCGGCGGCGGCGGCGGCGGCAACTCTTTTCGCCTCTCGCTTCTCGCAGTGTATGATGTATCACCCTGGGGGAAAAAAAACCCAGTCAAACGTAAACTTTTCCACTTGTCGGATGGACACTCATTGTCTCACATCCACGATTCATTTAACATTTCTATTTGTTGGAGGCGAGTTTTGTTTATTTGCAAACATTTCGTCACTGCTGACATTGATGACGATGACGTTGCGCCTCCTTTTCGATTCGTTTTCGTCTTTTGCCAGCCGCTTTGTTTTTTTTTTTTTTGTTGTTGTAAAATGCCCATTTATTTTTAACATTTTAAAACGTCAACAGTGCACACAAAAGCCGACTCAATGACGCAACGAGAGCGATAAAACTCATACCGAGTATGATGGTGAAAATGGTTTATCGCATTGTAAGTGTAACACACATTAAGTCTGGTGATATAAGCAGTTTAAAATATGATTTATTCAAGTTGAACTCTTGTTGATTTACAGAATTTAATGTTCTGTAAAGTTACTGTTTCCAAATTTAAGCTTACAAATTGCAAGTGTTGTAAAACGCGATAGTTAACTGATATTTCGAAATACTATATTTATATATAATTAAGTAGTTCAATTAGTTATCTTTGTTTCGTTTAGTGCAGACGTAATACATGCATAAGTACATAACCGTTTCTAACTACTACAAAATCGCGAACTTGAAAATACTTTTTTTTTGCTACAAAATTACACAGATATAAAACGTTATGTGTATAAAGTACGACGAGTACTGTACCTTCGCTGAAATCTATATCATCACTTATGTAAACATTGTCCCAGCCTCAAAAGCGACTTTTTCGCATTTGAAGTCAATAAGATGGGTGAAAGGGGGTTGCTGATGGCAATGGCGGTAGAACGGGCAGTGGTACCGGGGGGGTTGGATGAGGGTCAAGTGAGGGGCCCATGCAGTGTAATGAATAAATGAGCATACAAATACGCTTTCACGCACACACGTGGCCGTGTATTTGTGCAGTTAATTTGCCATTTCCGCTCCAGTAAAGTAATGAAAAATGTTTTTTTTTTTTCATGCGGCTGCTGCTGGCCGTTGCTGTTCTACAAATCCCCGTAAAGTACCCACCCAAAAAACCCCACCGTAAACCTATGTTTACCCACCATGGAATTGGTCAAGTGCCATTGTTCCAGGATTCGGGCTGCTAGCCATAAACGCTAATCACTTCGAGAGGCATTTGTCCATATGCCGTATATATTAAGTATACGCCGCGTGGTCATCACAGAAGATGGAGTTTAAGCGCAATTGCCGGGTACACTGCTAACACGAAGCTCATTAGAGTATTAGGTCTGGCAGTTTTCCCATGCAAATTGAAAAGTGCAGGTGGAAAACTGAAAGCAGAATCTCATGAACGTTAAATAGAGGGAGAAAATGCAAATGAAAATGTTTGGTAAGGGAAAAACATCAAGCAATCAATGGGTGTTGGCTTCGTTTTAGACTCTGTTATGATGTTGTTGATGTCACATGTTGCACGGACATAATCGTTATGGTTATTGGCAGGACGTTATAGACACAAGCCAACCAGCGGGTGGTGGGGGTGGTTTGATTTTGCGGGGTAGTTATGGAAAACGGAAAGAGCCAAACATGATGAAAGTATGCGAAACTGTGATGAAAAAAATCTGGTTTGATATACAGCTTTCAGGGATGAACCGAACTTTATAAGTTCGATAAGTGTAAGAGATATAGGGAAACTACAGAAGTATGTCTAAAAGTATCAATAACCCAAACGGACTCAATCATTTATGAAAGTGTAATGGGATTGATTTCAAAATGTGGCACACATAATAAATCAATTCATTGAGGGTAGAACTTAATACATTTTAAAGCCAACTGACACATGGGGATGATTTTTTAAAAGCATATTATATTTTATCAACACACTAAAATGAGCTCATTAATCATTTATGAAGGCTAATGCTGGGGAATTTATAACTAGAGTTTTATTGTTTTCAGAATATAGGTATACGATGGCCGGATTGAAAACGATGCCGTAATTAACATAACTAACTTTGAAAATCATCTTTCCGAAATGCCATTACCATTACCAATACCATTACCAATTTCCCAGCTCCATTTGCATTCCCTGGACTGTTTTTATGGCCGGACAAATCAATCGAGCACATTTGCCTTTGACACACGAGCCGTGTTTGGCTTAATTTTGCATATAAAACCCGCTCTTCATCAGCTTTTCCATTTCCCGGCCAAGCGGGCCGAAGCTCATTTCATGTAATCGACACACAAATTGAATGCAAGCCCGGGGACCTCGACATCCTTTGGGAACAGGACGAGGACGCGGACGTGGACGAGGATGTGGAAGTGGATATGGATATGGATGTGGATGTGGATGCCAAAGTGCATAAAGGAAGCCCAGAATGGCGCCTGACTGGCGTCATTCAAGGGTTAACTATTCCCATCGAAACGAGCTGGTCATTTGAAGTGAAAAGTGTTCAAGTGCTGAAGATTACACAAATATTTGCAGCTCATCGAGAATATACAACATTTCTCTCCATCTGCCATTCATTTCAAATCAATTTAATTAGCCAAAATACATTGTCGTTTAAGGTATATTTATGTCGCTTAATGCGAATGTTCATAATCCTGGGCAGTTGTTAATGTGGGCGGTAAGTAGGCTTATTGAAAATAAAAGTAAGTAAAGTGTATCCAAGTTAGCGTGTGTGTATCTGTGTGTTTTCCTAGTGAGTGGTGTGTATGTGTGTGTGGGCACAACTTCAAAATGAGTTTATCGATTTTAAAGGCCAAAGCGAAAGAGCAACAGCAAAAGCAAAGGACGAAAAGGGGAAGAAGTTCCGCCTGGTTTGTTTTGCTGATGATGTGTGGATGGCTCGCAAAAAAAGAAAAGGAAAACGAGAAAGAGAATTCCCCTGGCCACCTTAATGAAAATCCCTAAATAAAAACGAAGAAAAAAAATAATAGGTGCGATTACCAGGCGATTATTATTTAAGGGTTAAAAATCTGCAGCCAGCCACTCGACGAAACCGCACACACACACACACACACACACCCACACCCGCTCACTCACACACCTACTCCTCAAACATTTCATCATTTTCTGTTACGCCTTTCTCTTGTTTATTATTTTTGCCCCGGCAACAACAATAAGAACAACAGCTTTGCAACGACAAACGTAAAGCAATTAAAATGTTTAAGACAATTGACAAAAGCCAGACTCAAGAACTTAAAGCTCGCAGGGCCAAAAGAGCTTTGACGGCCCGAAAAACTCGAAGGATGGCAAAAGGATAAACGGCCGGATGGTCGCATGGATGGCAGGAAAGCAGGAAGGCGATGGAAAAGCTCCACTTCTTGTGGAAAATTGCATTTTTAATATGCAATGAAATTTGCCAAACATAATAAATAAAAGATGCAAAATTCATTGCGAATATAGGCGTGCTGCATGTGTGTGTGTGTGTGTGTGTGTGTATGTGTGTGTGTGAGCAGGGCAACTGCCTCTCGAACTTCCTCTTCATTTAGCTTTATTTTTGAATCCCAGTGCAAGGCACAAGGATATCACGCACAGTAAAGAAGCCTTTGAGGTGCATTTGCAATATGCCACAACTTCTAACTTCGATGGAAATGAGCAATGCGTGACAAACACGCAATTTGGCCCATTGTGCAAGACGCACAGTGGTAGAAATCGTTCATGTGCTGGTTAAAAAGTATTGTCATAAATATATATAAAAGCAAACAGAATTGTATGCAATAAAAAATATATTTTTAAACATATTTTTACGATTTAAATGATGTAGAACATTATAATTGAATGCATTGAATGCAATATTTATCATAGCTTAATTACCATTTTAAAAAAGTTGGACACATTCAGTTTAAAATTCTTGGCCCAGCTTCAGCTTATTGGCCAAGATGATGCAATAAATGATAAGAAATAATCGTACGAATTGCCTTTTGCAACAATATTATTCCCGTTAAGCTCGGCAATAATTTATGCCGGCGTCTATATATCCCGCACATCATTTGCTATATACTGCATATATCAATCCATGTATCCCCCCTCATCTGTAGTCAAGTGCAGGCCGCATTCAGTTTTCCGTCTGCAATTCGTTTTCTTTGGTTTTTTTTTCGGCTGTTTGCCTTCTCCCATTTGTCGAAATGGAATCGATTTTGTTGAAGCCACGGCGGTAGTGCCGCTGTCCGCCATCCCTCTCCCCCCACCCCCTTTGGCCACCTCTTTCTCTTTTCGCGCCCCTCTGCTTTTTGCGACTTACAGCCCCCTTTTCTTCTTTTACTTTTTTTTTTTTGTTGAACCCACTCAAGCCTCTCCATATCTTCGTTAGGCCAAAAGACAGAGCACGCAAGGGGTGCAGACTGTTAGGTGAATCCCTACACCCCACCACCCTTTGCAGAAGACATGGGCGTAGGGGGATGACGCAAAAGGGGGATTTGGCCCACCCCCCGTGTGGGCGGTGTGGCAATTTTCGGTCTGGCCCACAGAGTTCGATGGCAAGGCGAAGATAAATGATGCATTTAACAAAAATGTGTAAAATGTTTGAAATACATAAATTTTCAACAAGTTGAACAAGAAAGCCTGGCGAAAAGAGTTTGGAATAATGTGTTATAAATAAAACATTGTGCCAGGACAATGAATATAGTTTTTTCTTAAACTTACAACCAAACATATTCAGGTATTTCGTTCAAATATTTATAGCTTTCGAAGTACTACATATATGTACAAATGTAATGCCACAAAAATTTTAAATGGATTTAGAAGTTGCTTCTGAAAAGTTCTGAAAACTACCAAAGTTGGAAACAATCGGTTTTAAAATCTGCCTTTGCTTTAATTAAATGTTTAGTAAATTACTATTCAAAACGAGTCACACAACTGGTCTCCTATAGAATTTCACTGTGTTTTTCTCATGTTTATAGTAGAATTTCACCTTAACTACCTCTATTTATATAAATTACCCGCTCGTCGCAATGTAAGCAACTTTTTAGGCCACGCCCACGGCCGAAGGCGGAGGCGTTTTCCTTGTGAAGGAGCGATAAACAATGCCAATGCAACCACAACAAGGCAACAACAAGAATAGCAACAAATAATCTAAGCTTGCAACGATACGCCAATAATATGTTGTCACTTGTCAATCAAGATGCAACAGCAACGAAAACATCATCACCAACAACAACAACAATAACAACAGAAGCAGCAGTAGCATAGGCACTTGAAACAAACAACAATCTGCGCGTGGAGTTGTGGCGGAAAAGCGGGAAAATCGGTGTGTTGGCGGCGGTCGGCCCAAAAGGGGGGGTCGGGGCAGATCGCTCATGCAACTTTTGTTTTGTTGACTGCGCTTCGAGACTTTGACGTACTGACTGACGGCTGTCAGAAAATGCCACACGACCCAAAGTGAAGTGAAAATTGGCAACAATGAGTGCAATACAACAAAATAGAAAAACAAAAAAAAAAGTGGGGAAAAATGTGCAGCCAGTGTAGAAGCTGAAGAAGAAACTGCAACACGCGACTTTCCCAAATAAAATAAAAACCCAAACAACAACGCACATTATAAACAATATGTTGGACTTGGCATTTTGTTGTTGCTGATGGCGATTGCGATGTTGCTTTCTTGTTTTGCATGTTGCACCGGCTTGCTGCAAGCGGCCGCAATTTGCAGCGATTTTCACCGGCAACCGCAGGCGGCGGCAACAATCAGTAAAAGTTTTCCAAAACAGTAAAAGCAGCGAAATAAAAGAAATGAAAAGTGAAAAGCCAACTTAGATTAACCGCTCCCTGTCCATTTCATCGATCATTAATTCGCTGGCGAGATGCCAAAGGAACGGATGAGTGAGTGGAAAATAACAGCGAAATCCGAAAGCAATTAAATCATTCAAATTATTGGAGAATCCGTGGAATGGGCGTTTGTCAATACACAAAACAAGAAAATCGAAAAAAGAATATAAAAAATTAGGTACTATTCCAAACTTAAAGCCTCTTAAATATTTCCATCAATGCATTAGCAATTAGCAAATTTTTCATTGCACACAAATGTCGCTAGAAAATATGTCTGCATTTAATAAGTTAATTAGATGGCAACATTCTGAATGACTTAATGTTTGTACAAATGTTTTCCCTGAAGACATCCTCATCCTTAGCCGCGGGCCAAGACAAATCCACTTTTTGCATATGAAAAGAATTCAAATGAAGGGGGACAAATCATCGGCAACTCTTACAGTCAGCGATGAATAATTACGTGCTGATGGGAAACGAAGGGGCTGGCTGGCTGGCTACGCAGTGCACAGTAGTAGTGCAAAACGACACAAATGACTTGACTTGGCCAGGCGGATGCGGAAAAACTTTTCCACTCCAATCCACGCCGAACCGTACCGAAATGAAATGAACAGATCGCGGTAGTGCGGTAGCCAGTTGAGGAATAACTCACGTTCCGCGTTCAAGTTGCCCAGATAAAAGAAATAGAAACTCCGAGACGGATTCTGAATCAGAGAATCAGTATCTCGAGTTCGAGCTGGCTCTGGTAATTACAAGCTCTGATGGGGTCGCTTGACGGATTGTCGACAGAACTAACAATTATATAAGCCAGAGGCCGTCGAGAATCGCGGCTTGCATCACTCACTCAGAAAAAAAAATCTATCTTTTCATTCGCAAAATTATACACAAGTGTACAACTTTTTTGCGGTGCTGCTGCTGTTCAAGGTATTTTCAAATGCAGCCAAAGGAACGTCAAAAAGTCAGCTAAGTAGTACCTACAATTGCTTGTAGCTACAGCGAATGTATCTTGTAGCTACAAGTTGGCGGCGCAGTTCGAATGCGAGCTGTGTGTGAGTGAAACTGAACTGAAACCGAAAGAGTACAACAAAAAAAAAAAAACCAGCACACTCTCGCACACAAAAATACAAAAAATCGCTGACCTCATTATTATTTTGTGTATATATGTTTGTATGTATGTTTGTACGTGCATTCTCCGCTTGGATTGCTGGCTTCGTATTTATTTCGCTGCTCTTTTGAGACCACGGACTGCACCAGCTCTAATGTGAGGCAACTGTGCATTGATGATATACCCATAGCCGCGTATCTGCTGGATGCGATTTGCATTTGCATTCGCCGCGATAATCCCCAAGCTCTTTGGAAACGCCAATGAAATTCGAAATCCATTTCACAATCACAATCTCATCTTGCGAGGGCGACCGATATGATGTCCATCAAACAAAATGGGATGTAAATCACAAATTGATGGATATATTGTGGGGAATTTCTTCTAAGGATTAATAAGTAATCATTGAAGTATTATAAGTTAATATTACTGATCGAAAAAAAAGTAGCTTTTCAAGGAATTTAAATCTAAAAGCTATACAGTCGTAGCTTCTTTTGAGATTCCTTGACTATTTGCAACCCGATTTCATAAACTTATAAACTTGTTGTAACATGGTATTATAATTTTAAGGCAGTGAAATTATTGGAAGTTATCCAAAGATGCCCAAAAGTAAGACCTTATATATAAGGACATTGAGTCCTTTAAACTCACCACATGAACACTGCTCTGCAGCTGTCCGGCTAACATGGTCTGGGCCTGCTGGTGTTGCTGGTGCTGCTGATGCTGCTGCTGCTGTTGGTGCTGCTGCTGCTGATGCTGCTGCGAGGGATCGGGCAGCTTCTTGTCGGTCTTCTTGGCCGCCCGCTTGTTCTTGCTCTCGAGGAAGCGCTTCTGGAGGACGGTGGTCTCCTGGTTCTGCTGCTCGCAGACGGTATTGAAGGCCTGCTCATAGCGTGGCACGCAATCCGTCTGCCTGCGGCGGTAGTTCTCCATGCGGCGTCGCAGCCGATCGACGACCGGCATCCGCTTGGTGGGCATAGTGTCGCCCGGAGCGGTGGGTACCGCTCCTGGATTTGTAGGGCCGCCAGCTCCGTTGCCGCCAGTGATTCCAGCAATGCCGCCTGTTGCTCCCAGGTTTGCATTGTAGGGCGAGTGTTGCTGCTGCTGCTGTTGTTGCTGTTGCTGCTGCTGCTGCTGAACTTGGATCTGCTGCTGCTGCGCCTGGGCATTGTGCTGCTGTTGTTGCAGTTGCAGCTGCTGTTGCTGCTGCAGATGGAGGCCCAAGTGTTGCTGATGCAACTGGAGATTCAAATGTTGTTGCTGCTGCTGCTGCTGCTGTTGCTGCTGCTGGGCGACGGCGGCTGCTTGGCTGGCGCTCTGGAAAACTGGTAGGCCGCCCGCATCCATAAATGCGTCCGTGGTGAGGCTTTCGCTAGCGCTCGTTGCTTCGCAGCTTTCGTCTCAGTCGGCGGCGAACGCTGACGGCGACGAAATCGCGAAGAACAAGGCGGCGACAGCGGCGGCGAATAAATATATATGTGTATATAGGTTGTCTATATCTGATATCGCCCGATGTTGCTAGCAGCGCTGCTGCTGCTGCTGCTGCTGCTGCTGTTTCCGCACTGCACGACCGGAAATGCCTATTCTACGCGGAGAGGTGTTAGGAATATCGCTGCTGCGGCAGGTGAAAGCAGCCACAAGAAAACCAAGTGCACATCCTGTGGCAAGTCCTGTGAGAGGAAAGAAAAGCACAGCTTTAGTTTTATGTTTGATTCTCTTAACTATATTAGTATGTAAGTGTAACTTAAGCCTAAGGATATTACTTTATTTCCCGAGTACAAATCATTATTTATACTAATATCATTTAATATTATTAGCCAAAATGAATTGATCCCGGCCTTAAAGTGGCTTTGTTATCTGTCCCAAGGTCATATTTACGCTATGCAGCTATCGCATTTCTATTCGAATTTAGGTGGTTGTAGATCAGTTCGCAGCTAAACTAAATACGTACGAAAGCGATTGATAAGAACCGGAAAGTGAGAGCAATAAAAAGAAAGAAAGAGAGAGCGCATTAGTAATGTCAATACAAGTACAATGGTACCTTATACGAGAAACCACAACAAATTAAAAACAAAGTAGATCGACAAACACACTTTCAAAGAACTGATAAAAACAATGCAAGCATACAGTTGAAAAAAGTCTATCAGCCACTAAACCTTTTTTTGTTTCAAGATTTAACGATAAATACAAAAAAGATATTTACAAAAATATTATAAACATTACTTCCACAGACGAATATGTAAGACGAATCTTTAGATTTCAGTTATTAAAAAAAAAGTATCTGAGAAGTTGTTTTTTACATTTAGTAATCCTTGTATTGATCATACTATTAGGTTGATCTATTAGGTCGCCTACGTAAGCTAACTGTGTTCTTTATTTAGTTCTGAACGTCTTTTTGCTCAGTGAATCAAGCAAAGCTGATTAAAGCCAATAATCGCTGGCAAAACGCGAGCGGCCGTTGCGCGTTTTCTTATACACATTCGCATTCGCGTGTCTCGAAAAAGCGAGAAACAGAGAACAGAACGGAACAGAACAGAACAAAACAAAGCCAAATGGAATCGACGTCAAATCGGAATCGGGATTGAGAGACTGACAACAAACACAACTGGCCTGCGCCGCGTCTGGCGGTTGAATGAATGACTGATGGACGGAGCGAGCGTTTGGCACACGGCGAGCGGTTGGAGCTCGGTGGTGGTGCTTTCGATGGCTTGACTGTGGGCTTGAACGGTGCCGAGAAATCGGTGGTGCCGAGTGCGCCGAGTGGAGCTACATTGGGCTCCACCACCACAGCGAACGACAGCCGACGACGACGAACTTTGGATGTTGCAGAGGCGCAAATGAGCAGAAAACCTTTGGCAACTTATGACTGATGGGCAATACTCGTACAGGAAAGCCCTTATAAATTATTATTTTAATTTTTGCAATCTTATCTTTAATATCAAGATATTCTATACAACATAAAATACATTGTATGTATTTATATTTATAATTTATATTGTATAATAGTAGTTCTTTCCGCATGTCCCATTTATGGAAGTCAGCCTGTATGGCTATGCGGCACGTGGATGAAAGGGGGTGGAACCATCGGGGTGATGCAGGCAAATTAAGCTGTAAACAAGAGGCGAGATGAGAAGGCTAAGCCAAGACCCTAAAGCCCAAACTCCTCGGCTGCAGTGGAAACTGGTTTTGGGCCTTCAGTTCAAGTCGAAAAGTCGGGAACCTTTGGAAACGCCAGCGCGACTTTACTCGCGTTCGAAACAAAAACAATAATCCACTCGCATACAAGCGAACGGCGGTTTGGCCGAACCGAATACCAGGCGCGCAGCAAATGCAGGCGGTGAAAGCGGCCGAACGGGAGAGTGGGTGGCTGGGGGAGCGAGAAGGCAACTGGCGAGTGCGAATGAGCGAGACAGCAGGGCTGTTGCTCTCAGCAGGTAAGAGTGGGAGTGCGAGAGAAAGCAAATTATGTTATGCTGTGTACAGAACAATGTTGTAAACGAGTGAGCGCATTTGAGTGATAGAGTAAGTGAGTGAAAGAGTAACGAAATCTAACGACACTCGGAAGAAGAAAAAAGGGTCAGCGATTTATAGAAGAGCGATTTGTTTGCTATTCTTTGCTAATGTTGTTATTGTTATCGCTACTGGGCTTAATTAAAAAACAAAACTCCGTTAACCCATTGAGGTAGGTGTCAAATGGAACGGAAAGACAACTGCATAAGACGAAAACACACGTAATCACGAAAAGCTTCTCATTTACAGAAATTTGAAATCAGCGACGAAAATTAAAAATTACAAATTAGGAAGGCCTTTTTATAAAGAAATTACATACGTATTGGATATATTGTTTATAATTTGTTTTGCCATAGCTTGGATTTTTGTTTTGTTTTATAATTTCTTCAATAAAGGCTGCACTTCAATTTAAGTTGTATATGAAATTGTTAATATCCTCAAGTCTTAGCTAGATAAGAAAAGAATTACGTCTTGACAAATGAAGTATAATATTCGACAGTCGGATTATTCTTAATTAAATTGCTTTCTTGGGACATCATTAATTTTCGGCCGCATCTCTTGTGGAAGTGGCGGAAAACAGTTTTCATCGGCATCGCATGCGGAAATCGACAAAAGCCATCAAATTTCCATTCCACAAATTCTTTAAAATAAGCACTTTCTTGACAAGCATCAACTTCATGAACCATATGATTAATTTCTGTTAATGTTTCGACATTTTACTACGATTTAAGGCGAAGTTATCTCACTCGAGGAAAAACATATTTCAGTGGAACGTCATAGGCAATTTGCGAAAAACAGATTTAAGATGTATTGAAGAATTTTTCAAAATATTACTAAATATTTTAGGGAAAACACATTGGAATTTGTTTTTATTAACACATCACAGTTTACATCTAACGCATTCAAAACCCCATTCAGAACATAACGTAATAACTCTGTTTAATTTAAAAGTTACTGCATAAAATCATCTTCAGCATTTAATGCTCCGTCACCATTTTATCTAACAGATTTTTACCCAATGATCTCAATTCCAAATAGAGCGCCAACAAAAGAGAGCACCACATTTGTATACACACGCAATCGCAGAAACAGTTTGAGAGCGAGAGAGCAAAACACGAGGCTCCACTGTTAAAGCTTCCGTGGGACTTTAACATCGACCGGCGGGCACGAAAACATTGCAAAATCGGCGCGAATTAAAAAATCGCCGGCGACGACAGAGACGCGACAGAAACGGACGGTAGTCCGTATCGCGTTTCTCGCAGCGCCCAAAACCGAAAAACAGCGTGCGGCATTTGATGCGGAATCGCATTGAATCCGAAACAGACCCAGAAGTGAAACGGCGGCGACTTACGTCGCGCGTCTATCGCAAAAACGAACAGGCGCCCAGCGACGGTAGCAGCGCGATTCGGGTGCGTTTTTAGTCGTCGCTGTTGGTGCTCAAAACGGTATTGCAAAAAGAGCGTAAGATGTTGGAGCAAGAGCGAAGAGAGCGAGAGCGAACAATTTTATTTTGTCTCCATGCGCATGTGTATGTATGTGTGTGAACATGCTGCGAGCTCCACAGAAAACTATTTGTATATAGAAATTGGAATTCAAATTTGATTCAAAATAGCATTGATTGCATTTTTACAAAATGTAATAATATGTAGTAACTTAGCTACATTAAAAAGAAATGTAAAACAAACAGTTGTACAGAAAATAAGTTGTTAAGATTTGAGAACTTATATCAATAAGTAATCTTTTATTATAAACAAAAATATTAATCACGGAGTTGGGGATGCATGACTATTACTTATCAATAAATATATAAGAACTAGGTACAATACAAGTATGTATGACGTAAACATCGAAGCTGCTTATATAATTTCATTCATCAGTACTATTTTATCTAATTATCTGATCATAAAACGCCCGTCAGCATTGGAATTAATGAATTTATTAGATAGCTGCAAAAACCGCTCGCGTTTCCAAACGCAAGGCGAAAAAAATGCGGTTTTAAACGCGACCGGCGAGAAGATACATTTTATTGCAAATGGAGAAGCGGCGAAGAAGGCTGAAAGTCGTCGGCTGGCTGAAACGTCTGTTGGCCCATGAGAAAACGACGCCAAACAAAATGGTGCCGCCTCCAGTGACGAAAGCGACAAGCCAACTAACTAGCCAAGTAACTAACAACCAACAACCAACGACTAACGACAAACGCAACACACAAAGAGAACGACAAACGATGGCGGCGACAAAAAGTCAATTTTATCGGAAACTAACAGGCTGCAAGCAGCCGGAGAAAGCAAAGCAAAGCTGGGACGGAAAAGCCAAGGCGGACTTTCCACTTTTCGTTTGGCTGGCCTGGAAAAGCTCTCTTTCTCTATTGCCTCTATGGCTCGGCAGCGCTGGGCGCCTAATCCGAATTGCGAGAAAGATCCGCTTTTCGAGCCAAAAACCATCGAAAAGCCTGGCAAGCACACAGCTCGCACAAATTTTCCGCCCAAAAGCCACGCCCCCGAAATTTGGAGTGCCGCCCACCTGGATGTCCGGGCCAAAATCCAAGCCATCCGGCCGGGACAAAGGCGAGCGGCAGACTGAGGGAAAAATCGAGGAAAATTTTGAATCCAAACCGCAGAAAGAGCTGGAGAAAAGTAGATGGGTATGCTGCTTTCGCAGGGGGCGTGGCGGTGGTGGGGAGGTAGGTTATTCGAAAAGGGGGTGGTGCTTGGGTGGAAAGTACAGAACCAACATCTCCATGCAATTAACTTGATTGTCTCTGCACATGCGCCTTGGGGGAAAACTCCAATCGTGTACTATATTTATCCAAATGCTATCGTATTAGTTTCTCATAGCTTTCCCATAAATTGTCAAATTTTACCGTTTTATGATCAAGCTGTAAAAGTTATTAAATATTAATTAGGTTAACTATCAGGCAAACAAAATAAGCTAATACTTAAGTAGAAATAGAGCAATCAAGCTTATTATTACTTACGCTAATTGGATTATTTTTTATTAGTTCATGTTTTATACGTTTCTTATAAATATAATTTAATAAGAATATAATCTCAAGCGAGAAAGTAATCATTTACTTTACGAACGTGCATAAATTGAAATACGAGCAAAAATGTATAAATAAAATTGATAAGAAAATCATCTTATCAAGCCATGTGTGCGAAAGTAATTCATTTGAAAAAGCAGCTCTATACAACCGGAAATATCATCTCTGTCTTCACTTCCAGAATTTTCCAGCTAAATTCTGATTCTATATCATTTCGAAAAGAAGATAACACATTGTGAATTGCAGGATTTTAGTTCACACGCAGGGCGAAACCGCAAGCATTCGCCATGATATATAAATAAAAATCAAGGAAAGCCCACAAGTATATGCAAATTGTTGTCCAGCTGCAGCTGCAGTAACAACAGCAACACATCAGCAGCAGCAGCAGCAGCAGCAGCAGCAACAGCAGCAACTTCGCCTCCAGCAACATCAAACAGCAAACGCAGCAACAACAGGTCCAGAAACAGATGTCGTGCGATTTTTTGTAGAGTAATAGCATGAGAAGTGGAGTTGCGGAGTATCTTGCAACAGCTGCAACATGCAACATTATCGTCCATGCTGCTGCAACATTGCAGAGGGCGCCACTGTTGTTGTTCCATGCCACCAGCAATGCGGCGCTCAGAAAGGCCAGCCTGCTGGTACAGTGGTAAAATGCTTAAGTGGCAAGTGCCCCACCAGCGGGATACACCCCTTCAGTACCAGTATTCAGTATTCCTCGCCCGGTTTTTTCCTCGCTAGTGTTCGAAAAAAAAAAAACAAAAACAAAAACAAATCTCACAGTCTTCTTCTAGCAAAGTTTCGAACACAGAAAGAAGTCAGGCTCGGCCGCTGCCTATGTTGTTGTTTTTTTTTTTGGAGTAGTTCAGAGCAGGGACCCAAAATGAGAGTGAGAGATGAGAGGAGACAAAATCAGTGTAAAGGAAAAAAGCTACCGCTCTAAAAATTGGTGCGACTTATTACATATTTGTTGATTTATTGATTTAACAGTATGTAAGAAATTAAACGGAATGTAATTGTGCTGTTGATCTCTAAAAAAAGGGTTTTCATGATTTTCTATTTTCTATTCTGCCTTATCAAACAAAATAAAAATGGATTAGCATGGAAAATTCAATTTTAATAAATCGCTAGGAAATCCACACACACTCACAATATAAATATATATGTATTTGTTAAAAAAATAGCACAAAAAAGAAAGTCTTTATAAAATTGCGCCGAATATAAATATTGGTTTAAAAACATTGCGCATAAGGAAATCTTACAATTTATCCAAAACATCGTAATTGTTTAAAACGAGACTTCTTATAAAATTTTTTTTATGTGACGAATTTTTTATTTTTATATGAGTTGCTTTTTGTTGTGGGTTTTTTTGGAAATTAAATAATGAAACAATATTTCTTCCTAATAAATCAAATAAAAAGTCATTCTACTCTCCACATTAAAATTAGCAAAAACAATTAAACAATTAGTTTATATCAGTGTTTCCGCAATTGCCGAACGTACTGAGCATTGTTTTAAACATTGACGGTCTTCTAATTTTTAAGAGATAAGAGTTTTGGATCATAAAAATAAGCAGTGCCGCAAAATCGAATACCCAAAGAGTTTATTATGATTAGGATTTGTTTGAACAAGAAAAATTCCCAATATTTGCGGAAGTCATGGGATGACTTTAAAATATAATAAGATAAGGGTTATCATGGGTTCATTAAGTTCATAATTATGTTGTTATCAAATGGGAACATTTGGACACTGCGAATATATTTCTAAAATTGCTTATAGCACAAACTTCCAATAGTACTCTATGGTTAGTGCCTTGAATTTTTGTTTGCCCAGCTACTATGTCTCATATAGAGATCGCACTCTTCTCGACTTTTTGGAACCCGTCTCTGCACAGCTGCCTGCATCCATTTAACCCATGTTGTACAACAATTTAACGGCCAACCACTCGCTGAGGCGCTTCTGCATTCTGCCGCTCGAATCTTCTTGCTCACAGGGGTGACTTTCCACGGTCGGAGAGGAAACCCCATTAAATGAATAGGACAATGAATAAAAATGCCTGACTGCCTGCCAACTTTAATTAATTTTCTATTTCTGTTTTCATGCAACACGATTGCCGATGAGCGTACCACTTTTCGAACGATTCCAAATTATTCAATACGCTCATGGGGTTAAAGTAAATAAAAATATATATACATATATATAAATCGTTTCAGCCCTTGAAGCATTTGCATTGACAATTTTGTACAATAAATAAAAGGAAATGCTTTTACTTTGATCAGTTATAATCAAAATATCTTGAGTAGCGTTCACAGTAGAATTCCGGTTTTTCGCAAGGATATGGCATAGGATATCGTAAGGACTTTGGCAAACATACATATGCGTGTTGGTACTTAAATGTAAATGTACCTGGGCAGGTGGGACTCAGTGCGGAACGAGGCAGAAAGAAGAGAAGCCCGTCGCTCGTATGTATCCTGGAAGTGGAACCCACAATTGCTCTTCCGGTTCCATCCCTATCACACTCGTCCCTTCGTTTTGTGCCCCAGAATTAACCCCTCATTCGCCTGGCCTGTTAATGAAGTCTTAAATTGTCTGTCGTTTCGCAATGCTTTTTGCTAAATTAACAAACAGCGCGCGGAAAACTATAAAAAAAAAACAAATAAAAAATTAAACGGGGTCCGGTCTCTGCTTTACCCATGCCCCCCCCCCTTTCGCCTTTCCCCAAATCCCCTCTTATATTGCGCTTAAATATTTATGAGCTACACGTGACGATGGCTGAAAGCCATGAAATTGTCGCTAAGCGATGAGCGGAAAACAAATAAAATTATAACATTTAACTGGTGAAATAACTTGAAAACTTTTCATAAATAGCATTAAAAATAACGACTGTTAAATATTTGCATGCTAAGTAGAAGCTTTAACATAAGAAATGCATATAATTAACATTTTACCATTGCATTCCCTTTTTAGATAATAACTTCGTATTATCCTGATTTTGTTATCACACTTGTAAGCTTATAGAACATCTAACATGTACTAAATGCCATTCAGACAGTCTTGTGCCCACAAAACATTTTCTAGTTTTCTATTTATTTTGTTTTACGGGCGCGAAAATTGATTAACGTTAATTAATTCATGCTGCGAGTGGCGTTTATATTTGAACAAATTGGAACTAAACGAGATGTTCGAGTGCCCGGAAATGCACACAAACATACAAACACACGCGCACACACTCACAACCGCTGAGATACAAGATGCAAACACACAGATACAATGTTTGACCCAGTAATTAAGGCGTGTTTAGCAGGCGCATTTCATGAGGCTAATTAATGAAGTTCAGTCCATCACCATGCAGCTTCATATCGCCCTCCCGCTCTGCATTTTCCATCTCTGTCTTCTTGGCAACCTGTTTTCCCTTGGTCTTGTGTACACAACAAAAGCAATTTCAGGGAAAACATTTCTCTCCCATTTTTCTAGTATTTTTTTTTCTCCATTTTCCTCAGTTACTTAGTAGATGCAACCAAAAACGCCACAGGCTTGTAAGCGCAAACAAATTAAACGCAGCTAAGGCAAGAGAAGATGCACAGAAATACAGTAAAACTTGTTGAAGAAAAACGGTCTAAGCCAAAGTTTGAAAAATTACATATATGTGCCATAATTTAAATATCTATCCAAAATATAATCTATAAAATATATGACTTAGACATTTAGTTTTGTAGTGTAAGATGTAAATATGTTAAAATATTTAAGTATTTAAAAAAGATAAGATATCTTCTAAAATCAGATACATGACGAAGTATTTGTGAATAATAAGTAATTACACTTTCTTTTCAAGATTATAGGTTTGCGTTATGCATAAAGACCGAAATGCTTTATGGTAATACCAATTACATAGGTATTGATACCGAGCAACTTTATTATTTGCATTAATTTTTACTTATTTCATTTTTTAAGCATAACCTAGAATCCAAAATGTCGTTTATTTAGCGACTTATAATAATTCAATTCAGTTTAGAAAACGGTGATCCTTGGGGTGCCAAACTGTTCGTTTTTAGCTAAAAGAAGTTCGACCCCATTTTTTAAAAAACCGATGACAGCAACAAAAATCGAAGGAAGCCGCACAAAAATGTCCAACAAAACAGCGACGCCGGCAGCGCAGTAGCAGCGCAGCAACAGAGGCGGCAGCGTGGGAGTTTCGTTAACAGCTGTACCCAAAAACACGACGTCTCTCTCGCTCTTTCTCGCACTCTCTTTTGTTCTCTCTGCACGTAACAACATCCCTGCGTCACACGTTGTTATTGTTGTTGTTGCTGTTGTTCCTGTGGACTGTTGTTGTCGTTGCTTCTGTTGTTGTTGTTGCTGCCGCTGTTGTTGTTGTTGTTGTTGCTGCTGCTGATGTTCCTGCGCTGCCGCTGCCTAAGTTGTTGTTGGCTTTTTGTCACAGGTCGTTGCACTACCAATACCCATGCAACAAAGAGAGCGATGTACGCTGTACAGTGTGACACATGCAGGCCGCTCGGACGGCAGTCGTCGACAAAAGGCAGCAGCAACAACAGCAGCAGCAGCATCAGCCACCCCCTCCATCAGCACTATGCGCCCTAAAAAACCTACGTAAGTCCCTGACCATCCAAAAACCCCACGAGTGATGCGAATATATCTACTATGTGAGTGCCGTATCTAGCAGATACTTTATCGTGCAGATACTTTTATGCTAAATTCTTAATGGATGCAAATAAAATAGAAAGCTCAATACCGAACCAAATTAAATGTTATTTATTATTAATTATTATGCTTAAGTTCTCTAGAACTAACAAATTTGCAACAAAATCTAAAAAATAAAAATTAATCCAAACATTGTAGTATATTAGTACTTTTCATAGGTGAATTAGCCATTTTTTTTTATAAGAAACTTAAAATCACAAACTCAATTTTAGGCTAAGCAAACACATAAAATCATATCTGGCTAGATAATTAAGGTCATAACAACAAATTAGTTATCTTTACCAATGTCTGAACATCATTCAAACGACTCAATAAAGTAAGGAATAGTATATTTCACGCGCTTCACACGAATTTTATTGTAATTTTTATACGCCTCCAAAGTACGCACAAATAACGATAAGAAAACTTTCCATAATAACTGAGAAAAGTGTGTTGACATTTCGATCATTGTTGCTTAAGACCTGTTCGCACCTCTCTAACTGTCACATAAATTGACAATCTTGAAAATGGAAATTTCCTATGCCAATCTTTTAGCTGAATTCGTTTGCTTGGAAATGCAAATGCACAAGGGTATAAAAAATCCGGCCATAAATATGTAATGAATCAAGTGGCTGCAGGTTTCCCATTAAAAAGGCCCAATTAAAAACAAGTGGAAATCTTGCTGGCAGATCAAGGAGTTATTTTCCCCATTAATCCTTTCGAATATTTTTACTTTTTTTGGCTGGGGAACTGTTGGAAAACAATTTTAAAGAATATACTCAAGTGGCACGAAAAAAAAAAGAGTTGCTGTGCGATTATTTTGTGTATCTCGCGGGGCATAAAAGAAAAGCATTCAAATGAACTTTCCTCGCTGGCATGATTGTTGTTTTTGTTGTACGTGGCACAAGTGCGGCCGCATGCTCAAGCACACACCCATACACCCAAAGAAAGAACCAGAAAACGTGTTGAGTGGCAAAAAAAAAACGTAATAATAATAATAATAAAAAACAAGAATGAACGCTTCTGTCGTAGCCTAGACCAAAGTGATACCCGCTCGTTACTGACAATTTAGAATCAGCTTTCTTCTGTCACTGAAAACTTAATGTGGCAAGAGTGTAAAAAAGTGCATTAGTTATTTTTTACAAAAGCCATTTAGAAACTGAAGAGTAGCACATTTTAATACCACTAAATTTTTAAGGACTTGATTTCGAGAGCTTGGCTTAAACTTTCTTCACTTTGATAATTGCTGATTACATTTTATTAGCGAGCATTAATCTGATTGATTTTAATGATCAATCATGACATCTTTCTCTCTTACGCAAAACCAATATACCCTACGTAATGTTCGTGTGACGGGTATGAAATCAAGTAAAGAATACCAAACAAAAACAAGTCAAACAGAGATAGGGCTCTTTCCGTCTAGAAATTTCATATTCAACATATTCCCCACCTTTTTCACCCTTTTTCCAGGCAATTTGATTTTCGCAAAAGCTGAGTGTTTCTCCAAAACCTTCTGTTTTCCCCGCATCGCAATTTAAAGTTTGTGATTTTAAATGATTAATGTGTTAGTCAAGATTTCGTACAATGATTGATTAATTAACGTTGACAACACGAACGGCAGAGAAGAACAAAAAATTGCCGACACACGCACACCCTTTCCATAAACACACACCAACACAAAGGCTGACTCTTTTGGTTGTCCAGTTTTCCATGACTTCTTTTTTTAGTTAATAAATTGACTTCCATTTTCGTTACGGTCTTTTCTTATCCCCTTCTTCCATCTTCATGATATTATTGTTGCCGTTGCGTTTCCCACCCAAAAGCATTTTCCTATGAAATCCGAAACGATGGCTCTGCGGACGTTGATGTGTGTGTGTGGCCAGGTTTTAGCCTTGATTGATTCGAAACCGAGTTTAGTTAGCCCGAGAAACCGTAAGGGGTAGCAGAGATCAATGCACAGAGAGAAATCAATGTGCACTACCTCGATAGATTTATACCAAAAAGTGTTTAATTTTTGCGTTTAACCACGTTAAATTAGCTGAAGCAACTTGGATTTGTTGTTTAGAATTGGATCTAACAGATTTCGATAAGAAACACTTCGTATTACTATTATTACTCTAGTTTTTCTCTCAGTGTTCATATTTCCTTTGCAGTTTGCCACTGTCAATCCAGTCTCTTTCTCACCTCAATTTCAAGCCATATGTGCGTGTGTTTGCAAAGGTGTACACGCAATTAATTATGTTGACAACTGACATCAATTGAAACGCTATCGGAAGGCAATCATCAAACATTAATCGAATGTGACATTCGGCAGGCAATTCTGAACTTTGCTTTTGTTCTCCAAGAATCCCAGTTAGCTCCTTATACACAAATGCACATAAATTACACGTGAGGAAAGTGATTTTCCTGCTTAGACAAATATCGCTTTGCATGACTAACGTCGATTTTCAGTCATGTAAAGGATATTAAATAGATACTGTTATTTGATTACTGAAGTAACTTGTTTCAAGTGCTTGGGTACTTATTCTACCATTATGATTATTGATTTCAATTAAATTTACATTCGCTACTGTTAAGTTGTAATTGAAAGCAGTTTACATGTTTTTGGCTTTCTCCATTCATTTATTAAAACTTGAATCTTTAAACCATGCATTAAGATGCCCCATAGCATGAGATACATTTTGGTGATATCACGGCACAGTGAATATTTACAAATGCCGAGCCATTTTACAAAGTCTCCCCCGAATCGTATGTACCCATAAATTGGTACTTATAGACAATCGCTGTATAAGTGTGCCACTACATAAATAGATTTCAGTACTGGATTGTTTATACAAGCGCATATAGAATATATTCCCTTATCGGTTACGTTCTCCCGAAGCGGATCGTACCGACACCAAAAACGGTGGGTCTTGATTCCAAATGGCCCCAGATGAATCGAAAACGGATCTCATTACCTGAAATGCTCGCATTGCATATTCAACAAGATGACTACCAGTTTGTGTGTTGCGACAGATCTCCGAATCGCCGAATCGTCAGATACCCCAGTTATCCCCGCCGATATCTTGCCCGATCAACGACCTCTCCCACCCGCGCTCAAAATTCCGTGGGCCAGACAATGGGCGGCCATTCATCTTTACGTAATTTCGATATCAGAGAAGCGGCGCAGCACAAACAACAAACAATAAGAAGGCAACACAAAATTGTTTCTTTGAAACAAAAGCACGAAACAAAAAGTGAAAGTCTAATTCAGCGACAGGGAGACCTAACTAACACAAACCCGAGGCGTTTGAAGAGGCCAATATGCCGGATTTAGGAGGGTATTGTAATTATAGCCATGCCAAGTGAACTTAATGAGTGCATTTAATAAGGAATCTCAAAATTCACTCTATTCTTCGTGCATTCACTCGGCGTTTCCACCGCTCCCATCGTCACAATCGAAAGTATCTCGGCATTTTATGGATCTACAATTGTTGCCAGATGTTTTAAACCAGTTTATTTGCCAAAGCCAATTCGAAATCTATAAAAATGTTTATTTATATACTATACAGACAATCGGTGTGCACATATATGTATATCTTCATACGTGTTTATGCGGTCCATATGTGCAGGAAATTCGATGTCGAGGCGATGCGAGCAAAGAGAATATGTTTAGACACAAAAAAAATTTAAATAAATTTTATATAAAAATCCCATAATCACTGCCTCTGATTTTTTGTAAAACAAAGAAAGGCAACTGTTATGGGCGACTTGTGATTGCTCTCACAATAAAATCGCTCAAATGTAAGCTTAACAATCTTTAACCTTCATTATGAATTTCAATTAAGACACTGAAAGTTAAGGAAAATTAACGATTTTAAATCAACTTTAATTAGATGTTAAGTTGACAAACTGTATTAATTTAATAAGATTTAGTAGAGTATTAAAACAGAAACAGTGAACTAAACTAATTCCCACGCGTCATATTGAACCAACAAAAGCATCAGGAGTAGAAAAAGCTGCGAACCAAGTTAACAGGTTAAAAGCCAACTGCTTTGGTTTGATTTCGACGGTTTTTGCTTTGGCTGGGAGCTAATTAAAAATGCATTCAGCTTGGCCAGCTAAGGCGACAACAACAAACAGGGCCGGCCAAAACAGCAGTTTAACCAATTAGCATGTGAGGGCCAACTAAAAAGGCAAACAAATGAATGTAATGAGATTGACGACTTTTCGATTAGCCGCCTAGCACAAATGAAAACCACCACCCACAGCCACCCCTTTCTATACGAATTTTTTGTACTTTTTTTTCTGACTGATGCGGAAGATTGCCTAACTAACGGACCGGAAAGTATCTTAAGCAGAGCACAGAGCTGAACAGAGAAGAGTATCTGGCAGATGCGTAAGCGTGCCGGTAGATTTTCGATTCTTCACTCGGCACCCGAACTGAAAAACTGATTTATATTAACCCGAAAAAAGCAAAGAATCTTAAATGAATTTATACTACGACAAAAGGCAACGCACGTTTGATGTTGTAGATACATTCTGTTCATGTTGTTGCCGCTGCCGCGACGCAAGTACAACGGAAAACGACGAGCAAGTACAAATACGAGTACGAGTACGAGTACGAGAGTATCTCTCGGGTTTTTCGGACGTGGACGTACGAGTATCTGGTCATGAGTATCTGGTTCCGCGACGCCACTCAGCACGTTCATTATGGCATTTTGTCAGAAACAAATTTCAGAGTCGCTCTCGCCCCGAAAGTGTGCCTGTATCTGAATCCGTGTCCGTATCTGTATCTGATGTATCTGTATCTGTGCTTCTGCCGTTGCTGTTGCCCCTGTTGTTGCTGCTGCTGCTGCTGCTGCGGTTTGTTGCGCGATAAGCATACGGATATGTCAGTTAATTATTTGTTTATATTTCATATTGCCTCGCTCTCTTAAACTGTACATACTCACTCGCCCCGTTCGTTCATGTGCGATGTACACATTTCGTCGCCATCGATACGCGTTTATGTGGTCTAGACTTTAGAGTCTAGACTCTAGAGCTAGAGGGGCTCTACATAAAGAGTGCTATAGCTAGATGTGTATATGGGCACATCTGTATCGTACATTTCGCATATGATTTTCTGCTGATTAAGGCAAAAGCAAACACACCCGGTCCACAAGCCACTGGAGTCTGCTTGATCGCACTGTATGCGATTGGTTCCAAAATGGGTGCGATGCCTCATGTTCAAAAACCTCTCAAGATTACTTTATACACAAGAACGTGTGTGATCTTACAGTTTTAACTTGAGTTGAATAGGTTTTATTAATAGGTTTTCTTTTGTAAAGTAATCCTTTTATTTTATGGTATCGTTTCAATTGATATCGACGTGCTTGTAAATATTATTAATTATATTACATGGTTACGAACGTAGAAAAACAAGAAACAAATCCTAACCTTATACGAAATGAAT
Organism: Drosophila melanogaster; assembly: GCF_000001215.4. Lineage (NCBI taxonomy): Eukaryota > Metazoa > Arthropoda > Insecta > Diptera > Drosophilidae > Drosophila > Drosophila melanogaster. The sequence continues at coordinate 13,995,153 of NT_033778.4, read as the reverse complement.
ACTGCGATTTGAAGAAATGCGCATATATATTTCCCGGCTATCAATTTCAAATAAAACTTTCAGTACCAGGAGCCACAAATGCTTAAGTAAATTGATATCCGCAACTTTGGTCGAAGTAGCAAGTGCAGCTGGCACCACGAATGTTGCCGCGGCAGCAACATTCGCGGCAACATTTACAGCAGCGCAGCAGCAGCCAGAGATGCAGTGGCAGCAACAGCGGCAACATGTACAGCGGCAACAGCAGCAAGTTGTGGCAGCAGCGAAACAGGCGATAAGGAAGAAAGCATAGGCGGCCAATGCGAATGGGGGAAAATGGCTGGAAAACCGGTGCAGAAATGCCAGTCGCCGTCGCCATCGTCTGTGCCTGCGTCTCGGGCTTTCGCGAAAGATTCGCTTGAGTGTTGCTGGTGCAACAACTTGCAACATGCGGCCACTGCACACAATCGTGCGGTGAATGCAGCTGAGCGCCTGCTACAATGCAGCGACCGAACACCTGGAATGGGGCATCCACTTTCGGGATAGCCCGGACTATCCAGCCACAGACACAGCTCCAGCTGCAGCGCCATCCGAAAGAGTCCCATCGTCAACACCCCTCCCCAAAATACGATTCCCAAGTTCCATCTGCACTCGCATTCCCAGTGTCTCAGGTTGCGATTGCCCGCTTTTGAGGGCTGTTTTGCGGCAGCAGGGATGTTTCACTCGAGGGTTGGGATTCCAGATATATTGGGTATTGGGCCCAAAGCCCAAGCACACGAAACGAAAAATAAAACAGCAAACTGTGGGTGAGGCCGCGCTGCTGCACAGGAGAAAAACCCGAAAAAACAAGCGTACAACAAAAGCTCAGCCAAAGCGGAAACCTGTTTTGGCCATCGAGCAAAGTGAGTTGAGTGAGCAAAGAGTTAAGTTGAGCAGCAGCATTGACCCCAACTGACTCAACGACAAAATATGCCACAGAAAAGGACGGCATTAGAGCGTCGAACAGAGATGGCAGACGCACAGAAGGAGATGGAGTTGAAGACTGGAGCCTCGGGAGATCTCTCGTATCCGAATAAATGCAGAACATGGTGCGAAATATTTAATACAAAAATGTTGAAAAGGAGTTTGGCCTGACAAAATAAAGCACCACACTAAACCATGTACAGTGAAATGTTGATAACTTAAACTGGGATTACTGCATATGTTATTCTTTGCATAAGCTGACCTTAGAAAAACATTACCCTGTTTCTTAAATGGAGAAAGTAATGGAGGAGCTTTTAAAAATTTCAACATCAACATATATATACTACAGTTATTTTTTATTTAATCAAATCCACAAATTCACACCCGGAATGAAATTTTTTTTATTTCAAGAATTTTAAGATTGAAATGGTATGCATTTATTTTCTTCTTATTGTAGTTTTTTAACTTAAGTGAAATAAGGCTTATGTTATATGGATTCAAAAATGAATGAATACAGGAAATTCCATGGCGCGCAGTTCGCGATACGGAGGCAAACCTGTAGCAGCCAACTGCAGCAGACGAAGCGAGGTGAGGCCAAGTAAACCTGTTTACAGTTCAAACTTCGCATTCGATATATTCGATGTGAACTCTTTTTTGTTGTGCCATAGTAGGTATGTTCGTCTGGCAGGTTCTGGGGCTGCTTCTTCTTGGCCAACCGAGTTGTTTTAAGCCACCTACGAAGTCGAAGCTTAGGCCGGGTTATCTTCAGCTTAATTGGGTCATTCACACGCGCCACTTGCTCGTCGATAGAGATGGATATACGGCTCCAGAGGGAGATAAAGATACAGCTGGAGACACTGCTGAAAAACACACACAACTTTTTCAGCCTAGCAACAACTTCCGGTGTCTCAAAGACGAAACGAACAAGAAACTAAAGACGAGGCATACATTACATGTTAGACCACTCGAAGACGTACATATGCGAAGACGGGGGCAAAACAAACGGCGGCGAACAGAGGGAGATACATGTATGTAAAAAAAAAAAAAGGAAAGGCAAATAATACTGTTTATCAAGTGATGAAAAGCATTTAAAATGTCGAGTATGCCAGGTATTGTGTTTAAATGCATGCCCTTCGTCGCATTTCGGTTGGAATGCATCTGATATTGGTAAGGAGAATGTTCAAAAGACATAAGCTGAATGCTGTTAATAATTTTAAAAATATTTAAGCAATAAATGCATATATTGCATAATGGCATTAAAACAAAAGGCAATACAGAATTCTTTATTTGAATATTTATTTTGATTTTTGGAGTTACAAAAAACTAACGATAATAATATAAGATGGAATGTTTCGTATACAAAATACAAATAATAAGATCCAAAAGAAATTTATAAATCAATCTTAAAAAACTCTTTAATATTCGAAAGAATTAAAATTCTTCTTTCCCCAAAAATATATATTGAAATATTTCTCGAATTGGTTTTAAAAAAGAAAATTCTAGTATCTTATAGATTGAAGTAACGAAACAACGGTAGATCTCTCCCACACTCAATCTTTTCTACCTACAAGGATCAAACGAAATCAAAGGATCAACGTTGAAGAAGAAGCAGAGAGAGAGAAAGAAAGAATCAAAGACAGGGCAAAAACAAAGTCATCAGTCCAAAGACAAAGGCAAATAAATGGAGAGACAAAAGAGACGGCCATAAAAACTCAACCGACAACTTCTGGATGTGCGAAAGGGACGGCAAGGGTAGAGCGAGAGGTGTGTGCATCCATCATTTTCTAGGCGATGCAAGCAAAAGCAATAGCAACAACCACAACAAACTGCAGTTTGGGCTTAGGAAATTATTTGGCAATTCCAAAGCCTCGAAAAACTGGTCTTGATCCATTTTTAAAAGCCGAGCTTTGACTCAAGCTCCCCTCAAACATAAAAACATCAATCATGCGAAGTTCTACACGAAAAGCGCTTCAAGGTCTTATCAACATGAGAAGAGAAAAAAAGGCATATGAAAACCCGAAATAGAACTGGTTTTGAAATGCAAAAAGCCACCCACACGAAACTAAAACGCTATAAACTAATTAGGCGATAAGAGACTTAACTTACTTACCCAGAAGCTGTGCTGATAATCCAACTTGATTTTGATTTCCTTTGATTTGCTATTTGCTATTTTCCATTTGTTATTACTGTTGTTATTTCAACTTAGCATTTATCCAATGCTTTGAATTTTAATCCAACTGCAACAACAACAAGAACGGCACAATTTTATTAGCTGGCCAATGCAACAACAATCAAAAGAGCAGAAACTCTCCGCTCTCCTCTCTCGATGTCTTCGTGTATGTGCAAAAATCAAAACAAAACACGGCAAAAACACTTATAACTCAAAGAGAGCGAATGAGAGAATGAGAAAGAGAGTGATCCGCTTTGCTTTTGTTTTAGTTTTTAGTGACTGCAACATGTTGAATGTGTTTACTCTTGCCCTAACGGTAAATGCTAGAGCTGCAGTTTAAAAATCCTCTGCTCGTCTCGAATTGAAAATCAAAAATTTACACGCGGCAATTTTCTTTTGCATCACAAAATCCACAATCACTCACACGCACACACAAACACACATATATATATATATATATATATATATATATATATATAAACGCACACCTTTAAAAAGGACGCTGTTGAGGGTTGCATTTTATGTTAAACATAATATTAATTATTTGCTTACTTTTATCTCACAATGCACTCTTAGAAATTTCCACTGTTATGTTATTCATGTGTTTGCATAAAACTGGAGAAATTAAACACGGTATCTCAACAAAAATAAAAGAAAGCCGCCAACAAAATCGGTTATGTTTGACTTCTTTTCACTTTGATATACACCTTAATTCATTTGCTTGTTCAATTAGCATGCACTCCTTAGTTATTTGGTACAGTGTATTTTTTACGAGAGTTCTCGACAATTTTCGAGCGCTAAAACAAAGAAACCGCGCTCGATGATAAAAACCGCGTCCGACTGCCGCTGTTTTTTTGTTGTTTTGAGAGGCGCTAGTGGTGGAACGATGGCTGGGAAAACATCGATAACGCTATCGATCAAGCGATTACTTATCCTTCTGTTGCTGACGATGTTTTCCAGTTGAATGTATGGCAGCACTGCTTATTTAGTCACAAAAATTATATTTGAATTAAAAAGCCGATTTTGTTATCAAGAAATAAATTTTGAAGTGAAAATGTTTTCCACAAATGTTTTAATTCATTAAGTGCCACTTGTCGCAATTAAGTAACTGAATAGGTTTTAAATAATAAGTAAATAAATATCATTGTTAAATATTTATAAATGAGCATTCATTTGCAGCTTTAAATAGATAAACATTTTACATATTTGTACATTGACATCACAAACATTTCAACTAAAATTTAAACTCGTATAACATTACGCTAAAGTATCGCTTAAATATTGGCTCGCATCCCTGGTACTCTTGTTACGTTACGTTATTCGGCAATTACATCAGTCTGGCAACTCTGGCCCTCACACACACTCAGTCGCCCCCCAAATGTATCGGAAACATGCAGCCGAGATAAAATAGTGAAAAACTAGTTACCAAACATAACCGATCAGTGCGGATAATAAGAATTGGCAATTCAAAATTAAATGGTAAACGAACGTCGGCGCGATTAATTAAACTCAACCATAGGAACGCGGAGAGAGTGGCCAGTGAAAGCCAGAACACTCTCTTTCGTCGGAGCGTCTGTGTGTGTGTGTGTTACGTGTGTGCGTATGTGTCTGTGTTGACAAAATACAACAAATCGCAGCGAAAACAGGAAGTGTACGAACGATAAAGCATAAGATTGCACATTTCGCATTAAAATAGGCGACAAAAACCCGGGGGCGCATGCAGATCCACACATTTCTGGCCCACTCACACTCACACAACGCAGATCAGGGGGCGTTTTTCTAGATCAGTGACCAAGTCTTATATGGCTTTATGTTTTGATGCTGCACTAAATATGGGTGAAACATCACGTCATTTATGCCACGCTCCTTCTCCAAAAACAAAGATCATGTTGATTTCACTGCATTTGAATATATATATATATATATACAATAGTTAATGTTCGTGTGCGTCATTCGCTCATCAGCTATATAGTATACGAGTGTTGTTATTGTGGATCGCTTTCGCATGTTAATGCTTTTGTGTGTTATTTTTTCCATTCCATTTTTTTTTTATCAAAGTTTCGCGCTATCGCCCAGTCAGCTCAGAAGCAGCCGCTCCCCAACTGAGAGCACAGAGAAACCAGCTCTGGCCACTTGCTCCTCCGGATCCGGCTCCTGCTCCTGTCCCCGATCCCCTCCCCCACCCGCCAAATCCTGATCCTGCTCCAAATGACTGACGGCGAACAGCAGGAGGCGCTGGTCAAGCGGGCCGAGGACGAGCGCGAGGACATCTTCCGGCGCTACGAACTCGGGCTGGATCCCAGCAATGTGGTGGACTCCTGGGAGAATCCCACCTTCGAGATCTACCACAGGACAGACAAGTGAGTAATATTAATCATTCGCCAGAAAAAATCCCAATAATGCCATTGATGCTCCCACAGATATGGCTTCTTGCACGACTCGCGGCTGCCGTCGACGCGTGATGCCCAGGAGGTGCATCGCAACAAGATTGAAATGGAGCGGGACAAAAAGTGGATGAAGATGCTAAATCAGTGGCCGCCGCCCCAGGATAAGCTGCACAAGCGCGTCTACAAGGGCATACCGGATCGCGTGCGTATGGTGGCCTGGAATAAGCTGCTCGACATCCAGCAATCGATAAACAACAATGCTGGCGTCTACCTCCGAATGCTGCAGCTGGCCAGGAAGTACTCCACGGAGACGCGACAAATCGATGCCGATGTGAATCGTCAGTTTCGCGACAATCTTGCCTTTCGCGAGCGCTACAGCGTAAAGCAGTGCTCGCTATTCAATGTGCTCAACGCCTATAGCATCTACAACTCGGAGCTGGGCTACTGCCAGGGCATGGCCTGTGTGGCTGGCGTGCTGTTGCTTTATTTGCACGAGGAGGAGGCTTTTTGGGCATTAAATACCCTGATAACAGACCAAAAATACGGCATGCACGGGCTGTTTATCGAGGGATTCCCGAAGCTGACGCGATTCATCGATCACCACGACCGCATCATGTCGAAAATAATGCGAAAACTACACAAGCACTTTACCAAACACAACGTTGACGCCCTGCTGTACGCTATTAAGTGGTTCTTTGTCGTCTTCGTGGAACGCGTATGTAAACCACAAGGTGTATTTATTACAAAAATACTTAATAGATCTGTTTTTTGCAGGTTCCTTTTAGTTTGAGTCTGCGCGTGTGGGATATATTCATGTTAGACGGCGATCGCGTCATACTGTCCATGGCCATCACCATTCTGTACCTTCACAAAGACGAACTATTGCGCCTGAAGGACATGGACGCCATCATTGAGTACTTGCAAGTACGGCTGCACAAGAACTTTGGCTACAGCGACGATGATGCCATTCAGGCTCTGGAACGCGTGATGAAGAAGCTGAAGGACCTCAAGTTGGATGTGCCGCCGCCAGCCAAGTCAAACGAGTTCCCCACCCGCAAACTAGGTGACTTCGTGGAGGCGGATATGGAGAAGAAGATCGGGCGCAGACGCAATGATTATACAGACGCGGAGAAGCAAGTCATAACAGATGTGATATCAAGGTGGGATCTCTTGGCGTTGTTAACGTTAACATATTTATAATAATTTTTTAACTTTATTAGACAAGAACAAAACGCGATCGACGTTCAGTCCACAGTGTCCTACGAGACTTCGGAGTGCGCAACGGGTGAGTCATGCGTCACACACAAGTCCTTACACTGTTTATCTACTAATCCTAATGCTTGCTTTAAACAATCCACTTACCCCACTTGCTGACTGTAACTATAATCTGCAATAATAATTGAAAATTTATTTCTTATTTTGTATTGTGTGGTGCAAGTTTATCACAAATTGTATGTATATATATCATGTATGTATGTATATGTAAACCGAAACACGAGCAGTTCCTCAAATCGAACTTGAATTGGTGTTGCCCTAGACTTAATCCTATGTACAAAGTCCTGTTTAGTTCTAGACTATGATATATGGCATATGTATTATGTTTGATTTGAGTAGCGATGTATAGTTTTCCTTTTGAGTATACGTTAAGATCGTAGCCACTTTCAGCGAGTCATCGTTGGCAGTCCAACCCAAATGCGTCACCATCTCGCTGGCCGAAGCATTAAACTAATTGAATAATATGCTAATATTGACCTTTTGCACGTTGGAGGGAACTAAGAAGGGAATTCCTATTCCTATTTGTGTAATTTGATGGATGGCTCGAAACAGTGGGACGAGTTTAAGTGGTTCTGGATGGAGTACCAAGTTTTAGACGTAGCGGATCTAATGGGCACTAATTCTAACTGTATATGTAAATTATTAGCATTTAAGGGCCAAATAACCAAGGCAGCCACAAAAACCAGTTCATGCTTATTAAATACGCCCCTCGACGTTCATGTTATCGGATGATCCATTTTGTAACCATTGTCTAACATTGTCCGCTGCGTGTACATATATATCCGTTTCGATCACAAGCCACCGCTTCTGCGTCTTGCCGGCAATCGGAGCTGCAAAAAAAAAAAAAAAAAAAGAAAACTCGAAATCAGATCTGACCTAATTTGCAATCGCTTCTGTAATTCTGTTCCTAGGTGATGGATACTCAATGAAAACGTTTGAGAGTATCACTAGCTTAGCCACCTCGCCGGCGAATAGCAGCTACTCGCTGTACAGCAATGGATTTGTGGTGACCACTATCGATAGTGAACAAGATCCCGCCCGCAGCCAGAGTATCCACAATCTCAGCTACCTGCAGACGCATCCAGCTCTGCCGCCCAACGGGCTGCAGCATATGCGGCACAGCTTTAGCAGCGATAGCGACAGTCGCAATCGCATCGATCTGGATCAGGCACTGGAAGTGCTCCAGCGACAGCAGCTGCCCCTCCATCCGAAGACTCCCAGCAGCCAGGTGGTGTATATCGTGCAAAATGGAGGCGGAGGCGGCAGGTATATGGACGGGCATCGGGATGCTGCGGATGATGATGACGATGATGCGCTGAGCGTGGAGAACACACGCCTTTAATCTTAGTTGATTCGTATTTCGTATTCTTTCTTTATGTAGTTAATGTTTGTTTTGCCCACTTGGTTTGTAAAACGCATATGCCAATAACGAATTCCTTACCCCCCCCCCCCCCTCAAAAATCCCCTTAAACATTCGGTAGTAATATCCACATGTACTTAGCTTTAATTTTTGTATTGTCGAACCGACAGAAACCTGAAATTGTTATTCATTTGCTAGCATTCATCGATGTGTGTATTTAGTGTTTCTTCCACACTCTTTCTTTTCCCCTCGCTCTCCGATATTATCCAACCGAGAGTCTCAACTTAATATTCCAAATACTTATAACTCCTAAGACTCCAACTATTCCGTTTGAAACTACGTACAACGATTAATATTTATTGCTAACCGCCTAACTTCTTACCCACAATTCCACAATACCTACTAGCATAAACCAACTGATTAGGTAACTTAAGCTTTGCTCTTGCATTTACTTTATATTTGCATTACAAACAAAACTCAACTTTTAGTTTATGTTAAAGCCAAAATTGTAGCTGTAATCTAATTGATTAGCCAATAATTATATATGATTATACATATAGCGAAACGTACCACACAAATAAATATGATTTTGTACTGAAAAGAACACATTTGCCAGCATGGTTGATTTCGCAGTTAGCCCAATATATACAGTTTATTGTACTACAATATATGTTTCAGGCTAAGAAAACAGTATTAGTACGAAGTAATCGACTCGATTTGCACCTCACAAACAAGTACAAAAAACACAAGAACACTAACACAGCTAACAAAAATTTCACATTGCCACAATCACAGCCACAATTGAAAACTAAATGCAATTTTCCAAAAACCAAATTTTTTTCCCAACGCATTGGCAACACGACGAACTGGGATTGGTCAAACCAAATCGACAAAAAATACGAAATTCCTATAAACGCAATTTATTAGTTACGCTTACCGTTCCCGAGGATTCGCACTCAATACGAAGTTCGCTTGCAGGTACTTCAGTTGCCTCGCACGGCTCCTCGGAAACGATGTCGCTGGAGGACAACAAGTGAGTATATATCCATAGTCGGTTACAGTCAAAATAATCTTGGTCACAATCAGATCTATAAGATCTATAATTTCCATATTATTTTGACTGTAACTCCTTGAAAGCATCGTTAGGCTCATCTTCTACGACCACATCCTTTGTAGCATTCACCTGAGGACCGCCAACATGCTGCAGAACACTCCGCAGCGCGAGATGCTCCTGGGCACCTGACGTCAACTGCCGCCCGCGTCCGTCGCGGCGCAGGCAGCTGCAGAGAATCGCCAAACACTCACCACAGCCACCTCTGCGGGATTAGCAGTAGCAGGAGCAACGGAAGCTAGCCCCACATCCTCACCGAGAGCTACGCCCACACCGCCGCCCGTGCCGCCGAGATCTCCGCTGTCGCTGGGATGACTAGCAAAGCAAAAGGCGGCGGCCAACCGGAGCGGGATCACCTAGTTCCTGGTACTAGCCGTCGTCTGCCTTTGATTAGCCTTAAGTCTTCAAGCCCTGCCACCGCTGCAAACACTAGAGCTAGGCCTTCCATGGGTGCAGCCAATAGCAATCACCAAGCTTCGAGAGAATGAGACCACACACACACACACTTTGTACATACACCGCGGGAAGCTTGGGGCACGACTTGGTAGTGACTTAGATGCGCCAAATTAAATTTACAACAGTTACGAGTTAAACAATTGATAAAAGCAATCGAGAATTACATAAAATACATAAAAACTGCTAATGGAACAATATTTAAGCAAGAGCAAATCGTATCTAATACAACTACAAAGCGGTTAGAAGTCTATTTAATTGCAAATTGAATTCAACTCAAGCATATATATTATAGAAATTGTTGTAAATTGTACTTGTATATACGTACCAAACAAAATACAAAGCAACGTTAAAAAGTTACGTCCATGAAATGCAAACGAATGTAAAGGCGAAAGGCAACCAAATATTAATTGAAAACTATAGATAACAGAATCGTACGATTACGCTAGATTTATGTATAGTTATACCCTCATAGCAGTACACGAACCGAGCAAACTGACAAATGAATTGAGTATTTACCATTAATTTCATGATTAAACTTTACACAAACATGAATCACTAGTTTAAGTTTCTCAGCAAAAGGAATTATGTATATTTTAATTTAAATTATGTTCAACAACGTCTCCAAATAAAACTGTCAACTGAAGCTAAGCTAATCTCCCGCTTTGGTGTCCAGCTTGCCGCCCTTTTCGATAATCGACCCTAGATCCTTGAGCGACACCTCACCGGTTCCTCTTTCCAGAGGCTGTGGCTGATTGGGACCGGGTTTCCAGCCCACAAAGTAGATGATTTGGAAGGTTGCAGGTATCCCCTTCTCGTTGGGCTTTGCATACAGCTCCTGGTAGATGGCACTGGCCGCGAGCATCGTTTCTCGACTAAGATGAGCGGGTCGATTGAATGCAGCATTGTTCTCTGCCATACCCTTGAGATCCCACATCAGTTCGAACATGCTGGGATAGCCGATGACCAGTTCATCGGTGTCTATTGTCAGCATGGTGAAGCCGGCGCGATTAAGCAGGGAACCAATATCCCTAATCTGAGTGAAGGGCGAGATGTGCGGAGATATGCCACCTTTGCGCTCCAGCTCGGCCAATTGGAGCGAGGAGCGCAGCTCGTAGAGGGTGTCTCCACCAAACATGGAGGCTATAAAGACCCCATCCGGTTTCAGACTCTGCTTAATTCTGACAAAGCAGCCCGGCAGATCATTCACCCAGTGCAGACTTAGGCTAGAGATGACCAGATCCAGTGAATTGTCCTCAAACTGAAAGGGATTCTCATTTAGACTTGCAACTTTGGTCTAAGTAGATTAATTACCCACATCCAGCTGCTCTTCGTCCTTAACTAGTTTCACCATTTTCAGACCCGGAGTGCCCTGTGCCTGCTCCAGCATCGTAGCACTGGTGTCCGTGAGCGTCAGCTGCTCCACACTCTCCGCCAGAATGTGTCTGGACAGATAGCCGCGACTGCATCCGATATCCGCCGCCGCCTTGAACTCCCGCTTAATGTCGAATACTCTGTCAGCCAGGCGGAAGCCGATCTCCTCCTTCAAGTAATCGTATAGTCCAACGTCTTCGCTGTATACGTATATTGTTTACTAATTGAATATATACTCTAATCCTGGCGAGAAGATCTCACCTGAGTGCGGCCCTTTCCTTCTGTAATCTCTTGGCATTGCGGTCAAATATATGTTGCGATGTTTGGGTGAGTGAGGATAGGGCGCGGAGTTCACATTTGACCTTTAAGGTCGATAGTTTTGTTAATTTTCTTAACATATTCCGACTTTTGATCAGAGCAGTGCTGTAATAAGCAACCGGCTGCGGGAAAATGAAAATATTACATTTTTAAAATGGAAAGTCGAAGTATGTATACCCTACATGTCTTATATCTTGTGGATTCTTAAATTTTTCTATTTATGAAAGTAATACCAATGTTGTTTAAACAATTGAAACGTCATGTGTGACTATTTACAAATTATGTATACAATGTTTCACGTATTATTGAATTTAAATTATTAACGGGAACGTGGTGATATATTTTTTTTAATATTTAAAAAGAAAGAGTATTGAACGAACAGCTGTTGGCCAGTGCTGGAAAAGAGCGACATCAAGACATTCCCATTCGGCCGTTGGCTTACACTGTTAGGTAGTGCCTATTTGTTTTGGCGCCAAAAGTGACGGGAGGTCATCGCGAGAGATCAATTGAAATTAAGCATTAAATCACATCATGAGCTTCTTGCGCAGTGCCCTGCGCTATGCCCACACCAATGGCTACACGGGACTCCTTTACACTCCGCGCGGCGAGTTCATCATCACGTGCGGCACAGATGGAGACATCCGGCACTGGACCTGCATTAGTGACGACGATCCACGCTCAAGTTGCCTGGGCGAGTTCGTCATGTGCATAGCCCACACGGGAACCCGTTTGCTGGCCTCGACGGATCGGAATACGATCCATGCCTACACCTTTCCCGAGATGGACAGCGATGGCATCCTCATGCGATTCACGGCACCGGCTACGTGCCTCAAGGTATCCGGTGGCTATACTGCTGCCGGCAGCGAGGATACCACTATAAAGGTGCTTAAGGGAGATACAGCTGGCAACGAAACGGTGCTGGAGGGGCACACTGGTCCCATTCTGGCACTGGACTTGTTTGCGGAGCGAAAGCTGCTGGTTTCCGTGGCCGGGGATGGCCAACTGAAGGTGTGGAACTTCGAGGAGGGCAAGGAGCTGAAGACCATTGGGGGCTTGCCAAAGGTCAACAGTTTCGAGAGCGCCAGCCTGTATGGCACTCCGCATTTCGAGCCACAAAGCGGTGAACTTCTGGCCTATGCCGTTGACAACGAGATTGTGGTCCTCAACACGGCCAACTGGGAAGTGGCCTTTAAGCTGCGCGACGACTCGGTGTCCAGTAACTACAGCTGCTGCCAGTTCTCGCCCAATGGTGAGCGCCTGGCCGCCGGAACAACCAAGGGCGAGGTGAGCATCTTCGATGTAAAGAAACGGAAGGCAGTAACAGTGGAGATTCCGCCAAGCGACTGCAATGCCATAACATGCCTTGCCTGGAATCTGTCCGGAGAGGTGGAGGTGGCCTTCTGCGATGCCACTGGCCAGCTGGGAACCGTATTTCTTGGCGATGCAGTCGACACAGGCAACGGCGATGGATTGGTGGACGACCAAGCCGAGCTGTTGGGCGATGACTATGAGTTTGAGGCCGGCGATGACGTGGACACTGCAGCAGACGACGGCGATGGCGTTAGTCTGGAACAGCTTAAGCGCAAGGTGATGAACTTTGCGGATCCCGTAGATCACGATGACGCCTCCAACCAATCCCTGGACAGCAGTAGCCGAACTGTACCTGCACCCGTTGCCCCGCAAATCAAGCTCTTCAAGCAGCAGACGGCCTTTCAGCCCAGTGCCACACCGGCCGATCTAGAGCATCGCTACATGGCATGGAATGATGTGGGCATTGTTACCGCCCATGTGGAGCCCTCAGGCGATAGCTCCATCGATGTGGAGTTCCACGACGCTAGTATTCACCACGCTCTACACATTAGTAACTACAATCAGCACAATTTGGCCAGTGTGAGCAGTGGAGCTTTGGCATTGGCCTCCAACGAATCCAGCAAGTTAGTAGTCATTGCTCTGGCCGCCGCCGGAAACAAAGAGTGGTCACTCAGCCTCCCGGATTGCGAGAGTGCAGAGGCTGTTGTGGCCACGCGATTTCTAGTGGCTGTGGCCACCAGCTCCAGTTTTCTGCGTATCTTCACCGTGATGGGTACACAGCGTGAGGTGCTAACCATACCAGGACCAATGGTGGCTATTGCTGGACACGAGCACAGCCTAATGGTTGTTTACCACAGTTCCGCGCCCAGTCAGACGCAGCAGCATCTCGCCGCGATGTTGGTGAACATAAATGGATTGAGTTTGCGACAAGAATATCTGCCCGTTCCGCTGACTCCAGGCCGGCAGCTCACCTGGTTTGGGTACAGCGACACCGGATCGCCGAGTATTGCCGACAACATGGGTCTGCTGCAGTTGTATCGCCGGAGCAGCAACGCCTGGTTCCCCATCTGCGACACCATGAAGCAAAGCACCAGTGTGTCGCACAACTTCTTTGTGGTCGCTGTATCCGAGAAACGTCAGATAGTCCAGGCGGTCCTGTGCCGCGGTACCTCCTATCCCATGACCAATCCGCGTCCCATGCTCCAGGAACTGCGTATGCAGATCCCGCTCTGCGACGTCGAAGTGGAAAAGTCCGAGCTGGAGGATGCACTGCTGCGGTCCAGTCTGATGCAAATGGATGGGGCAGAGAAGATGCAAAAGGAGACGGCCATCAAGCTGTTTGCATTGGCCTGCAGCAGCGAGTGCGAGACGCGAGCTAGGGAATTGATCGAATCGATTGCCTGCACTGATCTGCTTCAACTGGCCGTGAAATACGCCACGAAACGTGGACGCATCCACCTGTCCGACCGTCTGTGCGAACTGCTACCTCAATTGGAGGCGGTCCAGGAGGCACGCAAGCAGCAGACTTTGTTGGGTGCCAGCGGCATTGCGGCCACCATTGTTCTGCCAATGACTCCCACATCGGCCTCACAAAGCGGCCCAAAACCCAAGGCCATCGAGCTGAGCTCGGCCAAACGGGGCACCCTGAAGAGATTGGTCAATTCACCCAATATGTTTAAAGCAGCAGCAGCATCGGCAGCATCCCGGCCCTCGACTCCGGATATCACACCCTCTCCGCTGGACACCCAGGAAAACATATTCGGCGAATCGGAATCCGAGGTTCCCATGGGTAAAGCCACCGATCACCGGTCCCCTTTGAATTCGGTTAATCCCTTTGCTATGAAGCGCAAACTGGGCGACACTGGAGTCATCTTTGGATCCGAAAAGCTGAAGCTGGCAAAGAAATAGTCTGTTTGTAGATTGATAAGTAGGTTTAAGATAAATATATTATATAAATAATGTGTAACGTTTATCCCATTCTGTGAGCTACATGTAAAATAACAAATTTTTATTTGAGCTTTTTATGGAACAGAATTGTTAAGGATTAATTTGCTTATTTAAATTTAAAGAATAAAATATACTTTTATTTATATTAAAATGTATATTCTTTAAAAAGCGGAGGGTACAAGTTTATTTAAAATATGATCAATATATTTTTAAATATTTTAAAATTCTACAAATTAAACATTCTGGTCTCCAAAGAATACCGTTGGTATTTTTATCTTTGGAATTAAACCAACCAAATAGTGTGACCAAACTTTGTAAATGACATTAATCGATCGAAACGATCATTTTAGGCTGGATTTTCCACGACTTTCAAGTCAAAGTTATGTGTTCGTTTAATTCTATTTTGTAAATAAGTGTTACACGCTCAAATTCCAACATAAAATTACACACTCATACACATAGGAAAAAACACAATATAAAGGTTAGAAATAATAAGCAAAAAAGGTGCTAGATATATCAAAAAAATAAATATATATATTTTTTAAATAACAAACTAAATTGACAGTTACATACACGTATGTAAGTATTGCGGCAGCGAGTGCTTCCTTTTGCGTTGTTTACGAAATTCTCGCCACTGGAAGAAAGCTAAAGAACTCCGTAATGAATTTCCAGTTCCAGCGAACTGATCACCGCTATTCAGAAGGCTCTCTGCTGCAGACGCAAACACACACACAAGCAGGCAAACACACAGGGACATCGTTAAAATCTAAAGATGGAGAGACTCTATTTCCAATTTAATGTTGAATTAGTTTTCGTTGAAGCCATTTTTTAACCCAACAACTTTTTTAAGAAATCCCCGTCTGGGTAACCCGTGCATATAAAACCCAACGCTCGCGCATCACTCTCTTCATTTGTTACCTGAACGTTACGCCGTGCATTTCGATCGTCAGCTGAATAGTACATACTATATCATATATAATATTTCAACGTGTGTGTGTGTCTGCGTCTTTGCGTTTTGTTCGCGTCAAATAAGTAACTTAATTGCGATTATTCGCAACAACAATTATCGATCCTACCCTTTTTGTTTGAGTGAGTGTATTACAATAACAAAAACATAGAAAAAAACAACAGGAAAAAATCAGTACAAAATAAAGAACATCAAGCCAAAATGACAAAAAATAAAAAGAACATAATCAACAATAACAATGGCAACGCAACCCCGCCGGACTTCCCAACACCGCCACCGACGCCACCGATCAATGCCGGTATCAAACCGCCCGGCACCTACGCCAATGGAATGCCTCGCAAGCCGACGGTTCCGTGGGGTAAGCTATATACTATGTATATACTATATATGATCCATAACATCGGATCACTTTTCACGGGCACAGAGCGCGAGTTGATGGGCTCGTTTTTGCTGGAGATGGCCAGACTCCAGGTGATAAGCGCCCAAACGGAGTGGTACGTGGACAAGGCCAAAATGCGAAAACTATTCGAGGTGCACTTGAACGCCCTGCCCAACAGTAGCGAGATTCGTCAGAAGCTCAGCAGTCAGGGAGCTACGAATGTAAGTTGAATCACATTGATAATGCCTTATTGCTATCCTATTTCCTGTACAGTGAGCACTGCCAAATGAGCTTCGGTCGGGGTTGCCTTAGAAAACTAATAAATTGCATTTTGTTGGTCCGATATGTACATGTGTAGGTCATTCTTTAAAATATGAAATATAATATATTAGGATAAGTATAATCGGATACAAAATGTAAACATGCCTTAAGTTGCTCAATATTCTCGACATTGCATTGCAGACCACTCGATTTCGCTAGTCAAAGCGCGATAAGACTGATTTCGTACTGTATGTATCTATATATGTATGTATGTGGCTTTCCTTTGTCTCGCTCCAGTCCAAACATTTTCCCCGTATTATCAGAGCAACTTTACAACTATTTGCACATACATACGATCGACGTCGTGTGCGATCGCGATTTGCTCGCTTGAGTCTATGAGTCATCTGGGTTCTGGGTTTTGGGTTTCCCCTGCCGGATTATTCTTTCTTTTACACTCAGATGCGCGGAATCTTTGCTGGTACAGCAGCAATCTGATCTAAACAAACGTAATCATTTGTTTATAAATTATAAACATTAACAAATGTACATGCATATTTTGTATATGACTTTAAGTGGATTTCAACTCAACTCAATGCTGAGAGTTCAGTTTAAAAACAGAAATATTATATTGTGTCAAGATCGTATATCTATAGCTCTATTGTTGTGACATACCGCACTTATAGCGCATTGTAATTATTTATGCCGTTAAAATGAAGTACATAGTAACAAGTTTACATCTCCTGCATATGGGTTTTCCATTTCAAAGGGATCGCAACTCGTTTGGGAAAACAGCTTTAGGAAAAGAACACAAAAATTAGAAAAGGAAAATCTGTCATTGTGTATTTCTCTTTGGTGGTCGTATGGTGAAATTCGATATGTGGAGTCAAGTGATTCCCCGTTTTCATTGGTATTTCAATGCCCATACATGCATATGTGCATACATACAGTGCCTATTGCGCCAGTGCAATTTTCTGACCGTTGAGATATAACAATCCTTTTCGGCGATTGATATAAACTATAACATTCGAAATTAAATGCAACATTTTCATTAGATTGGCTCCCTGCTGCATAGGACGAACTTTCTAATCAACACGCCTCGTGGAAACCCCAACTATCGCATCAAAAACTTCTCCTTGATGGACTTTCGCAAGGAGAAGTTCAATTTGCTGGACGAACAGCACCGATTGCGGGGAATCGCCTCCACGACCGATGTGCCCGGAGGAGCACCTGCTGAGGGCAACAAACCGATAATCGAAGGTAGTCTATCCATAATTAAGAAAAAAAATATTCTCATTATGCGTGAGAGTTTTTTTGTTGGCAGAATACAAACTTGACACAGACGTAAAGCCTACGCTTCTAAAATTTCAAAAGAGGCTGCTGCTGCAGTCAGATAAAGATTTCGAACTCCAATCCCTGGGCTGCTATATCTGCCAGGAGAACTTCGAGAAAATTGAGAAGTATGAGGAGCATGTGGAGTACCATGGCGACGAGTCTGATTTTCAGTCCCTCAAAAAGATGAAGAAATAGTAAGTAAATTGAATTATATCTCTACATATGTGAAAAAGGTTAATGTACAATGAGTGCCTCCTTTCCGCAGTCCAACGCCCATTGTGTCCCTGTCCTATCAGACCTGCGTGGACAGCCACTACTTTGGATTCACCTTAAAGACCTTCCGCAAGGATCTGGTGGTGGACAAGTTCATCATAGTGCAGTTACGACAGTTTTACTACGTGTATGGTGCACAAATGCCTCTGCCGGTGAATGGGAGCGGTGAACTTGTGTTCTTCGTGGACTCTCACGTCTTCATGATCCTTCGGGAGCAGCCCATCGTTATCGGGTTCACCATTCAGGGAGAGAAATATGTGGAGCAGCATCACTTCATGCGCACGGAGGCATTGCCCAAGGCTAGCTTCAACATCAATCCCTACCGGCTGTCTAGCAAGGAGACCTTCAAGAGCAAGGGTCTTCCGCCAGCCAATCCACCCATTCAGGTGTTGAGTGCTCTAAAGCACGAGGATGCCCAGATGTGTTTGGCTAGCTTTGATAATCAATATCAGAACTACTGCGAGCGGGGCAGAGAGATTACCCAGGAAAATCTGACCGGGACACTGCGCACATTGCTCCAGGTGGAGGACATCGAACGATTGCAGCATTATCTCTCGCTCAAACAATCAGAAATGGAGCTGCATCAGTTCGGGCGGGAGCTTTCCGTGAAAATGCAAATGGGTACCACCAGTATGAGCGTGGAGGATATCTTATCGCCTGGCGACGATGTGCTAATCATAAACGAGAAGGGCAACCCGAAATCGGCTGTACGCAAGATGTTGGAAAACAACAACAACGTGCTCGAGTTGGCACTCAAGGATTTTGACTCCATCTTGCGGTGGGCTCGCAATGTTGACGGAATGGTCGGATCTCTGGACAAGCAGCCACGAGTCTACTTCGCCCGCATCCTTGGCGTCTCAACGCAGCGGGTTAACATTACTTGTGAACGCCAGTTACCGGACAACACCACCTACACCCTGATCTTCCGTCCATTGCGAGCAGTGATGCGTTATCAGTACCGAGCACTTCAGCAGCTGTCGTTCACCAGGCACAGTGATGTTCAGCGGATCCTGTTTCCCGGTGAAATTCCCAATACACCTTTGGCCAGTGGAGTACTTCAGCTAAACAACAAGTTAATTTCGACCAATCCGGAGCAAATGCAAGCGGTTCGACAGATAGCGTTGAGCCCACGTCTAAAAGCTCCCTACATCGTGTTCGGACCACCGGGAACGGGTAAGACCTCGACCATCGTCGAGGCCATCTACCAATTGTACATAAATCGACCCGAAACGCACATCCTAGTGCTGGCTGGCTCAAATACGGCTTGTGACGAGGTGGCACTGCGACTTTTAAGGGCAATCGCCAAAGCACCACAGAGCCAGCCACGACCGCTAACCCGTATCTTTAGCGCCAATTGCGATCGGCGCATTGACAATATCGACGATTTGCTTCTGGAGTACTCGAACATGTACACTGTGCACTTTTATCCGGCCGTGCAAGCGGTGCACCAATATCGGATCGTGATTTGCACACTCAGTTTAGCTGGAAAGCTGTCTACCGGTGGCTTCGCCGCGAACAATGTGTATACGCATGTGTTTGTGGACGAAGCAGCCGCTTCCACGGAGGCGGAGGTTTTGATGGGCATCACCTGCACCCTATCGCCGACGTTGAATTTGATTCTATCCGGCGACCACAAACAACTGGGACCAGTGCTCCAATCGCAGAGGGCGAACGAATGGGGTCTTGGACTGACCCTCTTCGAGCGACTGCTGCAGAGGAAGTGCTACCAAGTGGAAGAGGATGGCAGCTATAACGCATCGGTGCAGACGCGACTCATCCGCAATTTTCGTTCACATCCGGAGATAGTATCGCTCTACAACAATATGTACTACGAGGGACATCTTCGGACTGAGGCACCCATGGGTGAGCGCTTGTAGTTACCATATAGGATCCAAAAATTATAATTCGTATTCGTATTTCAGAAATTGTTTGTCGCTTCCACAACTGGTTTTACCTGCCCAATGCGACTTTTCCCATCATGTTTCATTCCGTTTTTGGCACAACGATGAACACGAAGAGCTCTGTGAGGTCTGTGCATAAAATGGTGTACAAAACCAAATCTGATATTAATACATGGGATTTCAATTTTGCAGCCTGTGCAATAATAAAGAGATTGATGTTGTCATGGATTACGTGAAGGATCTGATGTATTTCGGCCTCAATGGCGAGAAGTTATTGCAGACTGATATCGGTATCATATCGCCGTACAAGAACCAGTACCAACGTATCCAAGAGCAGCTAAACATGCGAAACTGGTCTCAAATAGATTGCGGTTCTGTCGAATTATTCCAGGGCAAGGAGAAGCATGTGATAATCGTTTCATTTGTGCGCTCCTTTACTCCCAAACTTGGATTCTTGAACAATGAACGGGTATGTATTTGTTTATAAAATAATAGAACTATTCATGAAAAAAAAAAAACATTATTCCATTAAATTAATTATATTGCACACCCGTTTAGCGGTTGAACGTTCTGCTTTCGCGGCCGATTTCGCTGCTTATTCTCATCGGAAATCCACGAACTCTAAGCCAAAACAGTGACTTCCAACATATTATCGAAATGTGCCGCAATCGTAAGACCTTGGTTGGGGAGCAATACCTTAACGAAGATTTTATTACGAATAAAAAGACTGGGGCAAACAACGTCAATAAAGGAGGAGCAGCTGGGGATCAGCCTGCATCCGGGCTAAGGCAACCGCTCAAGCGAAGTAAGTAACGCCAGCAATTTAAGTGTCGCCAGACAAAACAAGCCGATTACAATCCCATGTCGTGGATGTCGGCTCTTTTTGCATGATAATAGCTTTTAATTTGCCGATTGCTTGTTTCTCTGGCGTGATCATCCTTAAATTATATTATCTAACCTCTAACCCGCACCTTATCCCAAACAGAGAACCATGCAAAGAATCCAGTCCAGGACGCCAAGATCTTCTACAGCAAGAATGAGCTGCTTAACCTCGGGAATGAGTGTCAGCGGAAAAAATCTGAGCTCGAAACCATATTCGACGAGTTGCCGAAGGTTCCAAGGTCTGTGGACCACGATTTGGATGAAGTTCGTTCGATAGAGGCCCAACTGAAAGATTTTCAATTGGAAACCAAACAGGACGCCGCAGGAACATCGATTTTAGTTACTAATGCTCCAGTTACTAATGCTGCTGCGCCATCAGTAATACCAAGAGCAGGATTGATGAAGCAGGAGACGCCCGCTTTGCATTCTTCGTCTGTATCTAGACCAGCAATACGAAAGCCAACTGTTTCAGCAGCAACTCCAGTGGCAAAATCACGATCTCCAATGCCGGAAATCCCTTCATCTTCCAAGCACCCGATTTCGATGTCCTCAAATCCGCTCTCCACTAACACGGAGCGCTGTGTTAACGGAGTGCTCTGTGGCATCGAAGCCGTCCCGCCTTCGGAGAATAAGACAACCAGGTCTTCGGCTTACAATCACATTCCCAGTGGCAATTTTCGTTTCGAGAACGTGCGTCCCACGCCCGAAGAGGTTCGACGCTTCAATGGTGCCAATGATCAACGTCGTGCTCGACCATTTCGCGAGCCCCACGGAAACTGGTCGAATTTCGGTTGGTCACCGCCACCACGCGATCCAACGCCTCCACGAAGGAACAAAAAATTCAACTGTATCATTTCATAATTGTGGCTTCTTTGGGAGCTCATCACAATCTATAGGGACAACGTGATTGCTTGGCCGAACAAGTGATCTCGCTGTCCTCTTTTTGACTTTGCTATTGGCATTTGTGCGATCTGCGATCATCCATGCGCCAAGTAGCAAAAAAAAATCCCCCAAATAGACTCGCAACTGATGTGCGTCCATCCGAAGAACAAGGCCAAAAGCTTGAGGCTTTCCATCTTCGATGGAACGCATCCTTTGCGAGTGTAATTGATTCGAGCAAAGACATGGAGCGCTCAAAGTGAACACTTTTCGGTTGCAAAAGCCCGACGCTTTCGAGTTATACCACGAACCCATTAACCGTAGTATAAGTCGAAAGCATTGTGTGCACTTCAGTCTTCAGGTTTGACCTTGAGTGTTATAATGAAAATAGTATTTTACTGAATAGGGGGAATGGGGAGCAGGTTAAAACCTATCTATATTTCCCCACAAAAAAATAAACATGTAATCCGCACAGAATATTATCTTTTGTAACAATTTCATATTTAAGTAAAAACTTGCTGACTCCTTGTGTCATCGGTTCTGAAGACTTGAAACAATTTGACAATGTAGAAAACAATATGTATATGCCCGACAAACTATTTTATACTTAAAAAAATTATCTAAATAATAAATTCTAAATTATCGGATTACAATTCAACTGTTTATATTTTTTTTTGTCTTGTGATTTGGATTGGATTTGGCTTAGGTTTTATTTGGGTAGGTTTTGGGTTTTGAATGCATTTCGAGTAAGGGTTTAGATAAGTATGATTCCATACCAAGTAGGCCTTTATAACGACTTCAGTGTCGGGCCTTAAGCTCTATGGCTTAGTACATTCGTTTTTCGTTACCGATTTCAAACAATTGAACTTGTAAAAATAAAAGTATTAAAGCTAACTAAAAATTTTAAGTATATACAACTGCCGCAGTAACGCAGGATACCAATAACCCATTGACGTAATGCATTCAGCCGGTAGGAGCAGTGGGCAAAGTGCGGGCTCAACACCCCGAGGTGGAGGACCCAACACCATCTCCGGGGCCACAGTGCGTTCCAAGTTAGCGGCACCTCTATCGACGCAGACGGCGGGAACACGGCGAACTGTTCACGGCGGAGCGGGCGATGGGGGAACCGATGCGGCTTGGAAGCAGACCGGTCGTCGCCTTGGCAAGCATAATCCACCTTCTCGGCTGGTCCAGCCCACGGTAGCCTCTTCGCTGAGGGCCAGCAGCAACAGGCAGACGGCCAAGCAGAAGTTCGAGAGAGCGAGAGGACATGAGAAGTCCAGATTAGTGGTGCCCTTGGCCAAGGACACCGAAACGGAAGTCAGGAAGCCAACGAAACAGCGTGTGATGTCGCAAGCGGCCAAACAGGCGGCACGGGATCGTCTCTGGCCCAGCAAACCGGCGGGCGTGGGTTTGAACTCGAATTTCCGCAAGAATAGGCAGCCAGTGCCAGAGGATTCCAATATTTTGCCGGATGTCGAGGAGGAGTCAGAATCGAAGGCGTCCAAGTCTCAGCAGCTACTGGAGACCGGCGTCCAGACGAATGAGTCTGAGATCCTCGATCATAAGCTAATCCTTGGCGAGGTGAAGATGGTATGCCCCTCCGCGCAGCTGGTCGATCAAATAGATCGGGAACGGCTCGAGCTTAAGGAGGAAAGAGAGCGACAATCATCGCGCAGGTTTGCTGCTCACGAGCAGCAGGAGGAACTGCATCTGGACGAACTGAAGGAGTTCTCGTTCCGGAATGCCGTGACCAAGAGGGCGCCCAAGAAGCCACCAACGCACCAGTACGCTCGCTATGATAATCAGTATCAGAACGTTTTCAAGTCCATGGACGATTTCTTCAGCCGGGTCCAAAACTCTATGCCCAAATCAGAGTCCGTGTCCACCATCCAGGATCGCATCAAGCGCAAGGAAGAGGAGCTGCTCAGGCTCTTCGACAACGTCGAGCTAAACGAATAATCTAAAAACTATAGGAAATTCTATATCAAATTGTCTGTGTCGTGCACGTAAAGTAGTAGTCCTTTTCAATTCAATGGTCATTTATGACTTTTAATGGGTGCTTGGGTTTTATGATATATGAGTGGTATGTTCTATAAAAAAAAAGAATTTTGGACTTCAAAACTGAGACTAACTGCCGATACAAATCAAGAATATATATATATATACGTTTAAGAACTGGTTATTTAGGTTATAACTTTGAGGCTTATTTTACTCCAACAACATTATATCGCCACTGTTTATGATCCAATAAAAGCCGTCTGAGCTAACTAATGGCTTGGAACCACACCTTTTGGGGAAAATTCAGCGTCAGCAAGTACACAGACATTAACTGAAGTCGTATTTAAATTGAGCTTAGCCAAGCGGCAATGGAGTGCCATACTAGCCAGGCCAGCACCAGCACCAGCACCAGCAGCTGACACTTTCTCTCTGGGCCGAAAGCGGGGTCAAGACGCTTTCATGACGGGCGGTTCTTCAGTCAACGCTGGCAACTGATCGCGCGAGCAATGGAAAATACGCCTCTCAAGTTTCCACACGAAATT
Organism: Drosophila melanogaster; assembly: GCF_000001215.4. Lineage (NCBI taxonomy): Eukaryota > Metazoa > Arthropoda > Insecta > Diptera > Drosophilidae > Drosophila > Drosophila melanogaster. The sequence goes on along the minus strand of NT_033778.4, from coordinate 13,971,091 downwards.
CGCGATGTGGAGGAGTCCACCAATGCTGAGCTATTGGATCACTTCCATGGTATGTTTATAGCGCGCAAATGGCTTGTGATGCACCTAGTATATAAAAAATAAAAAAAAAAAAACAGGTGAGCGAACTGGCTTCGTTCAGGTCGGATCGGAGGGTTACTTCTTTCCGCACAAGTACAAGGACGAGGCCGAGCGGTACTACAACTTTGAGGCACGGCCGGATGACGTGTGGATAGCCACGGTGCCCAGATCGGGCACCACTTGGACGCAGGAGCTCATTTGGCTGGTGGCCAATGGGCTGGATTTTGAGCATGCCCAGGAGCGACCACTAACCGAACGCTTTCCATTCTTTGAGTGAGTGCTTGTCGCGCGATCCTATCTTAATTAAGTGAACTCCAACCGCCCTTAGATTTCCGCTCTTTGTGCATCCCAAAATTAAGGAAGAGCTGCAGGAGGAAAACCGAGACTCGGCTGAAGCTCTGGAGTTCATTGAGAAGATAGCTCGACCGGGTTACGAGGCTTTGAGCGAAATACCACGCTCGCAGCGACGGTTTATCAAAACGCATTTCCCCTTTTCTCTAATGCCGCCTAGTGTTCTCGAAAAGAAGTGCAAGGTGATCTATGTGGTTCGTGATCCCAAGGATGTTGCAGTTTCCTACTACCATTTGAACAGACTCTTCCGCACCCAAGGATACGTCGGAGATTTTGAGCGTTACTGGCATTATTTCCAAAACGGATTAAGTAAGTGATCCTTCGATGGAGTTGCCATCCTTAACCAACTATCTTTCAGATCCCTGGCTGCCCTATTACAGTCACGTTAAGGAGGCGCGGGAGCATGCCCATTTGTCCAATGTACTCTTTCTGCGCTACGAAGACATGTTGGCTGATCTGCCAGGTGCAATCAACAGCATAGCCAGCTTCTTAGAGTGTCCACCGAAACCCGAGGATATGGATAGGCTACTCGATCATCTGAGCATCAGAAGCTTCCGTGAGAACAAGTCCGTAAACATGCACGAAATGGCTTCCGTTGGCGTTCTCAACAAAGGAGAGGCAGGATTCGTGCGCAGCGGAGCCAAGACAGCGTATCAGCCGCAACAGGAGTTCGTGGAGAATCCGAAGCTTTTGAAGAGCGCCAACGAGTGGGTGGAACAGAATATTAAATCATTCAAGACCATATGAAATACCTGACTTTGTTGGCTATCTTTACTGGTGTTTTTCTTTTTTGGTTTTGAATTGAAACGGAACTAGACTATGACTAACGTATTTGCACATTGAAACTATCCACGCTCGCACTAGCGATCTGCTTGTGGATTTCGTTGACCTCCGCCTGGGTTAAGGTGCGCTCCATATGGCGATAAACAATGCGGAAGCACACGCTCGATTTCCCCGTTTTCGGGTGCTTAAACTTGTCCACCAGACTGATCTGTAAGAAAAGTAAAGTATATGAGAAATACTCGTAACATATGATACGTTTGGGATAGCTAAGACCAACCTGCTCCACCATATCACCAGCTACAGAGCGGACTAGATCGTAAAAGTCGTTCGGCGAGAAGCCGGCATCCACCTCAATGTCCTGGGGCAGCCAGAACGACAAGTCATTCGTGCACTGCGGATAGTGGGAGATGGGCTTGTACTTGGGCAGATTGTGCAGATCCTTTTCGCTAAACTGCGACAGAAAGCCACTGTCGTTCGACCAGAAGAGCCGGATGTCAGGTATATCGAACAGCACCATGGCCAGTCGCTCCAGGCCGACGCCAAAGGCGTAGCCAATCGATTGATGAACGCCCGATCTCTGCAGGATTTCGTGGCGCATGATGCCGCAGCCTAAGACCTCCAGCCAGTTGTCCTTGAAATAGATCTCCAGCTCCCAGGAGGGCTGGGTGAAGGGAAAATAGGTGTCCACCCATCTGTACTTGATGCGCGGCCCAAACAGATCCTTGGTCAGGCCAACCAGCACGTGCTTCATCTCGTGCTCCATCAACTTGACGGCCTCGAGCGTGTGGCAGGGCTGTTTGGTTTGGTCCATGAACTTGGATGAGGGCAGAATCAGCTTGGGGTCGGCCAGCGTACCCGACCACGTCTCTTCAAAGAGTTCCAGGCCAGGATTGCGCTCGAAAAGCTTGTCTTTGGTGACCAGCCGCACAGCGTCCGCCTGGTGGAATACCGGATAGTGGGTGCTATCGATTTCGTCCCGTCGATACACCTCGCCCACGACCAGAAAGTTGTCCAGCCCGCCCGAGATCAATTCCACCTGATGGGCGGTGGTGTGGGCGCGCAGCAGATGCTGCTGATTGATGTAATAGCAATCGGATTTCTGTCGACTCACATGATCGGCGGGAATTAGCAGATTGTCAAAGTTCTGCTGCACAGTAACCACCGGATTCATTTGATCATAGACGGAGAATAGTGGATTGCCCCTTTGGTTGCGATACGCTCCATAAAAGTAGTTTACGATCCTCTGGCGGATGATGGAAAGCGGGTGGTCCGTCTGCAGGTGCTTGTTGGCCCCCACGTAGGAGAGTATCTTGGGCGTTACGTTCGTCCATCCGTCGGTGGCGTACGTGCTTCCACTGACCTCCAGCTGCGGTGGCGATGACGGCGACTTCGCGGGCGCCGCACTGCTGGCCAGGCAGCGGGTGGACTTCAACCAGTGCCGTGCTCCCTGCACTCGAAGCGTCAGAAGCATATTGGAGGGACTTTATTGATTCGATGCAACTATTTATTGCATTTTTTGTTATAACTTGGAAGTTATGTTATGTTATCAGATGTTATGTTAACATATCGATAATTTTCTACAGCAGTCGCAAGGCTTCAGCAGCACGGACTGTGCTGTTAGGCGCACACTAACAGAGCTGTTGGATAACCACCTGGCGCCATCTGCCGGAAAGCGAAAGTGTTGAACAGAAATTGTATGAAATTGTATGAATTGAAATGTATTTTTTAAATCAAAACTAAAAATTGTGAATAAGTAATCAAATATTACAAATTCAAAGCAAAATACATAAAATATATTTTTAAGGGATGTCTTGAGTGAAAAGAAACCAAACTTAGTTGACTGCAAAACTTTGATTTGCCAAAATAACTTCTCTCCCAATTCAAAAACTTCAATTTTTAAAATTATATAATTTTTATTTATTTTTCTACAAACATCAACAGATTTGTTGTTCACCTATATCATACATGATGGCAGAGAAACGCGAATACAATGGACCCATTACAAAATTAGTTCATTAAATATGAGGTTGGGCTAAATTATTAAAGTTCATTTTTGAGATGCTTGCGTTGGTATCTTTTCTGTTTCTTTTCTAAATCATATCATATGAATGCTGGGGCTAAACTACATCAGTTCTGCTCTAGACCAGGGGATAGCTGGAGGCGCTAGCGATGCCGCACTGGTTCTCCTTGTTGCGCAGCATCTTGATGAAGCCCTTGTCGCCCCAGGTGGTGCCCCACGAGTTCTTCACCAGCCAGTAATCCTCGCCGGACTCGTCGGTGCCGAAGCCAACGACCAGCACACCGTGATCCAGATTCTGGGCATCACACTGCGGCTCGTTGTAGACGCCCTCCGAGTAGAACTGGAACGACTCGTGGGAGGCATCGATGGCGACGGAAACGGGACCAACGGTGGCCACAGCCTCGGCCATCTTCTTCTCATCACCCTGGGGAATATCGGTGAATCCACGATCGGTGGCTCCGACTGTGCCCTTGTTAAAGTGGCACGAGTCATCGATGGCCTCGTAGGGATAGGACTTCTCGGTATCGATGCCTCCATTATCCTTAATATAGCGGAAGGCATTGTCCATGAGACCGCCGTTGCATCCATTGTTGCCGTACTTGGTGGAGCAATCGACCAGATTCTGCTCGGACAGCGAGACGAGGACACCGGACTTGCGGAAATGCTGACCCTCGAGGGCGCCTGTGCTGGAGAAGGCCCAGCAGCTGCCGCAGTGTCCCTGATCCTTGACGGCGGTCACAGCTCCCTTGGTGCGCCAGTCCACAGATTTGGGCAGCGTCACATGAGCCGGCGAGATGAAGGTGACTCCCTTGAAGCTTTCATCGGCGGCACTGAAAGCGAATGCAAAGTTGAATATGTGCACATTATAATCCTTAACGATCCCAACTTACCGCAGTTGCTTGTGCAGAGTGTAGTTGAAGCCGTTCATCAGCTGACGGAATTCGTGGTGCAGCAAATCGGCGTACTTATTGACCGCCAGTTTGAAGCTCACCTTGCCCTCGGCGAATCGCTGGTTGTGCTTGGCAATCTTGTGCTTGTTCTCATTGAAGATCTTGAGGCGGAAACGCTCCTCGGTTTCATCCTGATAGTTCTTGCGGTGCTCCAGCTGCATAATGAAAAGTATTAGTATTAGTTAGATAATGCACTCTTATCAAAGGTAAGTGCTACTATCGATTGACTTTCGTGTACTTGTTTCAAGATAAGATAAAGCCAACCAAATGAAAAGTTAACTTTTTAGACGCATTTTTGGGAACTCTATTAAAAATCAAATAAAATGTTTTACGTAAAATGGATTTACGATCGCTGAGGCAAAAGTTCTTAATCTGCAGATTACACCTTATCACAGCGCCGTCAACCTGGCACGAGCGAAACGCTCTAGAGGAACGGCCACAGTAGCAAGCTCTATAAATCTATAAAACATGGTCATAAAATTGTGTTTAACGATTGCCCAACGACAGGAACTTGAAACGGGTGTTAATGTTCCAGGTAGTAAACAAACGAGCCAAACTGCAGGTAGGAATAGGAGAAGCGAGGCCAGCACGAGGAAATGCGCTCCATCTGCCTGCAGTGGTCCCGTGGATAAGAGACCTCCTCTCCCAGCTCGGGGTTGTTTGTTAGTCCGACCCGCATATTGACACAGCCACAGCACGAAAATAGCACGAACGCTAAACAAATGATAGCTATAAAGGGAATTGAAAGGCCAGGGCAAGAAGTCGACTAGGTTGCTATCCATTAGATTCGGCAAATGCCACTATATGGGGGTAGTTTTCGATTCAAAGTGAAATTTGTGAATAAAAATTGACTTCCTCTTGTCTGAATACCAAATTAGCGGCTTTGCATAGAATCGAAAAGTTTATGAAAGTTAAGTTAAGTATATAGAATTATTCAACAAAACTCATTATTACTGCTCACGAATATCCAAATAGCAAACATGCTAAACTGAAATGCATTTTCCAAAAGTGTTTATTGCTAAACTGGTTATTTTTTTGCGACTCTTCAACGCACTCAAAGTGGCATGTTTTCTCAGTGAAATATGGGTATAAACCCAAACCTAATCGCTTTTTAAGTGGCTCACCACAAGTCTTAGTAGATTTTGCAATATTCCAGGGTACTTGGCACATTGAACTGAACAGTCGAGTGGCGCTGTCATGTGAGAAACATGCATGTGTAATTACTTTTGGACATCAAAGCGGACCAGCATCAGCAATTGTCGCCCCAAATGGACCGGATGGGGTCCACTGGTCCGTGGTTGACTCCTATAATTGACATAATTGAATCGAATTCGAGTCTTGCAGCAAAATGAAACCCCGCCCGTTGTGATTTCGAGGGAGGAGGTGGTAACGGCAGAAAAGAGGCGCCTCCCGGCACACTGACCTATTGATTTTCCTTGCAAACGTCGTTGGTTCTCGTTGCCGCATGATAAAATTCACACATTTATTGTATACTTTTGTAGAAAATTTGAATTTGCGATATATGCAGATAGAGTTAACAACTTAAAAACACCGTAATTAAATGCACGTGCGATCCGATGTGATATCCAGGCACTCGACGTATACGTTTTGTATCTATCAATCTAGATATACTACATATGTGGCTTAGGAAACTTCGTTGCAGTTGAGAAGCTTGGACGATAGTAGTTGAGTATCAGAGAGCTTAGCTAGTGCGATCTCCATCCCTACAGTCGCTCCATCTCGATGGCACAGCTATCGTCCTCCTGATCCGCATCCGCATGCCGTTCCGTTGTCGAAGTGGCCGCATAGGAGGAATGTGGAACAGGTTGTTGTTGTTGCTGCAGCTCCTCCTCCTGGCATTTGTATTCCCGCCGCTTGCGCATAATGTAGGCGAAAACGAAGCCATTTATGACCAGCATGGCCAGGACAATTATCGTCGGCCAGACCACATCCACCGATACATCCAAATTATTTGCACTGGTATCGGTCATTCTTATGCTGTGATTGCTCCTCCGTGGTTTTTATGTAATTTATTTGCTATTACCGCCCGTCTCCCTGCGATTTCGTAGCACGTTTTTTACGATGACGCGCGTGCTTTTCCGTACTTCTACTACCACCGCTGGGGGCCCCGTCTGACTTGGCTCCTTTTATTTCTTTTCTCTCAAATGTTCTATATATTGCGCTCTGCACTGCTGCTGCTACTGCCTGCCGCTGGCTGCTCGAGCGTTCCGTTGGCGTGGAGCGTCGGTTCGGGAATAACAAAAATACGACAGAGCTGGCTGCTTCGCTTTTGGTGGTGGTGGTGGTGATGGTGGTGGTCCGCTCGCAAACGCAAACTCAATCGCATGACGGCGGGGCGAAAAAGAGCCGAGTTCACACACGCACACAACACACTCTACACTCTTTCTTCGTATCGCCGAAATCGAAATGAGAGCCCAATCTACGTAGGCCAACCAATTTGGAGGATGGCAGGCGGGCGTACTCTATATATTTCTTGTTTCTTATGCTTTTTCGTATATTTCCTTCTGTTTTGCAGCGCGCGCATTGTGGGTTTGCTCAAAAAGGCGAACCGGTTTCATTTTGATTTATAAGGATTTCAGGCGAGCTATTCAAATATGTTTGCTCCAACCGGTTAGCAGAAGTAACAGATTTAAAAAAAAACGAAAAAAAAAACAGAAACTTATGTATCTTTAATAAAAAATGTAAGAAAAGAGCCGCATGCTGCTTTTGCAAGTCAGCGAAATTTTTCCCAGCTTGTTTATTTACGGCAGCCGATTTGTTTGTGCACTTGTCACTCGGGGAATTAATGCTAGAAATCTCTTTCGGCTCTCGGAAATGCCAGCGAAAAATGGCAATTTGATAAGCAACGCCGATTTGTAGCGCGTCATTTCCAAAATGCTCGCGGCCCCCCGCACGACTTGTTCTTAAATATTGTTGTTGAATATTTGCCGAACTATGCGAATAGCTGCTTAAATTAAAACGCATTAATCTGGAATTTTAGAGCTTATCAGTGCCACAGTTGCTCAACGCTGACTTTTGCAGCTGTGCATTTGCAACCGACAACTGTGGCACTTTGGACTGCACACACATTACAGATAATGTCGTTTTTATTAACTAACTATAAGCAGTGAGAGCTAATGGTTGGCATCGTTATCACATTTAAATTGCGCGCCTTTCATTCCCCAAGCAAGCATGGGTAGCACTGTTTGCAGCAGTGTGACCGAGCGTTTGCAGTATTCTACATGACACCTAACGGTCTCGAAATGTAAAATGGCAAATGTAAAGTAATTGTGAGTTTATTTTGAAAAAAAAAAGAAAACTAAATCTAAACTAAATTAGATGATCAAAGAAAATTTAGTTAGGTAAATAATATATGAGTGGGGAAATTGCAAATGTTTAGTTGATTTTCTTTTTATTTTTAATTAAGGATGAGTAACTCTTTCCATAAATATGATTCCTATTCTTTCAGTTGATCAGACTTTGTTATTTATAAACAATAATTTAATACACCACTCTGTGCTTACTCTAACAAATGAGTCACTCAATTGAATATGATATTTAACAGCAGATAAAAAAAGGAAGGGAAATAAAGTTATATGCATATATTGCATATGCGGGTGCATTTGAATTTGAATTCGAAAAGTGAATATAAAACCATCAAAGGCAAAATATCCAAAGTTATTAAACCAATATGCATATATAGAGATGTACATATATCCCCCTTATCACATGAGATCTCTGCACAAACAGCTAATTATTATTTGTACGCCCCCATTTGGGGCTAATGACGCTTGGCACGGAACTATTCAGTAAAATAATGGAAAAAATCACGACCCCTGACTGTTGGCGATAAGAATTAGACGACACTAGGGGCGCATTCAATTAATCAATAGACAATCCACCATTGATAAGCAGACGAAGTTGCAAGTGAAGGCTGCGAGACAAAGGATGATTGGCCCAATCATCAATGGAACCATGGACACACATATATATGCAATAGAAGGGGGCAAAAATCGAAGTCGCATTAGGAAACATGGCTTGCGAAAAGTGTGATGGCAAATATGCGACCCGCGCCTTATCAGTCGGCCGGCAGTGGACCAGTTTGAGTCTTGCACGGCTTATCGGCGGGAAATGAACCGCGAGCGTAGCGAAAGTGGGCGACACAACGACTTGGATTATCTGCCCATCCAGCCGATGTTTACGGATGGGCTAAGCAAAGCAGCCCAGCTTGCCGCTTGCGGTCATGTGAGCCGGCATGTGACTGGACGACAGCCTAGACTTTTGGACTTATCTGAATCCTCCTTCCGTCTCTTTGAGGCAGCCGCGCAGCAGTGCATTCACACTCGCAATGGCTGCTGACTCAGAAGTCAGAAGTGCGGAATCGTCACAAACGGAAGAATGCCGCGCGTCCAACTATGCAAACAAAGTCGGACAGAAGACAAAGGCCCAAAAAAAAAATTAATGGATTAATCATCATTACACATCAAGCCCTTGTTACCGGAGAACACTTGTTATCTGCCTCTTCGGCCTGGCGAATTAAATATGATCCCTAGATGATCCGGTTGAAACTCACCTTGAACGTATGCCATTCCTCCATGACCACGTCGGCGAAGGAAACGGCCTGAGCCACCGCCAGCAGGGCCAAAAGTGGCAGCAAAACAGCTGTGCGCATTGTGATTTGTTCTGGAATCTGCAAGAAATCACACAATTAGTAAGCAAACTAACAATCGGAGTGTCGGTCACGTGAAGCCACTAAACCAGATTGCAAAATATCAGGGCTGGCTCACTAACTTCGAATTAAAGTAAAATACATATTCTAAGCTGCTCGAGCGATAAAGGAAAGTTGTGAATAAAGTCAGTTTCTTGCACTTGTTCATGATTCATACTATTAAATTGTGGTTAATTAGCATAATTTGTGCTATTAAAGTATTAGTTTTATCTTAGCAACTTTGTCATGAGCCTAAGCAATATTTTAATAAATTTCTAACGATCAAAATCACTGCAAAATATTTAATATTTATTGGGTAAAATATGGAATTTATTGCACCAAATTGCAATTTATTGCAAATTTATAATAAAAAAAAGGTTATTAATATTATTTATTTATTTGAGGCTAACTTAATGTATAAAACTATAAGCAATCTGAGATCTAGCAATAGAAGCTTTGTAAATATATTATTTTAATTCTTTATTAAATTCGTAACAGACATGGTTTTGAAAAACTAGTTTTTAAATATATCATTGTAAGCATAGAAAAGAGTGAAAATGAAAGAATAAATAACGGTTCAAATTTGAGAAATTTGATCCTTTAAAGAAGCTTCTCTCGATTTTAGCGTAAAATATTCTCTTTATAGAGACATAAAAATTATTTCTATAAAACTTGACTGATTTGCGGGGCGTTTGTAAATATATTGACATTTGCTTTGTGATAAACAATATAGTTTAATATTTGTTTTTTTTTATTTTTTCGATGGCGATGCGTTATCTTATCGGCCATTCCACTTTGCCTCGCAGCTTCGTATTGCTTTCAAAGTCTGCCATTTTTGCGCGATTTGCTTCACTTATTGTTTTTCTATCATTGTCTTGCTGTTTTTGCGCCCATTTTGAGAAACGTGAGAGGCATTTGATAAAAGTTGTTATTTACCAATTGTGCCCTCTGCGATTTGTGCCTAGTTCGAGGGCGAAAACGGGTTTCAAAAACGCCAAGGTGATTCATCTGGCTATCAGGTGAGTTAAAAACCACAAAGACTAGAAAAATGGGTCAGCACAAAGGGGAATTGGACAAAATCTAAACAAAGAAGCGCAACAGAATCTAAAGCGCAAAGCAAAAGGGGCAATAAAAACGGGCATAGACGAAGATGCCGACTGTTGATTATTGTGGAGTGCAATTAAAGTGTAAATAAGTCGCCACACAGACATGACGCAATTAGATTCAACAAGTCAATACGAAGCAATTAATCGGCATTAATGCAGGGCAGGTATATTTGCGTTCTCAACTCGAAAATAACTAAAAAGACTACATATATTGCTTACCACTCGGAATTGCGTCGCAAGGAATGCAGTAAATTCACTGATTTATCACTGTTGTTGCACTCTTTTTAATTGGCTGAAACAACACTAATGTGCAAGTCAACCGATTGTATTTAACAAGTCGCTCTTGATGATCCAGTCCCAAAGACCTTTCGTTGTTTAATGAAAACCAGCAGAAATTGTTTAAACAAGAAATCTCCGACAGAGTGACCAGTCCGAATCTTCTGGAAATACCAGAAGTTGCCTGAGCAGACGGCTTATCGATAACAGCGTGGGCAGTGATGCAGTTCTTGTGTGTAAAACGGCCAAATTCAGTCGCTAAATCGAAATAATTGGTCAGCCTAAATATATGCAAGAGCTTTTTAGTTTATGTTTATTTAATAATGAGTGTTAAATAACTAAAAACTATACCTCTCTTGTTACTTTTGCAATCGAAAGATTTCTAAGTCACTCAACGAACTCAATTTAAATTATACAACAAATGTCTAAACTGAATTTTGTTCAACAGTGTTTTGAAATACTAAATGTTAGAATTCACCCGTTGATGGTAACACTGCTGAGGTAAGAAGAAGACAAATTTTGCTCGTCATTGGGAATTGACGATTCACTGAATTTTTGATAAACTCAACAAAGTAAACGCATTATATATCCCGTAAGTAGTGCAGCGACTACTAATAACCCCAAACCGATCACGGCACCATAAAACACTTTCGAGTTATGCGCCAAAGAAAGTCGTAATTACAATACGTTCTTCATCCAATCTTCGCCAGCTCTCAAGAAGCACCCGCATCATGTTTGGAAGACAAAGTGGACTGGGTAGTTCCAGCAACAGCAGCAACCTGGTGGAGTTCCGCGCAGGTCGCATGAACATGGTGGGCAAGATGGTGCATCCGGATCCGCGCAAGGGCCTGGTCTACATGACCCAGAGTGACGATGGCCTGATGCACTTCTGCTGGAAGGATCGCACCTCCGGCAAGGTGGAGGACGATCTCATCGTCTTCCCCGATGACTTCGAGTACAAGCGCGTCGATCAGTGCAAGACGGGCCGTGTCTATGTGCTTAAGTTCAAGTCATCGACACGCCGCATGTTCTTCTGGATGCAGGAGCCCAAGACGGACAAGGACGACGAGCAGTGCCGCCGCATCAACGAGCTGCTGAACAACCCTCCATCCGCCCACCAGCGCGGCGGCGGCGGCAGCAACGACGGCGACCTCCAGTACATGCTCAACAACATGTCGCAGCAGCAGCTGATGCAGCTCTTCGGCGGCGTTGGCCAGATGGGTGGTCTCAGCTCGCTGCTGGGCCAAATGAAGTGAGCATTTAAACCCTTGCAGCCATAGTGTCCAAGAACTAGTCAAGTAGATAGCTTCTTAACTTACAGGGTATCGTTTTTATTGTTTATAAGCATGTAATCGAAGGAATGAAGCCAGAACTTGAGTTCACCCCCTTTTTCAATATTTTCCTTTCTATATTCTCCGCAGCTCCCGGACGCCCTCGTCGCGCAACACCTCCTCATCGGGTGGCGGTGGGGCATCGGCCTTGCAGACGCCCGAAAACGTCAGTGTGCCGCGCACTCCGAGCGCTCCATCGAAATCGGGCAGCAGCCGCAGCAGCAGCAATGTGAACTCGCAGGTCGGCGAAGGTGCCGGCTCCTCCGTTGATGCGGATGCCCCCGGTAAGAACTCAACCACATCGACCACAACGGCGTCAAAATCGACCGGAGCCTATGCCAATCCATTCCAAGCCTACTTATCCAATCTCTCCCCCGAACATGGCGCAGGACGATCCCTGAATATTGACCTATCGACGGCCCTACCCGGCGCCGATGCCATCAATCAGATAATTGCCGATCCGGAGCATGTCAAGACGCTGATCGTGCACCTGCCCGAGTCGGAGGATGTGGACGATGATCGCAAGCAGCAGATCAAGGACAATATCACCTCCCCGCAGTTCCAGCAGGCTCTGGCCCAGTTCTCCAGTGCCCTGCAATCGGCCCAGCTGGGACCTGTGATCAAGCAATTCGAGTTGTCCAACGAAGCAGTGGCCGCCGCCTTCTCTGGCAATCTAGAGGATTTTGTGCGTGCTCTGGAGAAGAGTCTGCCCCCCGGTGCCACCATGGGTGGCAAACCCTCCGCCAGCGAGAAGAAGGCCAGCGATCCCGAAACCCCAACTTCAGTGGCCCGCGATGAGAACACAGATCCCGCTACCGAAAAACAGGAGGAGAAGCAAAAGTAGCTTACGTGTGCGGCTTGGTAGTCATTGATATGGAATCCGAAAGCAAATTTTTTCATGTGCTGAGTGATTTTTGGATGCTAAATAAATTCAAATGGGAGTTAATCGGTAGTTATCTATCTAATTGTGTGTTTGATATACATCAAAACGGCTTATTAATTTATATTTAAAATATTACTACTTTAATAAAAGGATACGCGTTTTGGTAAGTACTCGTCCAGCTCTTTTCAGAATGCATCATTATACTCATTATACTTGGGTTTTTGGCTTACCTAATTTAATTTAAAAAAACAAAGTCTAACGTGTACAATTTATTTTAAATTTTGAAGTTAATAATGGGGGGATATATGGAAGTAACGGTAATATTAATCCCGACAAGGTCATTTTGTTGGTGTCCCCCTAACAAAAGCTCGCTGCCCCGCTCTCTCATCGCAACACACTGGTCGTCCCTTTCTGGCGCGAATTGCGCGCTCTCTCAGCGAGAGCCGTCTCACACAGATATATACACACACAGGCACACGCAACAATATTTATTTTATTCAATTCCAAAACGGCCAGCAAATAAGTTGTGTTTGTGCAAAACTCGCGCGTTCGCAATTTTCCGAAGCTGACTCTCAATTCTCATACATAACGATCTCAAGCGATCTCCGCCAGGCGAATCAAACCCGGATATATCCAGATCTGCAGTAATTGCCATATTTTTTCGCCAATTTTTGCGTTGCGGGCTGGATGTTTTTGTATCTGTTGTTGTTGGTGCTTTCATTTTGCAGCAATCTCTGTGCCTGTGTGTGTTTGTGTGTTGGTGCTTTTGGCGGACGTGAGAAGGTGTGTGTGTCTAGTGGCAGCCTGTATGTTTTTTTTTTGCATGACTGCTTCGCGGAGCTGTGGGGAAAGCTTTTCCCTCCAAAGTAGTTGTCATAAAAAAGTTAAAAGCCGCGGCAAAAACAAAAATCAAAGCAAACACAGAAAGCGCGAAGAGAGAGGGCAGTGAGACAGAGAGAGAGAGAGTCGAGTGCCTAACGCACACCGACAACCTTTGACTCACACGCACACACACGCGCGCTGTTAAACAGGCCTGGAAGCTTGCAAAAAATAAAACTAAATAAAATAGGAGCTGCTTAAGAGTGTGTGTTGTCAAATAGCAAAGTAAACAAAAAGCTCCCCGGACTCGCAATTTCATGCATATCTCCGGCGCAACGATCTGGCAACACTAACAACAACAGCAGCCGCACAAACTGCGTTTTAACCAATTCCATTTCCATTTCCTGCACTTATCTTTCTCGTTTCTTCCAATTAGCGCTGGAAAAGTAACGTCCGCAACGGTTTAAATCCAGTCGAGACGCAAACCCCACTCAACTCCTTAATGAGTTCCCCTCCATTAAACGGAATTCACCAAAAAAAACGATTGATTTGCCGCTGATAAAGCTGATAAAAGCGCACACACACACCAAAGTCAGCTGCAATTTTGCGATAAGGTAAGTACAAAATTATGAATCTTTCAATTTGCCGGCAAATGGAGGCTTCCAGAACAGCTGCAGGAGCTGCAAGTAAAATGGAAGTGCCCCAAAATAAAAAAAAAAAAAAAACAAAAATACAGGAAACCAAAACACTAATGGCGCCTGAGCATATGCTTTGGGAAATTTTCAAGAGCGCCAAGCGTGTGAGCGCGGGGGTGCGAGAGGGACGACCGTACAGACAGTGTTTATGTTTTGGTAGAAAGGTCACATCCTTAGCTTCCAATAGAACTTTCGTTCGTTAATATCCCCGCCATCCACGTCCCTCGCGAATTACGTCACGAATCGACGAAGAAGTTCGTGTCGACAGGTTTACATGCTCTTGAACTTTTAACAAACTAATAATACCCTTTTATACAGTTATTGCGATAGGATTATATGATCCAATCCTAAACCGATTAAAATCTTATCAAAACATTGGGGAGTTAAAATTTATATGAGTTACTAACTTATAACAAAAACCAGTAATTTAAAACCAATTTGTAAGGACTTATGCTATAATTAAACAAAGCTTTTTAACGTTTCTAGCGACATATTAAAAAAAGGTTTTATAAGTATAAAAAACTTATCGGTTTCAAAAACTTAAATTTGCTATGTTATTAATGCGCAAGCTCCAATTTGCAATCTTATGATCGAAGCTATAATACCTCGTTCGCAACTTCAAAATTTAAAAGTGGGTGGTGAAAGTTTTTACGACGTGACTCCTTCAAAACGGCTGGCGAACAGGCGGGGAGAAAGCTTGCAGCCTGACATTGAACTTGGGGGCACTCTGAACAGAATTCTATTAATCACAGGGTGCCGCAGCTTTTTGGGGCAACTTTCACCAACCATTTTTGCAGCTGCCACACTCCAACAGATTGTTGCCAGTTGCAGCCATCGATTTCGTCGCAAATACGTACATATTCACACATTTAGAGCGCGCCATTTCAAAACTTTAGCTCAAAGCTTGAACTGCACAGTGCACTTTCTTCCTTGCTCCCCCATTAGAATAAGACTTCAATTCATCTCAACAGCTGTCTTGGCAACAGAGAAGCTTTCTCCACTGCCTGTTGCATCCTTGTTGTCATTACAAGAATGCAGATGATCATTCACTTGGAGCAGTAACAAATTAATGCCACAATTCATGAACAAGTCTGTAGTGGTCCACCCCAGCCACGTCCACCGTCCACTTTGCATGGCCCATTTGGTCGACTTCCTGCGGTCCAATTACCATTGGCTCCTCCCGCCCCATTGTGATTATAAGCTTTGGGACGGCAGGCGGCTCTCCGATCCGCTGACATCAGCAAGCGCAGCAAACAGCAGCCGCTGCAGCAGCAGCAGGAGCAGATGATTTTCCGGTTTGCCAGGGACCGAAAAACTGGTTTCGAATGGCGAAAAAAAAATGAAACAAACGACAGGCTGACCGAATCGAATCGAGCGCTGCCCTTTTGCACAGTCGGGCCAAAAAGACAATACAGTGCGGAGTGTTTGTTACATGTTAGAGCGTATATATATTTTGAAAAGTACGTGTGCGGAATTGAACAATACAATTGGCTTAGAAATCGACGGGCTTGATGGTGATGAACCGGGAGAGAATGAAGGCCACCAGAATGGTGGCGCACACGAAACAGAAGGCGAACATGTAGAAGCTCTCCTCGGTGAAGATGTCGGAGAATGCGGGTATATCCTGGTAGATCTTCTCGATCACCGCCAGTGTTCCTTTGTGCTTCCTCACCATCCTGATGGTTACTTCTTCTTGGTTGCCTTCTTTCCGCCGCCGGCGCCTCCTGCTAGTTTCTGTTTCTCCGCCTTGGTCAGGACCTTGTTGGTGATCTCCTCGCGCGGTGCCAAGCTGGACACGTGCTTGTTGCACAGCTGCAGCAGCTCTAGTGTGTTTAGGTTATCGCTGTTGAAGCGGATCTCCTTGACTTGGGCTTGTTCTGTGAATGATATAATATCAATAAGTGTTTGCTCTTTGAATGTTGCAGTTTCAAAAGGGTTAACTTAGTTGCCCACGCTAAAAGGAAACCAATTTTTCAATACATATTTCATATGTATTTTGGTTCCTTTTAGTTAGATATTTCAGCTGTCCCAGTTTAGGTATTCTTACCTTGCGCTGAATCAATCAGGGCAAACTTGATGTTGGCCGGCTGGCGATCGCAGACGATTTCTGGCTTGACCACGCACTTGGGATTCGTAGCTGCCACTTTGGGTGTGGAGAGCAGGAAGAGGAATTCCCTGAAATTAGAATTGAAATAGATATCTAGATTATTGATTTATCATCACGATTTACTTGATTTTTCAGGAGCAGCGACGCCGCCTCAAACTGACGCCGACACCGACTAAAATGTCCACGGAGCGTGAGCTGGCTCCCGGTGGGCCAGCTCAGCTCCATCCGCACACGCTGCCGCTGACTTTTCCGGATCTCCAGATGACCTCCACCGTGGGCATCATTGGGAAAGTCTACGGTGAGTGTGGCACGCATTTATTTCATTCCCCAACCCCATCACCTTTTTAGCCCTCGAAGGATCGGTTTTTCTGGTGTGAATACTTCACTGCACCCTTTTTGGTTTTTCTCAGTTTCTTCTTAGTATGATTTTCTTTTTCCTTTCGGTTTCGTGAAAATTCTATCCAATTTGAGTGGTGAATAGGGGGTGTAGTGCGCATGTCCCGCTATCGATATCGGTGAAAAGCGCTTTTCCGACTCACCGTGTGGACTTGACATTTTCCGCGAATGGATCGAACTGCACGGTTATCCGCTTGACGCCCTTCAAATTCACGCTCTTCAGCTGCTTGCCAATGGCGGACACAATGCCGCCGGAACGCCGCAATGCGCCACTGAAAGGCACAGACATTATTTATGTTTTTTTCACGGCGGCAATGAAAACTCTGCGGTTTTTCCGCACAAAATTTACGACGTAACAAACACGCTACGTAACAGCTGAGCGACGATAGCGATAACGGGCCCACTCACGATGACCGCCGATGGTTGTACAACACTGGCATTAGCAACCCTGCCTCGCTATGCCCAGATGCTGCTTGTATAGTCATCTCGCTCACTCGCACGGCTGCGGGCGAGAGTGCTTTGCCCTCATTTAAGTGTGGTTAAGAGTGTACAGCATGCGTCACGCTCACACGTCGCGAGTACAATTTTTGTGTGGACGTCCAGTGTGTGGCTGCTGTGGGAAAAGCTGAAGAAAATTGCATTTTTTGCATAATGCGCGGCGTGAAAAGCTAACAAAAGTTGTGCTAAATCAAAATTCGATAGTCTGGCCACGGTTTGTGCATAAGAGCGGGCGGCGCGAACGTGTTTGGTGCACAAAAACCACGTCTCGAAAAATTAAGAATTCTACGTGCACACATTTTTTGGGCTGCCATATATAAAAAAAAAACGCATACAAACGCATTTTCTTGCTGTATATGCGGAGGAGCACACACACACACACAGAGCGACAGACACGCATACAATTGCACTCACGAGATATGCGAGCATAAAGAAGAATTTTTTCTTAGTTGTATTACAAGAGCATTAGATACATATATAAGTATATAAATATACATATATACACGCCTAGGTGTGTACATAAAAGATACATACATATAAAATTAAACGAAAGCTGTGCCTACATTTGTGTTCTTTTCCAATACTAAAATAACAACAACAAACAATAATAATAATAATAATAATCATACGAGTAATATAAATAAAATAATGCAAGTCGAGCGAGAGACAGCGACAAGATAGCACACCCACTTGTCTGCTCATAATTCCAATTTATATATAATAAGCCTACGCCACGCCCACGCGCAACTACAACAACAAAAAACAAAACAAATGCAAAATCAACCAAACGAATAAAACTTTAAACTACTTTAAAGTGTGATAAGCAAAAGGCTGAAATCAAAAACAAAAAAAAAAACAAAATAATTAGTAGAAAACCAAAAGCAAAGGCAACAACAAATACAACAACAACAAAGAAACAAACAATCAATTACATTTTACACCAAAACACGAAAAGCAAACACGAGCCAACATTTTTTACATTAATTATTTTTCTTAAACCAAAACCTAACTTAGTGCAAAAACATGTATCCAGTTGGACAACGTAAGTGGCTAGCAAATGATGATTGCGACTAAAAGAACAGACAGACAATTTCCAGACAGAACAAAAAGAAGAATACAAAAATAGGCGATTGCTGCCACAAGTTTCCCTCACACCATGCCACACAGCCCCCCAGCTCCCCTTCGCCCAGCCGCCCACTAATCAAGTTTTCGATGTTCTACTTGCACCTTTATGCATATACATATGTGATACATACACACGTGCAAATGCCACACAGACAGACACGTGCGTCAAAGTGCAGAGTTGAAAATGCGCAAAAATTGGGTCAACAACCTTCGTCGCGTCGCAATAGTTTCCAGCTTTTACGGGGGTTAATCTCTGGCGTCTTTTTTGGGGCCTGCGTCTCGAATTTATTCGAATTCGGTTTCGTATATGGATCTGGGTTTTTTTTGAAGAGCAGTCACTCCCAATTGCGTCGCAATTTGCCACCAATTGTGCGTATTTCATTTAAATATTTATGCTTCAATGGGGTGAAAACGTAGAAGTCGTCGAATATGAAAAGAGTTTGCTGGGGAAGGAAGGGATCGTCGAAAAATATGATTCTTTTGTTTGAAATCTGAATATATTTAATGGGATCTTACCAACAGCGATTGTTGTTTATGCCAGAGAACTTCAAAATAGGTACCCTTTTCCAATATCATATGTCATATTTTTTTTATCACAATAAACAACATCATGGGATTATAATCTATAAGCGCTAGAATCTTTGTATTATATATACCAGTATTGTGTAGATTTGGTTTAAAGATAATGATTTAACTATCAGTTAATTAAGCATACAGTTTAGATAGGTGGTCGAAGCACTTGGTAGAACATCAAAACTTAAACCACCTGCAAAGGAACCCAGGGAACAAGGATGATATAACTGCAAAATATTAACAAAATGGTGGCTAACGCGGGACTTGCATACAAATCAAATAACCAATCGACCTACTAAGTAACTGGACAAAGGGGCAAACAACTTGTGGCAGCAGGTGGCATACAAACTCTATAAAGATACTATATACAAATATAAACGGAAATACACACACATATACATACATATTATATATATATATATATCTATTGATAACGACGATGAAAGAAAACTGTAACTAAAATATTATTAACGCACTTTAATTTCGTTTTCTTTTTCGTTCGTTATCGCCAACTGTTTTCGGTTTTCCGACATCGTTCTCCACCATTGACATTATCATTATCATTATCATTTTCGATTCCCCATCATCGACAACAACAAACCATCGATTGGCCATTTGCCCTATTGCCATTTTAATTGGAATCTCTTCATTTCCACGTTCATTTGATTACCTTGCGTTGATTTGATTACCTTTTCTTTTTATAGAGTCACAGTGGACCCCCTCGCCCACTCGGCCTCAGAGTCCCTCTCAGGCGCAGACTAGCTTCGACACGCTCACATGTAAATTACTCTCCAAGAACCAAAAACGATTACTAAAATTACTAAGATCCTTATGCAATTTGATTGATTCGAAACGCTATACCGAACTGTTTGTGTTTATGTTCTTTAGTTTGGTGTTCCCCCACTAATCCAACCAACCCAACTAATCCGTAATCCGTAATCATTCTTTTTGCCGTAATGTTATTAACAAAAAACTAACGAAAAAAAAAACCAGTACCAATACCTTTAAACTAACTTTTTGAACTTTTATTTCGTGTAAATGTTTGTTTCTTTGTACCATGCAAAGTGCACTTGAAGTATTACTCTACACCTGAACTAAAACACCTACAAACACCTGTTTTGAATTTCAATATGTAATAGTTTATGTCTTATGCTCGTTGCATGATCATTTTTTGTTTGTAGCAATTAAGTGGGTTTTCATTCTCATACGCTGGATAATCTCATTGGAATATAGGGATTTCTAGTTGATAAAGATCTTCTATTAGTTATTGTAACTTTAAATGCTCTTTAGAAATGTATGCGTGGTATAACGAAACATTCTGATATCTTAAAGTTCCTGAGATTTATCCAAGCATGTGAGGAGAACCAATCCAAAAAGTACAGTTAGATATTGCGTTTTTTTTTTTTTGAAAACCTTAAATTATTTGGAAAACGAACTTTTTCGAAGAAGAGACTAACTGGCAATTGACTTTGCAGCACCACCAGCGCCCGGCTCGTCGGTCAATCCCACCGCCGTCACCAGCCCAAGTGCCCAGAATGTGGCCGCTGGTGGAGCAACTGTGGCCGGTGCAGCAGCAACTGCCGCCCAGGTGGCCTCCGCCTTGGGTGCCACCACCGGCAGCGTGACGCCAGCAATTGCCACCGCAACGCCAGCCACGCAGCCGGATATGCCCGTCTTTACGTGTCCACGACGCCCGAATCTCGGACGAGAGGGTCGCCCGATTGTGCTGCGCGCCAATCACTTCCAGGTGACAATGCCGCGTGGCTATGTGCATCACTATGACATCAATATACAGCCGGACAAGTGTCCGCGAAAGGTGAACCGTGAGATTATCGAGACTATGGTGCATGCCTATAGCAAGATCTTCGGAGTGCTCAAGCCGGTGTTCGATGGTCGCAACAATCTGTATACCCGCGATCCCCTGCCCATTGGCAACGAGCGTCTAGAGCTGGAGGTTACTCTACCCGGCGAGGGCAAAGATCGAATCTTTCGCGTGACGATCAAGTGGCAGGCTCAGGTCTCGCTCTTCAATTTGGAGGAAGCTCTCGAAGGCCGCACGCGGCAGATACCCTATGATGCCATTTTGGCGCTCGATGTGGTCATGCGCCATCTGCCCAGCATGACGTACACGCCAGTGGGACGTAGCTTCTTCAGTTCCCCGGAGGGTTACTACCATCCCCTGGGTGGTGGACGCGAGGTTTGGTTCGGTTTCCATCAGAGCGTAAGGCCCTCGCAGTGGAAGATGATGCTCAATATCGATGGTGAGTTCGCAATGCTCTGTATTATCTATTTGCCCAACTAATGATTACATATTCCTCAGTCTCGGCCACCGCTTTCTACAAGGCTCAACCAGTCATTGACTTCATGTGCGAGGTGCTGGACATTCGCGACATCAACGAGCAGCGCAAACCGCTCACCGATTCGCAGCGCGTCAAGTTCACGAAGGAGATCAAGGGTTTGAAGATCGAGATCACCCACTGCGGCCAGATGCGTCGCAAGTATCGTGTGTGCAACGTCACTCGCCGCCCCGCTCAGATGCAATCGTATGTATTCAGCATTTTTAAACATTTCTGCTTTTGTTAACCAAGCTTCATCATCATGTTAGATTCCCACTGCAGCTGGAGAACGGACAGACCGTAGAGTGCACCGTGGCCAAGTACTTCCTGGACAAGTACCGCATGAAATTGCGCTACCCGCACTTGCCCTGCCTGCAGGTTGGCCAAGAGCACAAGCACACTTACCTGCCTCTAGAGGTGTGCAACATTGTGGCCGGACAGCGGTGCATTAAAAAGCTGACCGATATGCAGACGTCGACCATGATCAAGGCCACAGCTCGTTCAGCTCCGGATCGTGAGCGTGAGATTAACAACTTGGTAAAGCGCGCCGACTTCAACAACGATTCGTATGTGCAAGAGTTTGGCCTGACCATCTCCAATTCGATGATGGAGGTACGAGGACGCGTCTTGCCTCCTCCCAAGCTTCAGTATGGGGGACGTGTGTCTACCGGCCTCACCGGCCAGCAGCTGTTCCCGCCACAGAACAAGGTGAGCTTGGCCTCGCCCAACCAGGGTGTATGGGATATGCGAGGCAAGCAGTTCTTCACTGGCGTCGAGATCCGCATCTGGGCCATCGCCTGTTTTGCCCCACAGCGCACGGTGCGCGAGGATGCGCTGCGTAATTTCACCCAGCAGCTGCAGAAGATCTCAAACGATGCAGGCATGCCGATAATTGGACAGCCGTGCTTCTGTAAGTACGCCACCGGGCCGGATCAAGTGGAACCCATGTTCCGTTACCTGAAGATCACCTTCCCCGGCCTGCAACTCGTCGTGGTTGTGCTGCCCGGCAAGACTCCAGTATACGCCGAGGTGAAGCGTGTAGGTGACACCGTTCTGGGTATGGCCACCCAGTGTGTGCAGGCCAAGAACGTGAACAAGACATCGCCACAGACGCTCTCTAATCTGTGTCTGAAGATCAACGTCAAGTTGGGCGGCATCAATTCAATTCTGGTCCCCTCCATTCGGCCAAAGGTCTTCAATGAGCCGGTCATCTTTTTGGGTGCCGATGTGACACACCCACCAGCTGGCGACAACAAGAAACCATCGATTGCCGCCGTCGTGGGCTCCATGGATGCCCATCCATCGCGGTATGCCGCCACCGTTCGCGTACAGCAGCACCGACAGGAGATCATCCAGGAGCTGAGCAGCATGGTGCGCGAGCTGTTGATCATGTTCTACAAGTCGACGGGCGGCTACAAGCCCCACCGCATCATACTCTATCGTGACGGAGTCTCCGAGGGACAATTCCCACATGTCCTGCAACACGAATTGACCGCCATTCGCGAGGCCTGCATTAAGCTAGAGCCAGAGTATCGGCCGGGCATCACATTCATTGTGGTGCAGAAGCGCCATCACACTCGACTCTTCTGCGCGGAGAAGAAGGAGCAGAGCGGCAAATCGGGCAATATTCCCGCAGGCACCACCGTCGATGTGGGCATCACACATCCCACCGAATTTGATTTCTATCTATGCAGCCATCAGGGCATCCAGGGCACCAGTCGCCCCTCGCACTACCACGTTCTGTGGGACGACAATCACTTTGACTCGGACGAGCTGCAGTGCCTCACGTATCAGCTATGCCATACGTACGTGCGCTGCACCCGATCCGTCAGTATACCGGCGCCAGCCTACTACGCCCATTTAGTGGCCTTCCGTGCCAGGTAAGCCATTGGATTCGATTACCCTTCAATTGGACTTTGCGTTAATGTAATGTAATTCGTTTGCAGATATCATCTGGTGGAGAAGGAGCACGATTCGGGCGAGGGTTCGCACCAGAGCGGCTGCTCAGAGGATCGTACGCCAGGTGCCATGGCCAGGGCCATCACTGTGCACGCGGATACCAAGAAGGTCATGTACTTTGCCTAAAAAGTATCGCCCCTCCCCAATACCAACACCAAAAAGCTAAAGAATACAAAATCAGTTTCGAATTTCGATTCGAATAAGCAACTCCCCACTTCCTTCCCTCAAATCAGAAAGCGGAAAGCGGATGAAAGCCAAGCATAGAAGTTTAGAATTAAGTTACGTTTTACGTTGAGAGAGCGCGGATGGGTGGAAAAACCAATCAGAATACGAAGATCTTGCATGCATTAGTTACGTACACGTACATATATAGTAAGCAGAGTAATGAAAATCCCACAAACACCATCCACACACTCACTCATCCACACACACACAAATCAGATAGCCACACAGTGAGAAATGATAACTAATCGAATGTCAGGCACAAGTTTGCGAAATCAAAGAAATGTGAGAATTCTCAAAAACAAGCGTAGCAAACAAATTGAAAGCAAATAGGAAATCAACTAAAGGGAACAAAAACTACGACAGCAACACCAACCAACACCAGAAAAACAAAACAAATTAAAACATAACCAAAATGGAAGTGAAATTACGTGAAAAGCGAGCGTCATCAGCACGAGAGAGAGAGACAAGTTTTGTAATAGAAATTACGATTAAATTGTACAATATATTTTTACACGATACGAAATGAAGACATGATGAATGATAATGAATGAATGCATACAACCAAAGGTTTTTAGTATACAAAATGAATACGTTGCTGATCGACTCACACAGCAAACACCACATGAACACCAACCACTCGGATTCTCTGTACTGTGAACGAAGACCACCACCAAAATATAAACAAAAACCACAAGCGACATTAAAGCGACAAGCATTGAAAGAGTGTGTAGACACAACTTAGCATGTACTAATGAATTACTTCAATACTTCAACTAGGGCGCTGACAAAACCAAGCAAGAACATTTAATAGTTTGTAAGTTGGGCTCTACCAAAAACCGAACACAAAATGAGAGAGAGAGAGAGAGAGAAAAATGCAAGCAAGGCCAGATAAGTTAAGTGGGCAATGAATAACGAGAACTGCAATTTCAACAAGGGACAAACTTTTGGTCAAAACAATAGCTATACTTATAGAGCAGAGCCTAATATATACATACATAATTAGAATCTAAAACTAAAATTTAAAGTTTTTACGAAACGATAACCAAGCGGATGGAGCTGTTGTAACAATGTAGATTACTTAAATTCAAAAGTGCAAATAACACGGTAGCAGACACGTTACGTTGGCAGTGCTGATATTTTATGTTAGTCCTTAGTTTACCCTCTTTTATGCACCACACCACCACACAATCAGACTCCGAACTTCTTCAACCCTCCTCGAGTCCAAGGCATATCACTCAATGTCCTCTTATTTATGTACCTCCTACAATAAGCCTTATGATATATTTAGTTGTACCTTATATATATATATATATATTTTTTAAAACGAATGCCTAACGAAATTTGTTGATTTCTTCATGTTGATGCTTCGAATTGGCTTCTTCGCTGCTTTTCGTTGTAATAATTTCGTATTAATTAACTTTAGATCAAAGTGGTGTACGGGTAATAATAAACAAGGTAACTCTTCTCCACCGTCCGCCGGAGGGAGGTGGCAACAACATTTCAATATTTTACAAAGTAGTTTTAGTTTCGCCAAAATCAACAAGCAAACAAACAATATCAATATCAATATGAAACGTATGCTTAGTAATTGTACTATATCGAGGACACAGTTCAAGTTAACATTATAATGAGTTGTTATTTATGCGGCGCGGGCGACGACGTTCTATCCACTCGGAATCGCCCGGGCCAAACCTAATTTATAATTGTATACATCCTTCTTCACAGAACCTTTAATTTAGATTTAGTTTCCAAGTTTGCAAGCTGTTTTGCCAATCGTACATTATGTGAGCATTATAAAATACATAATATATATAAATCTATATGCTTATATTTAATCATTTACTGCACTTACAAATTAGTTGGTAATCCTCAAGAATATATGTATAAAGAAAAAAAGGGAACAGAACGGAAGAAAGGAGGTCGCACGCGGTCCCTCAAAATGTTGAATCGAACTTATAGAAATCTCTTTGGATTTGAAATCATATACAAACTGGTGGAACTTCACGAATGATTTCAAATCCCTTGATATTTCAGTGGTGGCAAAAAATTTTTAAATCTGCATTCTCAATGCCTGTTTTTAAACTTCTCGATGTTTATCATTTAGTCAACTACTTCGAGTGCAATGATATCTTTTGCAGAAATTTTAAAACCAGAGTTAATATTTAAAAGTCTTCAAATAAAGTTTTTTTTTTGTCTAAATTTTGACTAGTCCTTCCAACGAGGCTCAACATAGCTGATATTAATAGCTTATTAATTAATTAATATTAATTGGTAATGCGTTTAAATGCGATTAACATTTTGTGGGGCTGTGCAATTAATTGTGTGGGCGTATTTGTGGACTTATTCATTTTCCATTTTTTTTTCTAATAACGTTTCTACACAAGGGATTAAAATTTTAAACTTATGTCTTAATTTTTACTTAAAGCAACCCGATGCAAAAAAAAACAAACAAACAAAAACCAACAAAAAAACGAATCAAACAATTTTAGTTTTAAGAAAAAAAAAAACAAGAAAACGAAAACGAAACAATGCAAAGGAGTTCGCGATTCGGGGCTCGATTTTTGAGATCGGCCAGAAAGAACCAACATTTACATTATATATTCACTTAGTTTAAGCTGAAGCTGAAATGTGTGCCGACAATGAATGCATCTCGTAGTTGTAAAATGAGCGAAATATTCAACAATAATTTACTTTACCACACAATACATGAGAAAGTCCAAAGCTTTAACTTACTCGCAAGATGAATGAAGCGGAAATATCGGTGGGAAAACCCTTATCACTAATGAAAATGCCAATAACAAGCTGCTATCTCCTCCCATCCAAGAAAAATGGGCTGTAACAGTTGTCCCTATATACACGCGTAAAACTTATACATATATAGTAAAGCTGGATAACTCCGATTTTCCCAAGAACTCAAGAAAACTACTCACACACGCTACAATTTCAATGGTTTCTTCAGTGTCGTGCAGCTAAGTAAAAGGAAAACAAGTTGGAGGAGAAGATTGAAGATCGTGGATGGCCTTAGATATCATTTCCAAACTATGTTCTGCTCAGAGGCAAGGCCCAAATAAAAAGACAAAAAGCCGGGATATCCAAATGGGAACTTACATTTTTATCTGTCAAAATTCAATTGAGCTTTAAACTAAAGATAGATCGAGAAAAAACGAAAATAAAAAAAAAACAAAAAAAAAATGGAAGTAAAAACTTGAACAAAAAAAAGAAGAGAAGAGTAAGAAATACAGAAAGGAATCGCATTGTTTCTACATATTACTTATAAATGTGCCGTTTATAGATGTCTACAATTATATACAACAAATATAGATATATACCTAGATATATAATCAGATCGAAATCGAAGCTAGAACAGCAATTTGCACAACTCTTCCTAAAGGAAATAAAAAGATAAAAATACAAATCTAAATCTAACTAACGATTAAATTACATATATGCCACAATTACCGAGATTTCAAGAAGTGACGGACTAACTCCAAGCAATTAAAACGTTATATTTGAAATAACTTATGAACTTATGATACCATATATGTATGTGTGTACTCTATACTCTTCCAACTAGACCCAGAGTCCCACTCGAACCCGGACCACATGCGCGATCCACATAGCCATTAGCCCACAAACACTCAATCCACACAATACACACAATCCACACTCGACTTAGTGTTCCAAATGCGCATCGGATCAGATCGGATAACGAACCCCTTAGCTGAAATTCGACTAGCAAAATCAATACGTTAGTAACACTTATTCGTGCGTTAAGATTAGGGAGATCATCTGGTACATACCTTACTTTAAAAATCAACCAAAATGCCGGGTAATTAATCAATAAAATACATATTATTAGTTCTAATCTAAGAGGAGTAAACAAAAACAAAACAAAAACAAAAGGAAAACAAAAATACATCAACATTATGAATAAAGAAAAATAAGCAACGTGAGCAACGTAATATGGGAAATCTGTAACTTTGGTGATCTTTTTAAATGTTATTAGTAAAAGAAGGCAAAACAAAATCAAGTTTAATGACGAATACAAATCAAACCAGTTTTAAATGTGACTTAAATTACGACGTAAACGACATTTTTCCACAACATTATATGTGTAAACAAGACGAAAAACAAAACAAAAAATGCAAAATGCGAGTTTGTGAAATATGCAATTTAATGAAAGTTGATGATCTTTTCGATATAATTCTGTCAAGCTGTCTTAACAATTAGTTATAAGCGCTTCAATACAAGAAACCATCAAACAAAAATCAACAAACTCAATTAAGTTATGGAAAACACAATTATATATAACAACAAATCGTATATGTTTTATACAAATTGTAATTATTTTTATCGATTTCGATTTGATTTTTTAAACCCACGAAATGTACCCATCCCTTGTAAAACAAAAACGATTTTAGTTTGCGTTTAAAATAAGAAAACAGCATATACAATTCATTTTTGTTCAATAAAAATATATTTAACTAAACACTCACTCGTCTTGCCTTTTGAGTCTAGGATGCTTTCAGTTTTGAGGAAATCATTTCCAAATGGGGTCACCCATGCTCATCGCGTGATCAGGTGCAAATCCAACCAGGATAAATGTGCCAAAAACGCTCTGATCATCCTGGCGCCGGGAGCGGAGGAAATGGAATTTACCATATCCGCCGATGTTCTACGAAGAGGAAAGGTAAATGATTCAATAATTCGAAGATCCCCTTGTTATATCATTTGCAATTTTAGATCCTTGTTACCGTGGCTGGTTTGCATGATTGTGAACCGGTGAAGTGCTCCCGATCTGTGGTCATCGTGCCGGATACTTCACTGGAAGAGGCCGTGACCAGAGGTGACTACGATGTGGTTGTTCTTCCTGGCGGATTAGCTGGCAACAAGGCGTTGATGAACTCGTCTGCCGTTGGCGATGTGCTGCGTTGCCAGGAATCAAAGGGCGGCTTGATTGCCGCCATTTGTGCCGCTCCCACGGCGCTGGCCAAGCACGGAATCGGCAAGGGGAAATCCATCACTTCGCACCCGGATATGAAGCCCCAGCTGAAGGAACTTTATTGGTAGGTTTGCCAGTATTACGTGTTTATTAAATTATCAGGAAACTCTGACTACTCAGTTATATAGACGACAAGACTGTGGTCCAGGATGGCAACATAATTACAAGTCGTGGTCCTGGCACTACTTTTGACTTCGCCTTGAAGATTACCGAGCAACTGGTCGGAGCTGAAGTTGCCAAGGAGGTGGCCAAGGCAATGCTCTGGACTTATAAACCATGATGGGAATCGAAGGAAAAGCTGATCATAAGTTACATAAAAATAAAAATATGAAACATTAACGTATAACGTATAGTTATTTGCAAATAGTAAAATCTCTACTATTTTACAACCAATGATGCTGAAAAAATCGGTGTACTGATTTTTATGTACAAAGTTCCATAACTAGAATTTTCCTATATAGAATGACCTAGGTTATTGTCAATTAAAATATGAATATGTGGAAATTCATTTCGTATCTTTTTGATTTCCCTATTCAGTAAACAACTGTACCTGTACCTATTTCCGCCATAATATTATCGAAGTTTCCCACCCAAATTTTATATCAGAGTTTCCCATTTTGCCCGTTGGCGCTTTATGCACACCTTAGGTAAGACCGTAATACCGCCTAGTGAGACCATGCGAGGACTTAAGAATAACACCACCATACCGGGCGATTGCAAATGTATTGAAATAAAACTAAAAGAAATCGTATCAACTGCTAGTTCGGCGAAACTCGGGAAATCGGAAGGTTCAACTTTTGGGGCGGTCCGTGAATTTTTGCATTTTTCTGTGTTTTGGCGGAAAACGAAACCGTTATTGAGATATTTGTGAATCGCAAACTGTAGATACAACTTTATAGAGTAGTTACAGTCGAGATGCTAGATATATTCATTTGAAAATATACGAGATAAGATCGTTTTTTGCGCCGCCGAGTGCACGTGAATCGTTTGTTGTTGTTGCGCCCGTTGCACTTGCAGCCGTAAGCGTGTGTATGTGTGCGTCCGTTGCATTGTGTGAGTGTAGACGGGTCATTAAATCTGCCGCTTCTTTTGCTGCTTCTACTGCTGCTGTTCTTTTTGTTTTTGGGTAAATTGCACAAGTGTAACGGTTTTCAAGAAGTGCAACAACCAAAGCAACAGCAGCAGCAAGAACAACAACTACCGCAGCACAGCCATGTAAAGTGTGTGTAACCAGAAACGCGAAAAAAGTGCAGTTCATTCAAACTGCAAACGAAATTGCCATAAATTATTGTTATAAGCTTTTGCGTTGCGTGATGAAAGGAAAACAGTGCAAAGGCAAATGAAAAGCGCTGCGAGCGGAATAAGAAAAATAGTGGAAAATATTGTGTATATAACAGTGAATAGTGAAAATTAGCATAGAGCAGGAGCGAAAAGCTAAAACCAAAAAAAAAAGTAAAGCAGAAATTCAGGAAAATAGTGGAAGCAGCCACAACAAAAAGAGCAGAAGAAGAAGAAGAGGATGAAAAACGTTTGCTGCACTTACACACCAAACACACACACATACATCAAATACCCACCCTCTCTCTTTGCGTCCTTTTCCCTGCTCCCACTCGCCATCTCTCTCTATCAACCGCCGCCGCAAACGCAATCGCTCTCTGACATGCGCCCTCTCTCGCTCTCGCCCAGTGCACTTTCGGTGCCCTTTTGCGGTGCTCCTTTTCATGAGTCACGAACAACCGAGGCGAGAATAAACCGTGTAAAATACGAAGAAATTGTGCAAAAAGCGGTGACAGTGCAAACGACAAACAGCCGAAAAATCAGCAAACTTAAGCAAAGTGCAATGTGCTAAATGCCTTAATGCCGAAAGCCGAAATAAAAGCCATCATTTGTTCCTTTTTGGGTGTTCCTTCTGTCTTCTTTTCCTCATTCGGCTATTGTGTGAGTGGAATTTTTAAACCGACAGCCGTTGCTTTATTGTACGGGGGCGGGTAAACAAATTAAATAATTTGTTTATAAAACTGTGTCAGAGCAAGAGTCATGTGTGAGCCGCAACCCGCTCCCTCTGACGCAGGTGCGTTTATCTACAGTCGTACCTGCCTATCCCAAACTGACCATCCTTTGTTGTTTATACGGATAATGATTGTATTTTTTTGTTGCTCCTCAAATAATTAACCCCATTCACTGTGTTCCTGTGTTCAAAAAGGGGTAGTCGCTTCGAAGATTTTAACATTCGAAAATGAATGCACATATAGTGTACTATGATGCTTAACGGTAAATAAAAATCCTTGCTGTGTCAAAAAGATCCCGTACTTCTTTTGAAAAGAAAAAAGGTTGGAACAGAAAGTTGTAAAACTCGTTTACTTAAAGAACTCGCTTTATAATATAAATATTTAAAGACCTTCAAATCATTCATAAATTAACTCATTCACAACTGCGCTATAAGAATGCGTCAATGGAACAGGGTTATTGGATCAGTCTTTGCAAGAAGTGCGAAATTCCCCATAGGAAAGTACGACTGTACGATGACTTAGTTGCTGGCCGGCTAATCAAAGCAAAGTCAGCACAATAATTTCGCACTCTCTGACTTCCACTCTTTCTCGCCTATCTGGTCCACTCCATCTATCTATGCATCTATTTGTACTATCTGCTAAAGCATTCGCCCTTGTGTTTTTATCAAATGCTTGTTCTAATTAGCAAATGCTTTACTTTGTGTCATTGTCTCATACACGTATTTACATACATATGTATGTACATTCATAAATACACATGTACCGTGGCTGGAGAAAAATCGATAGTGAGGAGGGGCGGTCAATGGTTTTTTTCTGCGTGGCGGTGGTGACACATCCGTCACGAGTACCGTTCCTTTTCGTCCGTCTGCTTTGTCATTCATTCAAAATCGCCAGGCTACGCGCATTACACCCACCACGCGGCACACGTGTGCGTGAGCGCCTGACACTGACACTGACCACAGGTAAAACGAGAGAGCGGGTAAGAGGAAGAGCGAAGCTTTGCGCTCACCTCCCACACTCTTTGGCTCTCTCCTGTTCCTTCCTTTCGCCGGTATTTTGCTCTGCTCTGTTTACAATTTCATTTGTTTTGGTGAGCAACCCCAAAATAAAAAAAGAAACAACATTTGGCGGCAGGCCTAATTTTCATTTCCCAAAGAGTTTTCCTGGTTGTAAGAAAACACAATTTGAATTGGAATTGGGTGGTACATAGGGGGAGTTTTTTAACAAACACCCTGTACTGCAGACCTTTTCGATTTATTCATCCCCAATGTTTAAAGCTATATAAATATGAGTTTATGCATGTAGTACATATGTACTTTATTAGTATCATAAGACTCAATCAATCATGTTTTGAATCCATTGCTTAAATATTTTTGCAAAAGATAGATACTTTGGTTAGTTTGGCCAAAAATGAGGCAGCTTTTCTCTCTTGACCTTTCTCAATACAAAATAACTGTGACTCGATAAATGAAAAACAATATTATTTATAATATAACCATTTCTTTATAAAAAGTTTCATAAAATAAGTAGCAACCTAATACCCTTGAGATAGCTTCAAGTTTTAACACTGGATAGGGGGGTTTAAATTAATTTGCATATTCTGCCGGAACCAAGTATTCATTTAGGTACGTTTCCTAATGAATTTTTCGAATGCGCTTTTAATGAGTCCCGAAAGGATGTGTTGCGACACACCCTGTGACTTTACCACTACTACTGTGTAAGTCGGCAAGTAACATAAAGTATAATCAAACACCAACTTGGCTGGGATCGCAATCCGTCAAAGGGGTTGTTGCCTTTATAACGCTCGTTATTGCTGTTGTCTTAGTTGTTGTTCAAGTAGTTTTTTAGTTGTTAGTTGTCTAGTGGTGATTGTCGGCCTGGAAAATGCACTCAAGCGTTGGGCTCCGAACAACTAGACTCCACAATCCCCTCGCCGGTTTTCCTTCTGCCGGCTGCGTTCGTTTTTTATTACTTACTACTGGGCCGTCTGACAAGTTTCAGGTTTTTGTAGTGTTTCCCTCGATTGGCAGCGACATGCACTTGGCATCGTCAGTTGGAAAACTCCATCGAGGTCGCGATTGCACTACAAAGTGGCCATCGGCCGTGGAAATCTAGATGTCTCCGCTGGGTGGAAATTCAGACACTAACGGAGGAGGTGTGTCCGCTGGCATTACGGTTGTGTTTTATTTCCATTCGATTGGGGTAATTGAAGCTGATGTCGGTAGTGGCATTTAATTAAACAATTGAGAAAAGGATCAGATACTTAAGTTTTTATACTTATGTTTCTAACTGTAATTGTTTCTTATCCCTGTCTTTGCATACATATTATAAAAGTATTAAGATGGCTACGATAAGTTACATATGAATGATTTAATGCACTTTGTTGCTGACCATGCTCATGCTTAATATTTCAATAGTATACCATTCGAGGAATCCAATAAAGATGTTCTTATGAAAGGTTAAAGTCCCGATTGTGTGTCAAATTGGTTTGGTTGCGCTCCATTAGCTAATGTTCTCACACGCTGTCGGGAAGCCACAGATGCCAACCCGCCTATCTGCGATAGACATGGTACTTGCATCTCGGAACCCTTGTCGGACCATATCTGGTGTGTGGCATCTGTGATA
This sequence comes from Drosophila melanogaster, assembly GCF_000001215.4. Classification (NCBI taxonomy): domain Eukaryota; kingdom Metazoa; phylum Arthropoda; class Insecta; order Diptera; family Drosophilidae; genus Drosophila; species Drosophila melanogaster. The sequence continues at coordinate 13,938,236 of NT_033778.4, read as the reverse complement.
AGCGGGAACACAATGCAATCAAGCGCTCGATTTCCACACAACAATAGCACAACTCCCAGCTGAAAGAACTCAGCAACCAGATCTGCGTTCCACACTCCGAATTGATCTTTGCCCTTTTGAGTGGATAATTAAAGTTCCGACGGGCGACGCCCACTAGGAATTTCGGAGCCTAATTAGTCGGCGATCGTCTGTGTGTCTATTTATCAATTAGCACACACTAACTAATGGAGCAAGCAGCTGGGCAGTTCTAGAAACCTTCGGAGCATGCCCCTCATATCAATCGATTTGAGTTCGAACTTGTAGAATATCAAATCAATTGAACCCGTTTAGCAATTTGACATGCAAATTTGTGCGATCACCGATAGTTAATACCATGACATAATCCCATAACAATAACCCTGTAGCAATGATCTAATGGAGCAATCAATGCAATTTATTTCGAATATGATTTCATGCCGCGTAGCCCGGGGCCTAGTTCCACATTTAATAAATCCATTGTTGATAACTAGACAATTTTTCAACTCGAACGTTGTTCCCATGACAGCCCCGCGAACCCTTTTATCTATTTTTTTTTTAATATTTTGTTTTTCTATTTTCTAGCGATGACGTTGTCAAACTTGTTTCATTCTCCTGCTCTTTTTTCATTGTGTTTCATTTTATTTTTATCAACGTTTATTGTTTTGTGACTTTTGCGGTTGGCCTGTTTATTGCCTTTTCAACTGTCGCTTAATTGACTTGGTTGTGTCTCGCATAATTCCACTCTGGGTGAACCCCATCCACGAGAGCCCTGTGAGAACTGGGGACACCTACGCGAATAAGTGGGTTCCCATCCCAAATCCCGTCCAGAATTTCAATTCCGTCTATTTTAGCTCTCTTTCAGTTCCTCAAGCCCTAATCTCAAGGGAATTCTCCATATCTTTATGGCGAAATGGAATGGCGCTTTGAGTGGTGGCATTGGATCATAAAGTCGAGTTGTTGTTATACAGATAAAAGTGATCGGCCGGAAATATTGTGCTTGGGGTACAGGGTCTAATTGACAAATATCGATCAACGGTTTTTTTCTATATTTGTTTAGCATTTTTTCCACTCACTGTATGATTTTCGTGTAACAATTTTAAGCATTTTAAAGTTTTGTGTTTGGCTTAAACAAATTATTTGCTTGCTACATTTGCTAATACTCATAAAAATTTAAGCTCTTAGTTATGTAAAGATACTTAAAACTGAAATAACAGCTAGTTTGTTTGGTATACTATTTCAAAAGTCATAATTTTAACATATTTTGCCATATCTTTTATTGAAAGGCAACTTCGTTCTTTGGGTTAATTATTACTTAAAAATATGGTTTTAAGCATGTCTAGAAATGATTACTTATATTTCAAATAGGCTCATATAAAACCACAAAGAATTTAACAGCACTTATGCCTTTAAAAAAATGTGCCTGCTGTTTCAAAGATAGCACTATACATTTAAAAAGTCCCAACTTTGTGAAAATTTGTAATATCCCCCTATGACTCCGTTGAGTGATTTCGTATCTTAAGAGGCATTTCTTCACTGGCACTTCGGCGAGAAGACAGTGTCTAGACTCTAGATACATTCTGTTTGCATTCCCATGCGGCAGCCTGCTAATTCCTTTATTTGCACAGAGCCCTTGGCCTTCGGCAACCTTAGGTTTGCTCACTTTTTGTTTGGCCGGCGCCGCGCATTTGTGTTATTTTTACAGTCACAACAGCTGCTGCGCTGCTTTTGGTTTGATCACCGCTCAGTCGGAGGGCAACGAGCTATGTATGTAGTACAATCGACTTGGCTCTTTTCGATTTCGTTTTCATTCGCCATTTATTCGTTCAATTTGCGCATCTAATTTGCAAGTTTAATGCCGAGTGGCTTTGTTCAAATTAAGACTAAATGTGGGTCTGCCGCTGTCTTACACGCCGGAAGGGAGGAATCGTAAATCAGTCAGTATGTAGAAGGCCCCTCGATTAGATCAGCCTCAGGTTCCGTTGCTCAGGTAGAAGGAATCAGAGTAATTCCGATGGCCGAAACAGCCAATTTACAACTAATTTACAACTAACTGATTTAGAAGTGGCAATACATTTAATTTTCACTGAATATTTAGTATTATTTAATTTACATTCTCCATTTCAATAAATTCCATTTAAACTGTTATTTCGTTAACAATTTTTTTGTGAGACGAACTAATATGAAATGGGTAGGGTGAAGTATAATATTTGGCCTAGATCCTGCTAACATTTTGATATACTTTATATAAAAATAAAGTCAAAGATAAATATTTGTAATATACTATGTACAAGATCTGTTCCCCTGAAAAGAGAGCAGTTTCGTGGGAGCCGTGAAACTTATCAAGTCATGAGCGCAATCACAAACACATTGCCTCGCTTATCTGCTGGCAACTGATAAGAAAACCGAATCACGCACATAGAAGAAAAGGTAACCGTACCGACTGAAAACCCAAAATACTACAGTATTTCCTATCCGCTCGTATATCGTTTGATAACTATTTTTATTCAAAGGCCGTCTGTCAACCTGTTGAGTGCTTATAGTTTGAGAGTCATTGGTGGTAATCTGATCAGGCGCCCAGCGCACGTTCCACATATTCCCCCCCTCTCTTCAAACCAAATTTAGTCGTTCGACTGGCATTTATGGAGCGATTTTATTTAACGCTCCACGTTGTACAGTTAGAGTTTGTTTATGTGCCGCAGCTGATAAAAGCCCGCAAGTCGTCGATCCCACGCGGCAACCGCCAATACTGAATACCCAATAATAATACAATTTAGCAGCGATAATTGGCAATCGAGCCGTGCTGCTAAACAGGTGCGGACATATGAATAGCACTGCAGAATTTTTTAGCGTTTCAAATTAAGTAGTTAAAAGTTATTTCTACTTTATAGGCTTCATTTGTAACAGGAAATTGCTCAGCTATCTTAGTTTAATGGGTATATTATAAATACAATTATCTAAAATAGTTTATGTACCATTGCCGATTAATTCTATTTAGTTTAGTTTTATTTTATTCAATAAAAATTGTGTTATTATGACTTCAACCCGATGACTTCAAACCCGAATTTGTAGAAAATTTTTGGTTCTATATTGTCCACCCGTTGTGTTTTTTGCCAATACAAAAGGGGGAAAGAGATAGCGAAGTATAGACGGAAAGAAAGAGAGACTTGAACTTAAAACCAAGTCACAATAACGGGCCAAAAGCAATAGCAATTCTAGTTCTTCTTGTTCTTTTATGGCTTTTGGACAGCTGCATACAAATGTTTTGCTCTGCTCTTCTCTTGTGTTGCTATCTTTTTCTCTCTTCCACTCTTTTTGCTCCTTCTTATTTCCGGTATTTAAACTTTGCGCATGCGCATTCTCTTCTAACTGAAAAAAAACCGGTCGCTCTCTTTTTCTTTCATCTCTCTTTGCGGTTTTTGTTGACATTTTGATGCACTTCCCACTCAAGCTCACACATACACACACACATAAAACTACGCTTATTGTTGTCTTTTTTCTTTCTGCTGTTTCTTTTGGTGGTTTCTATTCGTTTCCGTTGCAAATTCGATTTACTTCTACTTCGAAAAAATAGCCGAGACACAGTAACTTCAAAACTGTGTCGCACTATCAGCAACTGCTCTCATGTATATTTTTATACATTAATGGATCATTGTTTTCCGCTTAATTTGCCAATGACCTACTGCGAGTAAATGAGAGCACAGAGATAAGGCAGTGGAAATCACCGCTCTTCCACCTTACCCCGTATTTGTGTCCCACTACCGACTCTTACCCATAAAATATGCAAATAAGTGTGTGAATGCAGTTCAAACTTTACTTTTCAACCAGCCTAGAAGTATGCAGTAAAATATGGAAGCGCGCTTTTTGATTTGAAGTACAATAGACAATTTTAACTATTAAAAAAAGGCAATTTCGTGCGCGAAATAAGTGAGATACCCACAATAACAAATAACAATTCAAATAAGCGATTCACAATATATTCTTGCTAAAATTACAGCTAAATAACTAAAGTTATGTTTTATTTTCATTTCTCTTGCAGATTAAGTATTATAATTTAGCAAATATGTTGCTAGCCAAATTCTAGTTAGCTAAAAATTAAGATTAAGTACAGGGAAACTCGAGTGCAATCAAAGTAAACACAAGAGGCTGACGCAGCACATACGCATCCGTGAAAACTCGGGAAACTCCGCATCACGCAGCCACAAGAAACGGCAACAACACGGCGTCCCCCCGCAATTACGTCCGCTCGCGCTCCACCCCCCAGTCGCCCCACTCCCCGCAGGCGGCACTCCTCGGCGGCGTCGGAGGCGGTCGATCCCACGGATCCTCCCACCATCATCATCATCCGTACCACCATCATTCGCCGTCACCATCGCCATCCGCACCATCGCCGTCGTGCCCCACGTTGCAGTTGCAGCCGCGATTGCATCAATCGGAGCAGCAGCTGTGCCAGCGACGCCGCATCTATGCGTCCACGGGGAGTGCCGCCAACATCATGATGGATCGCGAATCCCTTAGCGAATGGGCTAAGGACAAGCCGCTCAGCATCCTGCAGCTGGATCCGGCGGATCGTGCGGTTCTCCGCATAGCAGGTGAGTGCATCCACAAAACAATTTCAATTGAGAACAATTAAACCTAGAAAATGCTACAGTGGTCGCTCGTCTTTATTTCTTCAATGTGAAGTTCTAAATGTTTTATTATTTTAATGTATACAAATTTAAAATGTATCCAATGAGCGACTGCTGTAGTTGATGATTGCTTAAATTGCCAGAAGTTTGTGTAAAAAGAACATTTCTATGTAGCCAGCGAACACTGTAACGCAATTGAGGTAATCCCCATTCAAATGGCAATATGTTGAGCAAATATTTGGCCGACTCGCCGTGCCCCCACCCACCCACGGGGCCACCCAACGGTGGAGCAGCAGTACCACTCGGCGGTTCATTGCACTTGGCATGCGGCAGTGCTGGCCAAACTGTGCTCGCATTTCCACTCGCCTTTCAGCCATTTTGCATCGACGACGCAGCATTATTATGCGCTAATTCCACGCTAACGGTTGCAGCCTCCGCCCAGCCGAGCTCCCCTCTTATCCCCCCCCCCTCTTCGTTTATCCATTCCCATATAACCCGTCCCTGTGCCAGCTTTGCTGTTTTGTCTGTCAGTCACTTGTGATTCTATTTCTGTTCCGCCAACGGAGTTTCTGCGGCCCACAGAACTATGTATGTATGTACCCCCCAATCTCCCTCCTTTTGGCACTTTTTGCAATGGCAACTGAAAAATCGAAATTTATGTCGCCGTCGCAATGCCTGAGGGCATTGTTAGTGCCGCACAATAATCAAGTAAAAAGGCTAACACACAAATGGAGGCACTAGAATGCGATGTCTATTGAATACTTGTCGCATTGTGCCCAGGGTATGTATATATGTCTATTATAAAGTTCTGACGCTGAGCAGTTCAAGGGATTGTCGAGCGGTGAAAGAATCTCAGATCGCAGCCCAACTAAATAAATTGCATCTCAGATCGGTAGCAAACATGCGTTTTCTGGTTCATTGCTCAAACTAAACATTGTAGTATTGGAGTTATGAAAATTTACTAGAGTTACTAGAGTTTCTAACATGAAAAGTTGTAAAGCTGGGCTTGTGCTAGGATTACGGTTTTTATGTATGGCATTGTTAAGATCTCAACAACTCCTATATATGAAAGATTTAATCTTATTTAAGATATAACACTTCCAGCATGACAATGCACATGCGTCAGCGTTCAGTTGTAATTGCTTTCAATTGAAATTGATTCAATAAGTAAGAAACGCCCAAGATCGTCAATGAAAATGAAAACAAAACTCGTTTTACCTTAACGAGATTGGTGTATGTGTATGTATATGTTGGAGATATTTATAAATTGAGATTGATGTCTGGGATTAAGGCCTCCAGAGAGTGAGACACCTCCACAAAATGTTCTCTCATGTTCCCTCATTCCAATTTCATAGCCAAATCCAAGCCCAAATCCGATTTCACATGCGAAATGAAAAGTTTTTCGATCGACTAATGGAGTTTTTCGTTTTTTTTTTTTTTGTACCCAGTTTTCTGTATTTCCCCCCAATATAATTCTCGTTGTTCGCCGCTGAGTTTTAATTAGCCCTGAGCCAGTTAGCCCACACACAATTTGGCCAAATGCATGTAACGGAAAGCGGAAAACTTGCCCACAAACAGTTGCCAACTCTATGGAAAAAGGGGGAAAAAAAGCAAACAACTAACTATTGCCTTTAAAGAGTATAACAACGCCCCCCTTGAACGCATTTCTCTGGATCAGCTGAAAGATGTGTTAATGCCTCGATTAAATAATATTTGCTTACGGTCATCTATTTACAATTGTGCTTTGTATGTATATATTTTTAAACTTTTACTCTTGCATTTTGATTTTCTCACCTATTGGCTACGCCTGCGCAAAGTGAACCAATTTTGGTGTTTGAATATTTGGCCGTTTGCGTGTGGGTATGAGGCAATATTTTGTAGGTTTTTGGTTTTTGGCTTTTGGTTTTTGGCCATGCTATAATACGTTAAAGCGAGCCATTTTCGATTTCGTTTTCGGATTACTTTGACAGCAAATTCGACAGCATTTATTTTTAGATGGGTGTTATCACCTGGCCTGTCCCATTACCATTAATCGACAGCGTCTTGATGAAGTGCTTGGCTCGTTATCGCTTTATCGTTATCGAACTTTTTGGTTAGCGTGTCAAAAGGCTTGGTCGAAATCGCATCGCAAATTGTAGAGGGGGTGCCGCCAATCCCCTGGATCGCTGCATCGTACAGATTTCATTAATAAATCTAGCGAGTGTCTACGTTCTACGTTTATGTGGCGGAAAACTATTAGATATTCCAAGCACATTTACGTACACGATCGGTTTTAATGGGTAAATTAGCCTGGCAACAGGCGGCGTCCGTCACCGGAAGTACAGTTGCCACAAGGAAGTCAGCAGAGTTGTATTTCAATGACATATTTATGCCACTGGGTCGAACTGTCTGAGTTTCAAAGAAAAGTATATTAGGGAAATAGAGCTTTGAATTTCATAAAAGTTTATGATGATTATGCTCAATAATGAGCAAACATTTTACCAATTTCCCTATTGCTTCCCCATAAAAATCGTTTGCATTTTTATCACACGAAATGGTTGTTTTTATTTTCGGCATTTTGAGTTGTATCTGGAAGTTAAAGATACGCCTACCGACATAACACGATGTTGTTAATTGAAAACTGATAACTGTTTCTCTGTTTCAGACTGTTTTATTCTCCAATTGTTACCCGTTTCTGCTTCTGTTTCTTTGTGACTTTGGGTGTATCGTACTATTTCGTATTCGCATTCTCTGTTTTCGGCGATTCTCTTTTAGCATTGGGGTTTTTTAATTGTCGTTATGTATTCTCGTGTCTCCCATATCGTTCTGCAGCTGTGTATCTATATCTCGATGGGCTGTGCCTGTGTTTGTATAGATATCTCTAATTAGTTTTCAATTCAATTTGCATTTCTCGTTCGTTATGTTTCGCCACTTCCCATAACTTTATCTCTCTATTTCCAGCGACTGCTTTCGGTAATTATTCGTCTTAAGTTATGACACTTTTAAATGTTCTGGAATGTAATGACTAAAGTCTGATGACACATCTGAATATATAGGAGATGATTTGATGTGTTTTTAAGACTAAATATTTTTAATTTTTTTTTGGTGCTCTATATTGCATTAGAAAAATTCATGCAAGAATAATGACCAAAAATGGAGTAATGGCCAAACAAAACTGTAGCGCTTGAAGCCAAACAAACATCTTGATTTCCTGGCTGGCAGGTGATACTTGTGATTCATATTCACACGCACATGCAGTAAATATCTTGGTATCTAACTCCCCCCAAGGCTACAAAACGCCATATGGCACCTTTCCCAGACAATTGTCTCCCCAATCCACGGGCGCCTTTTGCTCCCCCCCCACATCCCCATATATATATATATATGTATATATAACCGAGAAACTCTTCTGACTCATTAAGATAAGCAATTTTGTGTGTCAATTTGTCAACTCCAAATGAGAGGCAAAAACTGTGGATCAAAGCGTAGGACCGCCGAAGTACTTGAATATAAATAAAATCTATATAAAAATGTACGCAGGAACACACGAATCGTACGAATTATTTGTACACAAATATTTAATTACGCTACTAATTGCCAGTGACGATCGACAGCCACGAAATGAGACACTCGGGGACTATGCGAGGTCAAGATACTTTATCGAGGGGGAAGATGTATGTATGTATATGCAATACGTATAAATTATATATTTATACTCCGCAGATGTTGTGCAATGTTTTTATTTCGCTAGATCAAGTGGCATTACTTTTCAGATCTGTGGGAGTTTCATTCAAGGCGTTACCGCTTTTGTGGCTTTCACAGAAATTGCAATGATCTCAGCTCCAGCCAATATCAATTTATGGATATTTATGACCTGTTATATATATCACAGCGATGTTTTTTTTTTGCCGATATCATACATACATACATGTGTGGGTGGAGTGACCATGACGTCACTGCTGCGAAACAAGTTGGCCTTTGTCAGCTATCGAGCAATCATTTAAATGACATTACACGCAAATAAAAGTGAACAGCAAACCGGGTACACTTTGAAAAATACTTTGTGAAATACTTAAAATAAAAATACTGAAAGTGCTTAGTTGGGGGAAGTATTTTCATTAATTGTATGCGAAGGTTTAAACTCACTTTTTGTGATATTATATATGAATGATAAAAAGTAATGAAATATTTTTAAATTTGGTATGAATTACAAAAATATTTCAAAGTTTGGATATTTATTTCAAGTGTAAGAAACGCCCACTACTTGGTGTTGTAAACCAGTTTTACTTTTTCGACTGGGGGATGGGTAACAACACTCACTACTGGGGACTGTCTGACTTCAGTGGGTCACCCAAACCCAATTCCATTGAGGAGGGTCCACGGGGCAGGGCACCCTTGGAGTGAAGTGAAGTGAGCTTACACGAATATTCCATATACCATTGTTTTTTCCCGTTTCGTCGCCACCTTTGTTTACAAAGTCAGTACAAAAATAAGGGAATATCAGTCAGTCAAAAACGAAAATATGAGGGAAAAATGTAACTTTTTTGTGGTTTGGAAGTTTTGGGGAAGTGGGGGAGTCCACTTAGCCGGCATTCCATCTCCTGACTTGTTTACACTGTGACTGTTCACAATAAGCCTGGCCAAATGCCACATTGACACACATATCATTCTGATTATTTCGAGAGTTGCAAAAACTTAATGCGGATAATGTCTCAATTCGCAGCTGGCGAACGTTAAAAACGCAGAGCGATTTAATTTTTAAGGGAACAATCTTATTTGTTTAAGTAGTGTGTTTATTTCAATAAATACTTTCTGCATGCGTAATACATTTGACATGTAATGTTTTTTAATTAGTGATGTATTAGGAATGTCTAAATTGTTTTTTAGCTTTTTTGTTTCGCTATAGAAAACCTTAGAGCTTAGTAACTTGTTGTTCTTGATATAAAAATAATAAATAATTTTAGTGTTAGTGCTAGTGTTATATTTGGCATTAAAAAACATATTTGAAAGGTTTAAAATGTATAAACTTGAATGACAATCATAAATTATGCCAATAATAGTTTTCAGCTTTATTTCAAAAATTCAATAAACGTCACAATAAAAAAAGCCTGTATAAATTTGTGTATCTATAAGCTGAAAATCAAGAATAATTGTAAGTTTTTCACCATTTATGTGACAAAGTGTGTTAAGCACATGACGTAGTGCGAATAAATTGTCGTTTCTTCTCGATTGCAATTTCAATTTGCCGGCATTCCGAGACCAAACGGGAAATTGTCTGCAGCGGCGTCTGAGTTCGAGTCTGAGTTTTCAGTTGAGTTTCTTTTTTTTTTTTTGTAAGGTTGTTGGGGCTGTGCTGCTGGTGGTTGCTGGTTGCCTTGAGACGGATGTTGGCTGTGACAGGCGGAATTCCGAAGACTTTGGGCGGGAGCGTGGGCAGCGGTTTAGTAATACATGGCAATAGAGTTATGGGCGGCAGCTGCTGCTGGCCCAGCAGTAGTTCAGTGACTATGTGGGTGAGTCCACTCAATCGTTAATAAACCATTAAGTTTTGTTCAAACAATTAAATCAAAGCCCAAGTTCCTTAGGCTTCTATAAAATCCTCGCTTGATTGGCATGCAAATTGCCAGCTCCTCCCAACAGCTCGATATATATGTATATTTTTGTTGCCCCAACTCAATGGCGTGCCAGAAGGCAATTCAAAATGCCATAACAATCAGTTGGCAATTAAATGGCGCCCCTCTTCAAAACACCTCCACCTCGCAACACCCCCCAATTGCCCAATGCCAATGGCCATGGTAATTCAAAATCTGCTCAACGATGTGCGATTGCCAATTACTAATTAAAACCACAACAGCAAGTGCATGAAAATACAGTTGAATTACTTATACACATATCGATTGTCTGGGGGTTGAGTTGTGTCCACTCGAGGAAGTGGGCCGGCTGGCTGTTTGGCCGGCCAAGAGGGAAACTAGATGACTGCCAAGTGTTGGAGTAGAAGGATTGGATTATCTAGATGCGGCAATCACTCGACTGAGACTGAGACCCAGACGGAGATCGCGACTGAAACTCCAGCTGAGCGACATGCAAATGAGCGAAGGCGGACCCAAAGACCATACCCACACGGCCGGAAAATGCTATTGTATTGCTTAAATAGGTAAAATAAACAGCGAATAAAATACAAGAATGAACTTTGCTTCCGATTGAAAATGATTCAAAAGCCAAGTATTTTCGATTAAAAGGTATATAGATTCGAGTATTCTTCATCTTTATTGATAAAAGTATAATCTTGTCATATGAATTACCATTATCCAAAATGTGTGATTTTTTCGCTGTGTGGCTCCCCTTTGGTTCTATAGGTGTATAATTTTGGCCAAAGAACCGAAAAAAGGCCAACTTGGTCGCATTAAGCCTACGCCAAAAATTCGATACTCATTTATGGACACAGAGAGGCTTAGTCACATTTTCGACCTGACTCACGTTGATGATCGAATACAAGTGATTACTACTCATTCGCACACTCGGTTGACTGAAATTCGTCTGCATAGGATTTCCGTTGAAAGCAAAACAGCTGTTTTCGTTAGCTGCTTTTCAGATCGATTTACACTTCCACTTTTTGTACTCGTATGCAATTCCACTTTCCATTTTCATAACGCGTTTTTTTTTTTTTGAAAAGCCAATAGGCCTAAAAGCTGGTGCATCTCAGCTGATCGAATGCTCTTAGTTTTTGCTCTTGAGTGGGAAAATTGAAAATCACTCGATTCTCTGCACTCTCATCTTAGTGCATCCTACATTTTTATGGGTTCTTCAACTATTTTTACACATCATTTTTTTTATTTTTGGCCGCCGGTCGTGTTTGTGTTTATGACAAACAGAAGAGTTCTTTCAACCTGCAGCTTTCAAATTTGTTTACAAGTGCGTGTCGATCTGTGGTCTCTCGATTTCCATGACCATTTCTTTGCGGCTTGACTAATAAACCACAAGAAAGACGAGAGCCAAATTAGGGCTTTCTGTTTATTAACGGCCATGACCATTAGCGGTTTATGTTATTTTCTTTTTGTACACTCGCTTCTCGGCGAGCCCACATGTTTAAGCGGCTTCCTCTGGCCCGCAGAAGAATAGCTAACGCTCTGACCAAATATGAGGAATTTCTTTTCATTTCGCAAGCACTGCACGAAAAAATAGTATAAAAGAATGAACAATAAATGTGGAGGAGTGATTTTGAGTAATTTGAGTCCTAAAGTATATTTGAATAACTCAAATATTTCCGAATGCATTAAGAGATGTAAATTGAGATCAAGGCCTTAAGCTGCAAAGTTATGTTACTAAATCATCATACATTTTTTTCAGTGCGCTTTATATCGCTCGTATTAGAGGCACAATTTTGGTCATTCTTGTTGCGACTTAAGCTTCGAAGTATGTTGGAACGCTCAAAGAGCGTTGACTTGCCGCTCTTACGCTCTTATCTTCCCACATAAAACCGGCCACGCAGTGGGTTTTGAGCTGCTTTTGAGTGAATCCAGATAAAAAGAGTTATTCAAATGAGTAAATTGAACATGCCGACAATGCATTAATACATTTGATCCGCAATTGATATATTAATTAATTAATATTAATTAATTAATTAATTAATTAATTAATTAATTAATTAATTATTAATATTAATTAATTAATTAATTAATTAATAATTAATATATTAATTATACATATTAATCCCGAAATTCTGTTTTAATATTACACCGCAATGCAAATTAAATTCATCCCTTTTCGAACAATGATCATTTGATCAGTTTGATCGAAATGAACTTCTAACGACCAGCGAGTGAATAACTGAAGAAATGAACACGTTAGTGAACGGAGTATGTGCGTTTATTCACTCGCAGCAAATTGGACAAGTGATCTTGCTCACTGAGAGCACTGTTAGCAACAACACTATCACGCAGTACACCTGCTTCGCTCACTCACACTCACCTGAAATCGCTCGCCCCCGCTCCGCTCCCGCTATTTCTCTCTCTCTCGCTCTGTATGCTCTCTGCGCTCTTGTATCTCTGTGGCTCTTGCAGTTGTATCGGTATCTCAGCACCCAAGTGAATTCGCTTAACACAGCGGCGCTCAGTCAAATTTGAACCGCGATACCGAGCGGTTGGGCGTTTATCTGCTAGAACTTCGTTCCCTTACCAGTGACTGTGTGTGTGCGTGCGTTGCGTCCGTATATGAATGCATATATGTGTGTGTATAGTGTGGCAACAACAATTTGTTAACGCACACACTTACGCGCAGTTAACGAACGCAACTTGGCCCTTTAAAAGTGAGAAGAAACCTCAAGCAAAGTGCAAAATTATAATCAAATTGCCATCAAAATCAACACTCAAAACTTATATAAAACAAACCGCGTTTATCTTTAGTGCAAAAATTGTGTTGAAGCAGCAGTAAAGACGTCAAAACACTATAAAAATAAATAAATGACTAAATCGAGTGGACTGTGATGTCCATCGTTGCGTTATCGTCCTAAATAAACTTAACCGATAAAGGAAATCATAAATGGAAACCATGAACTCAGAACTACAGAGTTCTCAAAAGCAAAAAAAGAATCCAAGCAGCTGTGTTGCATTTCTAAGATATTTGCTTGTCGCAAACGAGAAATTTTCAACTTCTCCCAACTTCTTTTTAGTTGTGCGTTGTTGTTTTTGCCATTTTTTTGTGGTTCTTGTTATTGTTGTTGTTCTTGTTGTTGTTGTCTGTCGTCGGCTGGCTTTTCATTCAATAACCAGTTTTTGTCAGATTTTTTTTCCTTTAGATTTTGGTGAGCTTGAATTGCTCTTTAGGGGCGATCTGGTCTCGGATTTTTGATCGCTGCACACGCACTAAAATCCACAAAGTCGCAATGTAGTGTGTATTTCATTTCATTTAGGTTTTTCCTTTATAAAGACAATTTAGTCATGCCAAACGCATGCACCGCTCTATACACCTAAAGAAAATATATATAAAAAATGTGTTTCAAACACAAATATATTGTATCGTAACTGTTTCGAATAACTGTAAAAGTAAAAGAGTAAAAGAAAAAAAGAGTAAAAAGTAAAACTGTAAAAGTAAAAAGAGTAACTGTAAAAGAATATAGAAAATATAAGTATTTCATTTTTTTAAAGCTAAAATCAAAAATTCTACATATAGAATAGAATACTATAGGATTTATCTAAAGAAAAGGAGTTAAGTAAATTAGATAGCTGGATTAAAAACCATTTAAATTTTCCTCCAATTCAATAAGATTTTTCTCAGTGCACCCTCTTTTCCGCCCCTATCTCTTCACCGCGTTCTCTCTTTCTTTTTACCTGTTAGTTCTGAACACACGGCTTTCTTGACATGCCAGGCATACTTAATTCCGGCTCTCCCGTTTAAACCTGGCTTAGAAAATGAGAGAAAATGCACAACTGCCATAACTGTGCCACAAAGTGGGGGAGGAAGAGGCGGTGGTGAAGGTGGAGGAAGAGGTGTGGGAGGAGAAGTGGAAGGAGGGAGAAAGAGAGAGGCGAAAAGCCAAGTTCAGACAGTGGCAGTGGGGAAATATTTTCCGTGAATTTATTGTGTGAAATTTTGCATGTGAATGGAAAATGCACACGGAACAAGCAGCCAGCAAATAACAATAACAAAAAACCCATAATAATAACAAGCAACAAAAAATATGAGTGAAAATTATTGAAAGCCACTTGCAGCAAAGTGAAAGATGCAAAAAAGACACAAAAAACTGTTGACGATGGAAAATATAAACAAAAACCGTGAAAAAAAAACCAAAAAATCTTTAAAAAAAATGAGCCAAAACTAAAAACTAAACCAAAATTCAAGTAAAAGTTCACAGAAACGGCCAAGAAAAATTGTTTGTTTGTCATTTAGCTACGTTACGCCCAGCGTTTGCATAAATAAATTAAAAATTTAAAGCAGACAATGCAAACAAATTGACAAAAGTGCAGAAGGCATGCCGAAGTTTATACACCCTTTCAATTAAAGTAGTATTTTAACAACTGAACAATAAAATTTAGTTAATTCAAGTTACTTTCTGTAGGAATATTAATTTGTTAATAGGTACCTATAGCTATGAATTGATTAACAATAAACAATTCGATTTTGTACTACAAACTTCAGATTAGAATCCATGTACCTCATTGGAAAAGTAAATAAACTACACAAACTTTGAATGAAAAATGAGTTGAGAGAGCGAAAGAAATTTCGTACATATCTACATACGACTTTTGGGTATATATAAATGTATTCGTATCTAATCAGAGCGACAACCCGTCTCCTGGGCCCGCAGCTGTTTGCGTGTCTAGGCATTTATTTATTTATACTTATTGTGTGCTTACGGGTCCGAGCCAGAAATACAGCTCCAAGCTGACCTCATGAATTGAATGGAATCACCCGCCAAAAAACAAAGCACCGAAAGTAACTTTAAAATCGGGGCAAAAGTGGAGATTTTGCAAATGAAAGTACACGAATAAAATTGGATCGCAGTTTTGTCATTGTGAAGATTGCAAAAATGGAAGAAGAAATGAAATACAACATGAGAAAAAAAAAAGTGGACACGGAATGAAATGAATTAAGTGCTCGCTTTTACTTGAGCTTTGTGTGGTGCAGCTGCGTCTGATTTCAGTTTCAATTTATCTCTATAAGTTTCAATTTGGCTGTCGGGTAAAAGTGAAGCGATCTCGATCGCGCCCTTCTCCCATTGTGTTCCACTATCTCGGTATCCCATATCTCTGGCTGTATCTGATGGATACATGGCGTCGCCAGTTCGTTCGCCCCTGGCGACAAATGCACCATGTACACCAGTGTATCTGCTAGATACATTTCGCCCAGCACGTTTTCTTTTGGCCAACGGCCAATTGGAACAAAATGCCGGCAACGCACAAAAACATAAAGTCAACTACACCAGCTATATACAAAACGCTTCTGAGATACACAGTAAAAATGATGGAATAATATTTATTTAAAATATTAAACTTGATCTTGGGGTTAGCAATGGATATTGAGGAGTAAAGTTTAAAGGGACCTTTAACACAAGTAACAAGTCTTAACATAACAAAGAATTAATACTTGGTATGAGGAACATCTTGTACAAAAAGAAAAACTTCTACAGATTGTTAAATGTTTCAGAATGGAATTGCTTTAAAAATAGACAACATTTATATTTTTGCAAGTTTTCATAGATCTTTTTTTTTTGCGTGTGCAAATAGTCGACTTCCTGAACGAGAACTTTTACTTAAATTTAGTTTAGTGCTTAGTACACTCGAATTTGGTATCTCGCTAATTGCAACTCATTTGCAATTGCTGTTTTCTGATGATTTCACGTTCAAGTACGCGGATCGCTGCGTCTGCAGCTGAATCATCTCAGCTAATTTAGGCGTACAAAATTCACAATCATTTGTATTTAAATTCGACAACTCCAACTTCAGGTCCATCCAACCGAGAGCAATAAAAATAAAAATCACAAAGTGCCATCGCAAAACAAACATAAACTCCAAAACGTGCTAAAAATCGTAAAAAAAAGATCGACAGCGAAAAAGAATTTGCGGCGAAAGTTGAGGAGTGTGTTGTTCATCACCCAAAGTGTTTCGAGTGTATCCGAGTCTTTTAATGTGCCACCCGCAAGATGACATCGCATTCCTACTATAAAGACCGCCTGGGCTTCGATCCCAATGAGCAGCAGCCGGGCAGCAACAACTCCATGAAACGAAGCAGCTCCCGCCAGACGACGCACCATCATCAGAGCTACCATCATGCCACCACCAGTAGCAGTCAGTCACCGGCAAGAATTTCCGTTTCGCCGGGTGGCAACAATGGAACGCTGGAGTACCAGCAGGTCCAGCGGGAGCAGCGGGATCGGGAGCTGTACAGCAACAACGGCAGTCTTCACCACCACCAACATCATCATCATCATCATCGCCACTCGACGACGGGCAGTGCATCATCGCCGCTGTACGAGAACAGCAGCAGTCCGGCTGCTCCCAAAAAGGCCAAGCACTCGTCCACCCAGGCGCAGCCGCAGGGTGGCTACGAGGATGCACTCACTCAGTTTAAAGGTAGCATGTCCATTTGGGATCATTTTATAGAAGATTGGGACATAATGCGTAAGTGGGAAATAGGATTTTTGCGATTCTTTTGGCATGTGTTGTGTTCCAGTTCTTTGATGTTGCCTCCGTTTTTATTTTTATTTTTTGGAAATCAAAGAAAAAGATTTATTAATTGCCGCAGCGGAAATCATTTGCATTTCAAGTTCGCTTCGTTTGTATCTCGTTTGTATGAATTTCAATTATGAATCCGTCGCGGTTTCATATATATTTCTAAGCTTAACTAACCCCAAACATGTTTTCCAACGACTGACTACAACTGACGGAAGCCAAGCTTGGGAGCAAATTATAAAGGGTCAAGGTCAAGACCCTCTTTAAATGCTAGCTTAGACTCCATAGAAGTTTTTAAGTAAATATTTAAGCTTAGTCTTCCCAACTGGTTTAAAGATTTGGAGTTGAAATATATGCAAAATCCGTAGGAATGTGAAACAGATACGAAGAACAAACAATTCTAAGCTATGACAAATAATTATCTCACTTTTTAGCAATGCATTTCGTATCTTTTGGCGGACTTTTCAAGGCCTTATCGAGTGTTATAAATACATATTACAAATCCGACAATCACCAAATTAGAAGGTGTGTTGACACTTCTTGGTGGGCAAATACAAACACATTCGCAGACCATTGGTCGCACCTTTCTTGGCACATCAAATGCTGATCAAATAGAAGGGTGCTGCCATCTCGACCTTGAATTTAATAACAGCCAAATAACTGTTCATTACAGTTCATTGGGGGTGAATTGAATTTAGGGTATGATCTACCGTCTAATCATCCCTGTTCTCTTGGGAACTTGATATTTCCATCGTTCGGACGCCACGAATACTGTGTTGTCAAATTAACAAAATTTCGGTTGGCATTAGAATTCCACGAATTTCGAAATGAACTCATTTGTCCAGTCGAAAAAGAACGGGTTTATGCTTATTGACTTTTGTAAGCATTTATATGGGCGTTTTATGCTTATGGTTATACGTTTTCGATTGCCTGGCACTAATTTGCTGGCGCCATTAGTTGGGAATTTTGTTTTTTGTTTTTTTTTTGTTGACTTGCAGATAAAAGCGGGAAGTACTTTGAATTCAATTTGAAGTGCATTTTCCTATGCTAATAGTAAAGTGTGAGTTCATTATTTATATCTGGCAAGTGAGTGAATTTTCTTATCACTGATTGCAAACGTTCAAAACACGATCAAGCAACCGTCGCCCTCCATAAAAGTGAACAATAAAAATGTTCAACTGGTAAAGCCTTAAGCCTTAAGCCTTGTTGCTAATTTCCTAATTTAGATATGCAAAAATATATCTAACATAATATATCTTGTAAAATTTGAAAATTTGAAAATTCGAATTGGATTCCTCTCCAGTAAGCGTTTAAATGTTTTCTTTAATCAGACTTGTATGATCAAACGTCCTTCTAAGGTTAAGTGTGCTAATCAATGAGAATGACTAAATGCAAAAATAAACATTAACAAATATCAAATAAGCGGCTCCGAACTCTTCTACAACAACTTAACGAACGTTTAATCGTCAAAAACAAATTCAACTTAGAACGTGACATCATCACGCGCTCTTCAAAAAGCCGCATACAGACACATATCCAGATAGTGTGAGCTACCCTGTTATGGTATTTGTGCCGTCGGAGTCGTACACCTTTGCACAATCATTATTTGTGTGAATATTTATGAACTCTTTGTGTGTTGTTCTTGGCCTAGAGGATGATAAAAATAAGCTCGATTACGAATCGGCTTGGTGTTGCATGCAATCGTGCAGAAAGATTTCTGCGGAAAGATCGGATCACCTCAATGAATGGGGCGAGTTTTTGAGAGTTCGAATCTCCGCTTGAATGGAAAATTGCAAACCGATGAGTCATCGGATTGGAACAAGTTCAAGATCTTTTCGCTTCTCCATTTCTCACACTCTCTCTATCTCTTTCTGTCACTCTCTTCGACTTGACTTAGCTGTAAGTGAAGAGCTGGAAAATTATTGATAGGGTATTAACGGTTTTGGGTTTTGTGTTATATTACAAGCAAATATTTATTTGGTCATGCAATTCCGAAAATTGTATTCGCCTGGAATTCGATGAATCACTGTAATGACATATGTTCTTTTTGAAATTTTTAACGAAGGACTTTGTCCGTTTAAGGGAGATATCTTCTGATATTATGTGCTCCAAACTTTAGTTCCTTAACCACAACAAAAGCTATAAGTAGCAACAAAATATTTATAGTTATATATGTAACACCTGCTTTACATTGTATGTTTACAACGAAGGACCTTGTTCGCTTAAGAGAGTTGTCCGCTCTAGGAAGATTTTACCGTACTTGGATTTGGACCGTCCATTTTCCACAACGATCCATTACGTATTTGCCAATTAGTTTGTGTACGACTCTTTTACAAATTGTTTATCAATAAACACGCTTCTTTTGTTGACCACACGACTAAGTTAATTTTTGGCTCGTTAGACTTTTTGTCGCCTTAAGTGATTAAGCATGAACATAAATTGGAGTATTGGTAATCCATTTGCAAGGGCATTTAAGCTTCGTTCTTACCATTTAAAAAAGGCGTAGAGAGTGGGTAATGTAGAGAGAAGAGAGTTAAACTGGTTGGGATCGTTCAACTATAGTCACTTGTTCTCTCTGGCACTTATTTTCCTTATCTTTTAGCGCTTTTGTTTTGCTTTTGAGCTTCTGCTTTGAGTTGCTCGTTGTTTTCAGATCTACTACGTTTATGGCTTTATGTGTTTGGCACTTGAATTTATCGGGTTTATCAGCCGAATTAATACTTTTACAATTGGCTCGACACTTGGAGGAGCCTTCTCGTTGACGTTCTAAATTTTCTGTAGGGTTTGCTTTTTTTTATGGATCTGCAGAACATTTCTTTTGTTCCTCGTTGATTAGATTGTGTTGAAAAAGGGTGGTTAACTTAAATTATTGCTCAGCTCTGCCCCTGCATGGAGTTATCAGTCCACAAAAAAGTTTACTAATTACCTCGAAATGTTTAACAACTTGGAAATGCTTGATTTTTGTGCCGAGAGTTGTGGCAACATGACCATTAGGTTATCTGTAGATGGGCTATTCCCACAAACTAACACACGCACACAACACTCACGCCATGTGTCAGCCAACAAATCAAAGCCAAAAGCTACCTTAACTCCTGCCCGCCCACTTCTTATCGATTTTCGAAAAACATTGACCAAAGTTTTCCGAGACCCTGAACGGAAATAAAGATAGGAAAAGCGCAAATAGGGAAATCGCACATTAATTGCCGGCAGTTGAAACATTTGTTCAAACAAGTTAATTAAGGCCCTATGAAGATTGTTCAACGCCCGCACTTGAGTTGCTAAAATTGGTTGAAAAAGAAATCTAGAAATAATCTTTTGCCGATAATTAATAACTTTGATTGTGGGCGGTTGAATTTTGAGTGTTTTACATAAACAATTCACTTCTCAATCAACGATGACGCCATACGAAATGTTTCTTCTTTCGGCATAAACTTCTCAATCATTGCATGGAATTTTGACTACTAACCTACGAAATCAAGTTTATCGAGAAATTCTAATATGCGCTCTTTTTTTTTTTTAAATAATTTCCCGTTTTAGACGAACGCGATGCCATTCAGAAGAAGACTTTCACAAAATGGGTTAACAAACATCTGAAAAAGGTGAGTTAATGATCGAGCTTTAAATGGTGACCACCACAAAAGCATAAAACTTAACTGAAATTTGTGAAACCTACTGATTTTTTTTTTTTGAAATTTCCATTTAACACCTTTCCCACAAGCAGCATTGGAAGTATGCTAAGGTACTAGCCAATAATCATAAAATACAATTTATAGTTCTTATTTTTTTTAACATACGATAAAATGAATTTCCTGCGATTTTCAGACCTATACTATGCTACATGTTTGTGTAACCACAAATGGCATACCCTGTTGTTCTCAGTCTGTAAGTCGAGCTAAAAAGGATTACCTTCAACTAAATATTTCTTGATGTTGTTTCATAAAGTTTTTATTATTTTTTTTCCAATTGTTAATTTTGTTGAGCAAGATTAAAATTTTCTTTTTAACTGCAAGGGTTAATACACCACTTTTCATTGATGTTGTTTTCTTGAGTTTTTACTAGCCGCTTATTCAAAATGTTTAATTTTACCTTGCGGCTTGTTTCTTTTGCTGTTCAGTGCCAGCAGTTTTTTGAGTTGTTTTACCTGCATGTCTGTTTTTTTGTTTTTTTGTTTGGGTTACTCTCTAATTTATTTGAATGGACTTTTACTGGTATTCCACTATAACGCCTCCCCCATCTGCAGGCCAATCGTCGTGTGGTGGACTTGTTCGAAGATCTGCGCGATGGTCACAATTTACTTTCACTCCTGGAGGTGCTATCTGGCGAACACCTGGTAAGTGTTATTCAATTGATTTCTTAGCAGTTTTGTCACGCTCTCGCCAATGTCTTTTATTCACTTCGGATTTTTATATTTTATTTTTTATAGCCACGCGAGAAGGGTAAAATGCGTTTCCATATGCTGCAGAATGCACAAATGGCTCTGGACTTTTTGCGCTACAAGAAGATCAAACTGGTCAACATACGCGCCGAGGATATTGTGGATGGCAATCCAAAGTTAACCCTGGGCCTGATCTGGACCATCATATTGCACTTCCAGGTGAGTTGTTGAGCAAATACTACAGGTATACCATATATATACCTGTATTGTACATAACTATATATTTTCATTGATTGAGCAATTGGAGCAAAACTGTGGGCGCTGATTTTTGGTGGGCAGCTATTCAAAGTCAGCGAGTCAGCAAAAGCAAACGCCCACGAGCCGCTCTTTGCGACTCAATGACTGGCTGAATGACTGGCTGACTGACTGACTGACTGACTGAAGGTGACCCCCCGGTCTAGAGTTTGTTTTCATTTGGGCGTTTGGATCGATTCATTGAGCCGACTTGGCAGCAGCGGCAGCCTACACAGCAACCAGATAGCTACAGTCTTGACACGCTACGACAAACTACGCTCGATCTTTATTTTTTATTTTTTTTTGGCAAACACGGCCCAGCCTTTTAAGGCAACCCGATTGCCTTCTCTTTGCCGCCGCCGATGACTGACACACATAACGATGCTGCTGCTGCTACAGTTCGTCGGCAGCAAGGCCGCGAGTTGGCTTTAAAGGCGTCGTGGGGGGCGGGGGGAGTGGTTTTGGCCACCTACACAACAACTGGCAGCAAGGCAAGGCAAAGCCGGCCCAATAAAATGCTGCGTTGGGATGCAGTCTTAAACAAAACAACAATCCCTGTGGGATATCTTTTACAAAAATATGTCAAACGAGATATTTATGAAGAAATTTAAAAGTAAACACACTTGACAAATAAGCATGATATCAAAAATATTCTATGAGTATAAAAACAACATTTAGCTTGATATATAGCTTAAATGTTGAATTTAAAATGACGGATACTGTGATTAAAGAACTTCAATTATATTGTTTTTGGCACTGACTGACTCATCGATGAGATACATTTCCGCAGTATGTGTGTCAATACGAAACTGGGATATTTCGCAATCTGCGACGAACGCAGATGCATTTTTCAAGTCGTCGTTGTTGGCTGTCGATGTGGCTGCGGCTTTTCTTGACTCCAACTTGATCGATGGGGCGCATAAATGCTCAATGATGCTGCCAGTTCACCGACCATGAGGCAACAGCCGCAGCAACAGTCGCAACAGCAACACGCAACTGTGGCTGCCAAATGGCGTTCATTCAATTGAGGCGAACGAATTGTAAATCACTTGACAATGTGAAACTCAATCGCGCGTCACTTACTGTTTACTGTTTACTGTTTTCTGGCTTATTCATTATTTCTTGTCTGCCTGCCGCCAAGGATTTATGTATATTGTCGCTGGCTGTTGCGGGTGTCTGATGTCATCCGAATGTGGCTCAGAGAAAAAAAAAATATGCAAATTAACTGCGATCGACATAAAAGGATATTTCTTGTTTTGCATACCAAATGATTTGACTTACAGCATTCTCAGTCTCATTTAATTTTTTGTTATCCAAATCTAAATCCAAATCGCAATCGACATCTTGCAATTATGACATAATTCCTATTTCCATTCGTGTGCAAAGCTGTTTTGTATATTCAATTAATGATCGGTGTTTTGTGGGTCAGCGCGTTGGGAAAATGAAAATATATTGTTAAAGGCGAACAAAATATAATAATAATAAGTGCTGGAGCAATTTTCTAAACAGCAGCCGCTGGCAGTTTGTAACGCTGCTTAGCTTGTAA
Source organism: Drosophila melanogaster (assembly GCF_000001215.4). NCBI lineage: Eukaryota > Metazoa > Arthropoda > Insecta > Diptera > Drosophilidae > Drosophila > Drosophila melanogaster. The sequence goes on along the minus strand of NT_033778.4, from coordinate 13,915,232 downwards.
TTAAGTTATAAACTATGAACCACCCACAACAACAGTAAAAACAATACAATCAATCAGAGACTTTACCTTTACTTGAGAACATAAAACCTGTTGAGCTGCATTGTAATTTCTAGTGCTTAACACGTGGTCTCAATGATTCCGCAACAAATTAGTGCATATTTATGGCAGCTTTTAGCTTAATTATTACAGGTTCTAGCGCGCTCTAGTTAGTTGCGAGTACAACTGATGATAAATTAAATATAACAACTTCATTCAATTGGTTTGAGATACTTTTACCTAGATGGATCATCAAACTACAAAAATCTTTGTGGCCCAATTTTTTTTTGGCTTTACACGAAACTTTACCAAAAAGCTGTACGATTAAATAGCAAAACATAGTACTCTTTTTAATATACCCACCAATAACTCAATTTATGCAGCCAACGTATTACGCGATTTACTGCTTTATTTAGTACACCCAAAGCGCCATATCGAGAGCTACAAATCTTAGAGTAACCTTGCGGCTGCCACGTAAACTTCCTAAGCCGCTCAATTGCTAAATTTAAATAATAAATTGCCGCAATCCCCAAGGCGACGGTGTGTGCCAAATCGTTGAGATCTGTGTCGAATTGTTCTGACAAACGTTTTCATTATGAGCATCAGATAATTTCCCCAGCAATTTGCCATTTTTCATTGCTCGTTAGTTGTTGGGAGTAGTGGTGCGGGCATGTATGTATGCCAATCATTTATATTTGGCCAAAATGCCATGACCGATGTTTAGTCAGGTCGCCCAGGCATGAAAACTAACGCCTTGAAAGAAAGCCAAAATACAATGACCAAAGAGCCACCGAAAAGCCAGACATTCTCACGTCATCGTTCGAATTTGAAAAGATTATTATTTGATATTTTTTTTTTATTTTTTGGGACTGCTGTTTGTGGCGTTTGATTTATTATAATACGCCAAGGTATGTGTTACAATAAAGTCAATGCCAGTTGAGAAACGCCAACGGACAATAACGAGAATTACTTGAAAAAAAAATCAGGTGGAATAAAAGTGTTTTTTGTTTAGTGCCCTGCCCATGACATCAGCAATCCTCGGTTCTTGCCAAACGAAAGACTTCAACGCAAGCAGCGAACTCGAACTCTCGACCAGCTGGCTGTGGAGCATATCAAATGGCCAAAACGGATTGCTAACAGAAACAAAAACAACAGATGCACTTATTTGTCTTAATTTATGACATTGATGACTGAATTTTTGAATAGCTTGTGTTGTGTGTGGGTTCAATCTCGATCTCGAAATCTATCTATAGCCATCGCAGATAAAAACAAACAGATTTTCATTAATAAATCGATAGCTTGGCTTTTGACCAAATAAGGAAACAAGCTGCCCGTGTCCACCTCTCTCACTCTCTCTCTTTCTAATTATGATTCGCCATCCTTTTCTGTTTGGTATGCAAATGTCATGAGCTGTCTGGAATAGTTATTTGCACTCGTGAAGCGTTTAGCCAATGTATGTAAGTGTGTTTCTAATGACTTGTAATTAATATGAAAACTCAACGCTGTATAAATTTCAAGTGTGTAGATGAAATTATAGGCGACGAGGTAAACGATTCGATCTAGCTGCCAATGGTGATGATGATGAGCCCACACGGTGATATCCCTAGGAATGTCATACGTATTTGGTGCGGTGCGAGATGCGACACCTACACCTCACTAGTCACTAGACACCCCCACAAGTTCCGTTCGAGGTTCGGGCGACTAACTAGAACAGCGAGTTGTACAGAGAACAAAAAGATAAGATATTTCTATATAATTAATTAAATGTCGATTATATCTGGGCACTTAATTGAGTTTTATAGATGTAGTATTGTTATATCGATCAATATGATTATGATTATGATTATGGCATATGACAAAATTGCATATACTACATATTTTTTTCTGCGTGTGGAGATTCCCGTTGGGTTGTAAGACTATGAGAGGTTAATATGGATATTAGTAGCTACTGATTCCGCTTTGTTTTCCCACCACAAACAACACATTTCAAGTGCAAAACAGTTCTCAAATTACGAATAGTGGCAAACATAATGCAGCATTTGTTTACTGGGTTGCATCATATCGGTATTAATAAGCATATGCCCAATATGAGTACTTAGCCGTAATACCTACACCCCACACCCCACACCCCCTCCCCGTCACACCCCGCACCGCATTCCTTGCAGCGGCTAATTAGATTTGCAATTCAGTTGCACAGTTTCTCTGAGCCATGGGAAACTCAAGGTGTGGGGTCTACTCGTACGTCTGCCTGTATTGACCATATTGACTATAGCGTTTCGAGAGTGTGTGTGAATCGAAAAACAACTGACAGCAGTTAAGCGTATTTATTACCCATACATAAATATGGCCAGCAAATATGCCGGGCCAACAACAACAGATGTAGTTGTCGACGCAGTCAGTGCCTTTTACTCCATATAGGGCAACGCCATCGGGGGTTTAAGCCATGTAACATGCTAATTAACCCATGTTGGCAGTACGCGAGCGAGTGTTTCGAATGTTTATTTGTATCTTAAGCACACGCGAATCAAAGGCACTTCCGTCTGGTTTGGCCCAGCCTCGCATATAGATTTCGACACCCACTTGAATCGAAATCGTTGGACTTTCTAAGTGCAAGATTATTGCAATAGTTCTGACTTGCCAGCCTTATTTGGCCGGAGATTGATGGGGGAAATGCATGCCATGTGTCGGTGATTGTTGCTAATTTGCATTAATTATTGATGTAGTGCTTCCCTTACAGTCTTTATATAAATGCGAAATTTTCTTCGGGCACTAAATTAATTTAACTTTGAAAATTGTATAATGCACACAAAATGTTTTAATTTGCTTCAAGTAATTTTCAGTTTTTTCCCATTTTCTTTGCCATTTTCCAACGCTTTTCGCGGCTGCCCTTTATCATTTCATTTGCTGTGAGTGAAACCTGTTAACATAAGTGGTCATTTCGTCTTTTTGCCGTCTTTTTGGGTCACTATGCGATGTAATGAGTTGGTCGTGATGTGTTATGAGATTGAAATTCAAACCTGCGAAATCCCAAAAATACCATGGGGTCATAGCGAATCGCTGTTTTCTACGTTTCTTTTGTTTTTTTTACTACCCAACAGGGTTTTTAATCAAAACTCGTTGTTCATAATCTATGTACTACCATTTTGACTACTTCTTCATTTATATTTTTTTGCCTCTGTCTTGTTCTTTTCCATCATCAAGTTCTTCGTCTTGTTTCCATTATTATCATTCTTCTTCTTCTTTGGTCGGGTGTTCTTGTACTGCTGAGGATGACGTACTACCGACGACTTTGGTTGGAAGCACTGTGTGAGTTGGGGCTACCACAACAAAATTTCAAATGAGAGAGGGAAAACTGAAGCCGGTATTGTATAATATACCATCTCTTTTTGGGCTTAGCTTTATATGTTTTGTAAGCCTTGGAGTAAGAGATCACAATTCGAGCGGAAGTATTCAATTAGCTTATTAAAGCATTTAAATTACTTGGGCTTTTAGGGCAATTATTTAACAGGTAAAAGTAATGGTCAAGTTGAAGTGTATACATTTATTCCCTTTATCAAACTTTATACCTTTTAGTAAGTAGTTTAGAACTAGATGATCTTAAAGATACGCATTTATTTGGAAGGATTAAAATACCTTAATTAACTCATTTCCGATTGTAGGCCTTTGGTTGAAAGTGGGCATCTCTATAAATGACATATGTGTCTCCATTAACAATTATCCAGTTTGTAAGGGTATTTCAAGCATCGCTGCCCTTGTGTTGTTGTTGTTGCTGCCGGCGTATGTGTGTGTGTGTGTGTGCGTTAGCGTGGGCGTCGCTGCCAGCGTCGGCGTCCGCGTTGCCATGGCAGCAGCGTCAAACACACAGGTGTTGGTTGCAAATACGTCATCAAAGAGTTACCGCGCAGCGGTGGCAGAAACAGGTGGAATGGCAGCAGAGGTTGTGGTCGAGGCAGTGGAGTGTTGCCACCAACACACGTACACACGCACAGCTGTCAGCACGATCGCGATTCCATATCCATATATTCCATATTCCACTCGTGACGCCGACGTTGACGTTAACGTCAACGACAACGCCAACGCAGGCAGCGATCGCCATGTGCCAATTCCACTTTGTTTCAGCTTCGCTTCTATTCTGGCCTGTAAACAAAAAAAGCGAAGCAGCGCCGCAACGGCGACGTCGACGCCGACAGAAGCGTCAACACCTGGCCAAAGCCACACTTTAAGCGTTTTAACTTGGCCCGATCGCTTTTAGTTGTTGTCGAGACGCCGCCGCACACATTTCACGATACCTCTCCATAAATATTTGCAAAAATTGTATAGAAATAAATAAAACGCATGCGTTCCTCGGGAACCGCGGAATTACAAAACTGAACGAAAACAACGGGAACGCTTTTTCGTAAACCCGGAAAATCTTTATAAAGTGTGTGTGTGAACTAGAAAGATCCAAAACCCAAAGCCAAAGTGATTTCAATCAATTAATGCGACTTCGCATGATGTCAGAATCTTGCGTTATAATCGCTCAGCCTCTCTGATTTATTAAATGCCGCCAATTTCAATTGATTTCAATCTCTTGCAATTTAGTTCCATTTCAATTATTTTTTTATGACAAGTTTATTACCGAAATGCGGGGCACGGTTTGTTTCAATTCGTTCGTTTGTTTGCAAACAAAATGCCCCGCGAACGGAGTCAAGTAGCTGTAAAATAATGACGTACACCCCACTGTTGAACTCGAAGCCACCCCCCCCTCCACCACCACCTACCCCCTTTCCCGTTTCCATCTCGTTTCGGTTTTGGTTTCGGTCTCGGATTTTTCGCCGCTGTTCCAGTTCGTAGCTTTGAAAAACCATTTTTTTTGTGCGTTGTTTGTGTCTCGTATTTTATTTTGCAATTTTCAACGCTCTCCTCAAGTGGTTTATTGTTTGTCTCGTTGGTTCTGAGGATGGTTTATTAATTTTAATTTATATGCCCACAAATCGTCTAAATCTGAAAATGCTAGTGAAGATCACCCATATCTAAATTAACAGCTTGTTTGCTTTTCTTCCTTTCTTTAATGAGCTTTAATTTATGAATCTCCCATCTGAAAGCGCTTTCAAATGATTTAGTGTTTGATTCACTGCATTTTATATGTTTTCTTAATTGTCTCCAAAACCGGAATTTTGTACATTTCTTTTAAATTAATAAAATGCCAAATTAGTTGTCATAGCCATTAGTCTTCCACCCTGCCAAGCTTAACTACTGAAGGTATTTCGAAATTTTGATTAGCTTCAGATGCATTATCCATTTAATTTATAACCTCGAGCTGCAATAATTTTCTGAATTAACGCTCCTTGTCGTCGAGCAATGCAAATTGGCAGGCACCATTGAAAATCGCACATCTCCAAACTTTGAACAGTAGCCAAAAAGCCAAAATAGGCAAAGACCAGATTCAGTTTTTTTTTTGCCGCCTTTCAAAAGACTCATTGAGAATGTCAAGCCATTAACGCCTCTTAGAGACGCCTCCACAGACACTTTTTCGAGCTGTTCGTTCGCTCGCCGCCCCAGGTATTTTTCTTATTTCTCTATCATTTTTGTTTTTAGTCATAATCACATAAAAAACATCGCGGATCGTTTATAGTGTGCTTAAAACGCTGCAATTAGCATTTTTGGTGGAATGGTTGTGATATGTGTGTGTTTGTTTGTTTGTTTGTTTGTCACGGTGCTGCGCAGGCGTTAAACGCAGCCGCAACCTCCATTTAAAAAGTCCGTTCTCCATTACCAATGCAAAACAAACATTTGTCGTGCCTTTTTATGCTGGGTGGGCGATCTTTTTGGCCTGGCCAACTGTTTTATTGATCTTGAGCTATATAGATTAATCTGGAGGTTTCCATTAGAAGCAGAGGTTGTAACAAGGCGGTGCGAATATGTTTACAAGCTAACCAGCTGTTAGCTGTGATTATAAAGACCCTTAACAATTCGTTCACTTCCTGTTTATTTTATTTTTATTAGTGTAACGCCAAAAAAGAGTCACTCTCTGCTGCATTGTTTTTATACAATTTTGTCACACTTGCGAATTATTTGCCCCTTCACCTGAACAATTACTGTTGTTTGTTTTGATTAATATTGAACCTAAATATTTGTTTAAAAATTTTGTAGTAAGCACAGAACGTAAGTGGAATATGTGTAATTCTGCTATTTTAGATTTGAGTAATGTCTTGGAATCTTGATATTCTGTATACTATGTATTTACCCCTCAACATATGCAAGTTCAACATTAAAAAAGAGGAAATTTATTCAAACTTTTTCCTACACTTCCTATAGTGCAAATATGCCGTAAGGCCAGCGGTGAATATGCCCATATTCCCTGTTCCACTACCATATCGTTCCTCTCCCCATTTTCCTATGCAAAATAGGCTTGCGTGTTCCGAAACTAATGAATCTCTGCCCATGAATCAGCGGTGTACATTAACTTTTTGCGGTACGTATGTGTGTATTTTTGCAAAAAAAAAAATACAACAAAAAATGTCGGCAGCAAAAGAAGCAACAAAATAGCGCCAAGAGCAAGACAGACAGACAGTTGGGATAATTATGTGTACGTACAACACAATAAATAATTCGCAACAACAATGGGGTTGCCCTTACTCCCCTCGGCATACCCACCCCCCTCGCTCCACTTTGGCTCGGTTCGGTTAAATTTACTTCACTTCAGTTCTCGATGGGGTTTCTGAAAAAAAACTCCAGGGCAATGCCACATAGAACCAGACATCCGGTGCTGGTTTGGGGATTTGACTTTGGCTTTAGGTTTGGCTTAATTAAACTGAAATTGTAAGGACCGGCAAATAATTAAACTTATTTTGGCAATCACGTAGAATTACGAAAATCGGCGCAAAAGAAACGCGGCAATACGAAACGATCTTCTAACGAACCTTAGAACGAAACGACACAAAGTGAAACAAACGAAAGCATCGATAACTGCGTAAGCAGTTCGATTATAACGATAACATGCACTCCAGCTCACAATCGACGCTGAAGCGCACACAACAACTGGTGCGGCAGACAAATGGTGGCAGGGGCGATGTTCTGAGCAGCGGATCCGAAGTGGTTCACTCCTCCCGAGGACCGGCAATAACCACCAATATCGATGACTCGAACTTGCGCTATCGTCATGAGACAAAAAGGGAGCGCACTGTGGAAGCGGTGATTACGGATTATCCAGGTGTATCACCCCTTGGTAGCGTTCCCCATGAACGAACCAACTTTGAGCGCACTGTGACCTTCCAGGATCCCACGGGAAATTCACGTCGCCTCTCGGAGACTGGAGCTTTGGTACCGGCCGGTGCAATTCCAACGTCGTCGACTCATTACCAACAGGTGACGCGAAATAAACGCATCTCCACAGAGGTATTGGGCTCCAGCGTGGAAAGCACCAAGACATCGCAAAGAGCGCCAAATGGCCATCGCCGTGTAACCACGCACATTGTCCGGAAAGTGACCACTTTGAGCAGGGCGGAGGAGAATGCTCAGCCTGCCGAGGATTTGTTGCCTCCGGCTAAAATGATTCGCAGCTCGGAGTTGGAGTATCGTCGCGCCCTGCCGCCGGCTATAGAGTCGTCGTCCACGCAGCGCAGAGAGGTAAAAACTGATCTTTTTTTTTTTTTTTTTTTTTTTTTTTTATTATTATTATATACGGCAGGAAAATGAAATCTTCTAAAGATACCATCTAATGTCCTTGGATGGCATGCACGATTCATAACCCTCAGCTGAGGGCTTATGCCTACGTACTAAACAAAAACCTCCGCTCTCTCTCCTGTCCTTGTCAAGCTCACCGGGGCTGCCAGTCAAGGTATTTCATCGGTGAGCAGGATGTGGTGCCAAGTTGCACACCATCTTCTTTTGCGGTGCACAGCAGCGCCTTTTTACGACCAACTGAGCGTACCAGTCGTAGAGTTCTTGCCCCGCCAACATACGGGGGTACTCCTTATCTATAGTTCCGATTGGCCATCTCGTCCTTACGGACACGCTTCATCATGGTGACGATGATCACGTGAGCCCCATCCCAAACGATTTTGTCCGCCATCATAGCAGCAACCAAGCCTCTCGGGCTGAGAGGTGACCCAGCGAGCGCCACGAGTTGCGCCCTCTCCTCGGCGAACCTGGAGCAGTGCAGTAGGATGTGCTCTGCGGTTTCCACTGCGTCTGTGCAATAAAGGCACTGGGCTGTATCCACGTGGCGGAACCTACATAGGTACCCTCGAAAACAGCCATGGTCCGTGAGGAACTGGGTCATGTGGTAGTCCACCGTTTTGTGCTCGCAATCAGCCCACTCCGTTAGTTGCGGAATGAGTTTGTAAGTCCAGCGTCCCCGTTGTGACTCTTGCCACCTGGTCTGCCATACTCCTCGAATCCACTCTTTGATCTCTAATTGAGTGTATCCCTCACTCGCAAGGTATTTGCCCTTTATGTCCAGGTCAATGGGTGTAATGCCTGACAGAGCGTGCGCTGCGTCGTCCGATATGGTTCTAAAGCCTCTGATTAGCCTGAGAGCCTTGTCCGTGATACTGCGCGGGCACTATCTAGATAGGTTTTCTTTGTGGAAACGCAGCTCCAGATAGGCGCAGCATAAAGCAGCGTTGCCTTTGAAACCGCCACTAACAGTCTCCTAGCCGGCAGTCTGGGTCCTCCCACGTTGGGCATGATTCTCGCCAAGGCTGCTGCTGTCATTGCCGCTTTTTTGCTGGCATACCTTGCGTGAGCCTTGAACGAGAGCCTTCGGTCTATTAGAACACCAAGGTATTTCAACGTTTCTGCTGAGGCGATTTCAACTCCTTTGACTTCTACACGCATGCACTCAACGGACTTTCTGCTGCTCAGCAGGACTACTTCGGTCTTATGCGCAGCTATTTTAAGTCCGACTTTCTCGAGCCATTCTATGGCCGCCGTGATTGCCACGTTACTTATGTCCTGGAGCTCCGGTATTGTCTTGGCGACCGCTGTTATCGCAACGTCGTCGGCGAAGCAGTGCAGCTCCACACCTCTGGGCTTGCTAATGCTCAGTATTCCATCATACATAATGTTCCACAAGATCGGTCCTAGTACCGACCCTTGGGGAACGCCTGCAGAGACTTGGTGGCTTCTTGGACCATCTTCTGTTACGTACCATAACACACGGTCCCTGAAGTAGTTGCCAATTACGCCTCGTATGTAGTCGGGAACGCCCAAGTTGCGCATAGCCCCGAGGATAATGGGCCATCTCGCTGTATTGAATGCGTTCTTGACGTCTAGCGTGATGATGGCACAGTACTTCTTACTGCCGCCTAACCATCGGTTACCGTCGAGTGCTTTCCTGGCAGCGTCTGTTACGGATTTGAGAGCGTCGAGCGTACTTTTACCCTTTCGGAAGCCATACTGTTGGCCCTGAAGGCCTGTAGGACTTTCAGTGATTAGCTCAATGCGCGCGTACAGTATGCGCTCAAAGAGCTTGCCAACAATGTCCAACAGACACAACGGTCGGTAACTGCGTGGAACATTTGCGGGCCCCTTGCCTTTCGGCAGAAGGACAAGGTAAAAACTGATCTTGGGAATAAAATAAAGGATGTCGAACCATTTTATCGGAGAATTTAAATTAGGCAACCACAGTTTAGCTCTGCTCCAGTTAATCAATGAATTTCCTATCGTATAGAATTTGAACCTTACTTATTACTTAACTTTATCCTGCTCAGATCTCCGATATTGTTGTGGGCAAAGAGGACAACGTATCCGCTCGGGAGGCTCTGCTGCGCTGGGCACGTCGCTCCACTGCTCGGTATCCGGGCGTACGTGTCAACGACTTTACGTCGTCGTGGCGAGATGGATTGGCTTTCTCGGCGTTGGTGCACCGCAACCGACCGGACTTGCTTGACTGGCGAAAGGCAAGGAACGATCGGCCACGGGAGCGCCTGGAGACGGCCTTCCACATTGTGGAGAAGGAGTACGGAGTTACGCGTCTGTTGGATCCTGAGGGTAAGTTAATCCATGATAATGCGTATAGTGATCCATCTAACTGCAATTCCTCGAATTTAGATGTGGATACCAACGAGCCGGATGAGAAGTCCCTTATCACGTACATTTCATCGCTGTACGATGTGTTCCCGGAGCCACCCTCTATCCATCCACTCTTTGACATGGAGTCACAACGTCGCGTTCATGAATACCGCGACCTGGCCCAACAGTTCATCTACTGGTGCCGCGAGAAGACCGCCTACCTGCAGGAGCGTTCCTTCCCGCCCACGCTAATTGAGATGAAGCGTCTGTTGAGCGATCTGCAGCGTTTCCGCAGCGACGAGGTAAGCGCCCGCAAGCGCGAGAAATCCAAGCTCATCCAGATCTACAAGGAGCTGGAGCGCTACTTCGAAACAGTGGGTGAAGTCGACGTAGAGGCTGAACTGCGGCCGGATGCCATCGAGAAGGCCTGGTATCGCATGAACACGGCGCTGCAGGATCGCGAGGTTATCCTTCAGCAGGAAATTGAGCGACTAGAACGGCTGCAACGACTGGCCGATAAGGTTCAGCGCGAGATCAAGCATGTAGATCAGAAGCTTACCGATCTTGAGGGCCGAATTGGCGAGGAAGGTCGCCGCATCGAGCGACTACATCCCGTGGACGCTAAGAGCATTGTCGAGGCGCTTGAAACCGAGATCCGGCACCTGGAGGAACCCATCCAGGACATGAACCAGGACTGCCACGTGCTCAACGAGGGTCGCTATCCTCATGTCAGTGAGCTGCACAAGAAGGTCAACAAATTGCACCAGCGTTGGGCTCAACTGCGCACCAATTTCCACACGAACCTGGTACAGAAGCTGTCCGGTTTGAAGTATCCCGTCCACGAGACCACGGTGACGCGTCAAACGCGCATGGTGGTCGAGTCCCGTCAGATCGACACGAATCCCCATTTCCGCGATCTGCAGGAGCACATTGAGTGGTGCCAAAACAAGTTGGTAAGTACAAATAAATAATATATGCCGTCTTTTATATCAATTAATCGATTGTTTTCGTGTTGCAGAAACAATTGCTTGCCGCTGACTATGGCAGTGACCTGCCGTCGGTCAAGGAGGAACTGGATCGCCAACAGCACGAGCACAAGATCATTGATCAGTTCCACACGAAAATACTCAACGACGAACGTCAGCAGACCAAGTTCTCTGGAGATGAGCTGGCTTTGTACCAACAGCGTCTCAATCAGCTGCAGAAGGTGTATGCCGAGTTGCTTAGCACCTCGACGAAGCGTCTGTCCGATTTGGATTCGCTGCAGCACTTCCTGGGACAGGCCTCGGCGGAACTGCAATGGCTTAACGAAAAGGAGCAGGTGGAGATTACGCGCGACTGGGCGGACAAACAACTCGATCTTCCCTCCGTGCACAGATACTACGAGGTAAGTGGTGGCCTATGCCCCGAATGAATCCCCCCCCTTAGAGCTAGTGTTATATATGTGTTGTTGTGCTTCTATCCGTTTACAAGCGTGCATTTGGTAATGGCGACGAGGTAAGACCCCAGATTGGTTCATAAATACCATGAGAAATTTTCTATTGCAAAAAAAGAGCAACCAACCAAGTGCACTTATAAAAAAATTTTTAATATCGTTACTTATAAAACGTTTTTAATAACCACTACAGAACCTTATGTCCGAACTGGAGAAGCGTGAGATGCACTTTGCCACCATCCTGGATCGTGGAGAGGCACTGCTGAACCAGCAGCATCCGGCCTCCAAGTGCATCGAAGCCCATCTGACAGCCCTGCAACAGCAATGGGCGTGGCTGCTGCAGCTAACACTCTGCTTGGAGGTTCATTTGAAACACGCCACGGAGTACCATCAGTTCTTTGGCGAGATCAAGGATGCCGAGCAGTGGCTGGCCAAGCGTGACGAAATACTCAACAGCAAGTTCTCACAGTCAGACTTTGGCTTGGACCAGGGTGAAACTCTACTCAGGGGAATGCAGGATTTGCGCGAGGAACTGAATGCCTTTGGCGAGACAGTGGCCACACTGCAGCGAAGAGCCCAGACAGTGGTGCCTCTAAACAAGCGACGACAGCCGGTAAATCGACAAGGACCCGTGCAGGCCATTTGTGCCTACAAACAACAGGGTCAACTGCAGATCGAAAAGGGCGAGACTGTTACGCTGCTGGACAACTCGGGACGTGTGAAGTGGCGCGTGCGCACTGCTAAGGGGCAGGAAGGACCCATACCGGGCGCTTGCCTGCTATTGCCACCTCCTGACCAGGAGGCTATCGATGCCGCCGAACGTCTGAAGCGTCTGTTCGATCGATCAGTAGCTCTTTGGCAGAAGAAGCATCTGCGACTGCGCCAGAACATGATCTTCGCCACCATTCGTGTGGTTAAGGGCTGGGACTTTGACCAGTTCTTGGCCATGGGTCCTGAGCAGCGCACGGCCATCCGGCGTGCCCTCAACGACGATGCCGACAAATTGCTGAGCGAGGGTGATCCAAACGATCCGCAGCTGCGACGCCTGCGCCGTGAAATGGACGAGGTCAATCGCTTGTTCGATGAGTTCGAGAAGCGTGCGCGCGCCGAAGGTGAGTGTGGGAGTACTCGTATGGGTATCGGTATTAATAGGGGCCTTTGAAGGGTAGGAGATAGTTTTCGCCTCGCTTTTCAATTGTCGGCGCTCGCCAGCTGTCCAAAACGTTTAATTGATGGAGGCTAATTGAATTTAATGCCTGTGTGTTTTCTCTGAGGCAAGTGGCAAGCAGGAAGCCAGAATGCGACTTAGTCTTGTCAAGTCTAGTCAACAATGAAGAAGCTGTTCGCAAGTGCCAAAACAAGGGGTAATCTTGTGCGCTTCGGGGATATCTAATCTTAGCGATCTAAACTTTTTTGTTACCATATTTATCGTTGTTAATCCCTTGCAGAGGAGAGCAAACAGGCCAGTCGCATCTTCACCGAGGAATGCCTTGCCATCAAGAGCAAACTGGAGGACATGGCCCGTGAGCTGGATCAGATTATACTGGCTCCGTTGCCACGTGATTTGGACTCTTTGGAGCATGTGCTGGAAATTCATTCGGACTACGAGCGCAGGTTGCACCTGTTGGAGCCTGAGTTGAAACACCTGCAGGAAACATTCCGCACGATTGCGTTGAAGACGCCAGTGCTGAAGAAGAGCCTGGACAATCTAATGGAGCTGTGGAAGGAGCTGAACACTCAAAGTGGCCTGCACAAGGACCGTCTGAAGTTGCTTGAGGCTTCGCTGGCTGGTCTGGAGGACAATGAGCATGTGATTTCCGAACTCGAGAACGAGCTGGCCAGGCACCAGGATCTGCCATCGACCGCTGAGGGCCTGCAGCAAGTGTTTAAGCAACTGAACCACATGCAGGACATCATTACACAACAGCAGCCGCAAATGGATAAGATGAACGATGCGGCCGATCAGCTGGGACGCATGGGAGTGCCCACCAAGGTGCTCGGCGACCTCAAGAGACTGCACTCGAACGTGGAGCGCCTGAACACGCGCTGGAGTGCGGTGTGCAACCAATTGGGTGAAAGGTAGGTCCGCTGGCGCCACCTGCTCTCTTTTTTTTTGTGTGGGTGTCGCCTCATTGGCGACCACAGATGGAGATGAACCTGCCTCTCTAACAACGTGTTACTTTGCTTTTTCAGAATGCGCTCATGCGAGACGGCTATCGGGCTTATGAAGAATCTCCAGTCGAGCGTGCAAGTGGAGGAATCATGGGTGGATGGCACCACGGAGCGACTGTCTGCCATGCCCACCGCCACTTCGGCATACGAACTAGATGTGAGTACAAAGACGCTGCCCCTGTAAAAACGAGTTTAGCATTTCGATAAGCGATAGTCTCTAGCTCTAGATTTACATACATAGATCCTTGTACAGTTTTTCCGAATTTTAGCTATCCCTTAGGGTCTCTGCCAGAGATCTCACTTCGCAGGCCAAACACAAAGTATATATACATAGCCTATAAATGGAAACCGTAGTAGCCATTGACCCGCGTCCAAAGTAGTTTGCTCCCACAGTTGTTGCTCCTATTTTTGTTGTTGGGATAAAACCTGCCGGTGTTGGACATGTCTCCGTACTCCTATATATATATCTATATATTTTATATATGTGTTTATCTTTTTTGTATTTTTTGTTTTTGTACTACATTTCCATTTGTTAACTGTCCCCAAAAGCAGAGAGCAAATCTCCAGTCCCTTGTCCGTATTCCAGCAGTAGTTCTTGTCTAATCTAACAGCAGTCTTTGACATGTAGTGCTGGCCACCACCCACATAAGCATACCACATGTACATATATATACACACAGCAGACGATCCTCCAAATGTGGCCAAATCGACCACCTACACAACAATAGCCATATTAGTAATCTGTAGCGATATTCCCCCGTCCCACAACACTGTAAATTGATACCAAATTTGTGTTGTAGTTTTTAAACTTACCTACTTTTATGTTTGTAGTCTTGTCCCCTTAGTATTATAAGCTGCACCTATACATAGACCGATATCGAATGATATCGGTTCCTACATTATATATTTCTTCACCCAGTATTATCGTATTTGTAGTTGAAAACTAATTGTATATGTATTTTTGTCTAATTTTTGTATTTTCACCAAAATCAAAACAAAAATTTTAAACTTTTTCACACAACAATCAAATATTATCACACACTATAAAACGACACAAAACGATCAAATTATAAAAAAAAAAACAAATCGATTTAAAAATCCTGAAAATATTCGAACACCAAAAATACCCCTCGAAAACCCATAGAAACTGCTCGGAGCTGCAATCGAACGAAAACCAAAAATCGAAAATGTCAACGTGGCTGGAGGACGACTTATACGCGAAGCTAAGGTAAAAATTTGAATGCCTGTTGTGGTATGATTGGTCTGATTCTAATGACTGCTGATCCATCGTAACCCATCGACTTCAGACATGTGCAATTCGATCGCTTGACATACGATTCGATGGACTGACTGGGTCTAGTCAATGTTGGGTTGCGATAGGTCAGTTGGTGGCCGAGTGCCAGCACTTTACGTATGACTGTGTCGAATGATTGTGGATATTTCGAACGAACACCGAAATCCCTCCTTTTCCGCAAGGAAAACACTTTGTAGCCCTATAAACACCTCTTAGCTGTTTCTCTACCGAATCTCAAATATATTTAATGCTTTTTAAACCAATTACCGGACTGTAAGCTCCAATTCTTAGTTATCTTGCGGGTTAAAGGTGCGTGAATAACACTTGGGTGGAACAGAAACAGCCTGACAAACAAACTCTTAAACACACAAACAACCAAAACAAGAAATCAACCAAACAAACAAACTAATTAAAAAGCAATTTTACCAAAACGTAATTTCGTATTGATTAATCAATAAAATAAAAAGCACTAAATATATCAACAAGCGCCCCCCTTCTTTCCTTGCCTCCTGAAAAATAAACTAAATTTGTTTAACACACAAAATTACTAACATTTAACCGAAATTAACCAACCAACCAACCAATCGAACAACAATGTCACCGTGGGACCCTGAATTCCGGGAGTTAGATCTACGATAGCAAATGCCTACGCTTCGTGGACTGGCTGGTCGAGGCCCGTCCGTCGTTCTCGCCACCGCGCCGGGATCTCCGGCCGGCGGATAGCGATCCGGGCGCCACACAGTATTACAGCCAACGTTTGGACAACCTGAACACGAAGAACGACAGATTGCTGGAACAACTGTCGCAGCGTCTGAAAACAGCAATCGAAGTCAATGGCAGCGATGGTCTGGTGAGTAATCCAGGTGACCCTTTCCCCTTTTTGGAAGGATCTTTGCGAGGTGGTGACGTCAGGGTATATTTTTCGCTTCGTTTGTCTACCTCGTTAGCTGGGGTTAGGCTCGAAGTATTCAATTGTTTCGTAATCGCAAAGCGGGGTTCAAGTTCAGCAAACGAGTTTTTACGCTTTCGTTTTCTACAAGTCAAACCGAGTTTTCAAATGCAAATACGTACGTCTACTTCTCTGTGGTATCATTGTATCTCCCCCTCCATCATCTGTGCCTGTGTCTATCTGTATCTGTATTATTGTATCTGTTACCGCTCCGAATGCCCGGCAGTTGGTATATTATTGAATTAACCTTCAGAATCGGTGCACACTGACGGCAGAAGCAGCCACATAATGACATCACATCAAATTGACCAAACATTCCGTCAATGGCTTGCCGCTATAAATCACAACTTGATTAATTTATAAAAATTTAAACTATTTTTATTTTCTGTCATCGTGACCGTCGTTGATCGCCGCTGTCAACTGATGCAGCAATTTGTTTAATGTATCAAATTTATTTATAAATATTGCATTATGTCAGGGGAGTTTCAATAGAAAGAGTAACAAAAACGATAGACATTGTCATGCGCCTGACCAATTAGGCAAATTGGAGACAGATTCGAAATTAATAATGACGACGCCGAATTCTATAAATATTAATGAGGCCCAGCATTCGTATGGATTCGTATATATACTCGAAATTCAATGCCAGGGAACGTCATCAACGTCTTTGTCGCCATCTGTCAACTTTTCTTTTATTTTTTTGAATTCCAGTTCCCCTCTTATTTTGACTATTTTTGCTCAACTGGTTTGGAATTTGTTTATTTCCTAGCAGCTCCATCTTCAGAAATTCAATTAAGAATATTATTAAGCAACCAGCTTGTGCCTGCTACGAAAATATTTGTTTGCAAATATTTAGGAGGCAATTACCATATTGTTTAAATGGAGTTCAGATCGCCGGACATGGTGTAAACATAAGTTCAATAAACTTTTTAGGCTAATGCTGTAATAAATAGCATCATTAATACTACAGTGAGAAAAACCAATTTTTCTAAATTTAATGATAAATAATATAATATATATATATCTGCTTAAAAAACAAACTATAAATGCCATAAAATTGAACATCTTTAGCCTCAATTTCTTTCTATGTAGTTGATCCATTTCAAAGTAATCCGAATTTGTTGTTTTGGGATCTATTGAGGCTTTTCGAAGGTGTTGCCTTCGCCTCGAGCGTTGGAGTGACATCATAACTGCTCCATTACCACTTCGCCTTCAAGCCAACTTGATATGCATAGCAGGGGCGGGCGCTGAAGCTCCGCTGGCTTAACTAGACTGAAAAGCGAAATAAGTTATTTAGAAGGTTAGATGGCGGCACAAACTGGTTTGATCTGTTCTTCTGATACTTTGTTCTCGACTTCCGTGTATTGTTTTCGACTTTAATTTGGAGCCAACTCCAGCAGCGTATACTCCCTTCCCTTCCCTTTCCTTCCCATCGCCAATCTCCACCATTTCATGCCATGCCATTGTAAATGGATTGTTTATAATGTTTTGGCGCAACAGCTGGGGAATGCTCACCGAAAACTAGCCGGCATTTGTAAGCTCTCCCTCTCTCTCTCTCTCAGTGGCAATTGCTTTCTCTCAATCTCAACAAAAGCTCGCTCTCGCTCTCCACTTAACCATTTGATTCTCGGAGTGGCGCTGCTCCATTCAGTACCGAAAGCGACGTGGTTGTGTAACGTCGCGTATCCGCTGTGTGTGCCGACTTGCTGCCGGTGAACGAAATTTAACAAAGGCCAAAACCTTTAAAACCTCCGGTTTTTGTTGGCAACCAAAGTCTATGGAATTTGAATTCGAATCGAGCGTGTAATTATTAGTGAATAGTTGTGATAACTAAACGGGCAAATAACTTCCCAAAACTCAAATAGAGAACATTGCTCATACGCCGCATGGGCAGACATGATGTCACATATACGGCCGGATAGAAAGTGTGTCCGTGTCGTTGTCTTAGTGCCTTAAATTTCAATTAAATGCGAACCGTGTCGCATTGGTTCGCTTTTATTTTGTTAGAAGAAATTTAAATTCGCTGCCATTTGAATTTGTGCCGCAAAGAGTTCTATTATAGCCCGAAATGAAGTCACTCGTCGAGTGCTTTGCAACAACTTAAATATAACCGAAACGCAAACAGAAGAGTGTGAAAACGAAAATAAAAGAAATACATTATTAATATAGCCTTGAACATGTCGCAAGAATCGGAATGTTGATATTTTCGGCCGTCTGTTTTGGTGTTAATGAAAGCGCACACACAAAAAAAAAAAAAAAGAAAAAAGGAGAAAATGAAAATCTATGGCTGAAATTTCGTAGTGAGTCAGCGAGTTTTAGGGTCATTATAAGTTGCATAAAACCATAAAATGCTGCACTTAAAATGAGAAACCCGAAAAACTGTGGAAATTATTCTCCCGCTCGATTACTAGCTGACTAGCGTGAATTATGACTTGCTATCAACAGGAGGATCGCGGGAGTGTCAGGGCTGGCGCTTATCTAATCTATGAGGTGCAATCCATCAGAACTAAATGTGATGCTTGGAATTGAGCGATCGGTTTACCAGGAAATGCCACCCGGAATGCCGATGGAAGAGTATTTGTTTGTTCGCCTAGCATCCATGCACTTTCCCTTTGATTTTATCGATTAAACTAGATGCCTTGGTATACCTTCTATATATACTTCGTTGCATATATATATATATATATTTTTAGCGGCATTCTAACGATAAATCAGGAATGAAAGCGAGCGTTTTGGGGTCTATGCCTCCACTGAAGCAAAAGGGAGGCGCCTATTTTCATAGTGCCACAAAGGCGAGGTCCAATTGCAGGCTGTGGTGCATGCTGCACGCTCTCGTTAGAGCTTTTCCTCTCTCGTTTGTTCGCTCTTACCCCCATTTAAAGCCGGTACAACGTGGCGTATTAGTCATGTTATCAATGTCAAGCGCATCTCAGCCGATTAGGGCCAAGAATCTGTTTAATCTGCTTGCGGACTCATAGGCCATTATTTTGTGCTTTAGTTCAGCTTTAGTTACTCGTTGTGCGGGCGCTCGACAAACTTGTTTCGGTTTCATTTATAATCAAATATTCGCCACTCTGATGACATCATTGTTCTCGTACTTGTATATTAACTGTCTAAATGTGTGTCGGTGTGTGTTTCGTTAATTATAATTTATTTGTTGCTTTTACCAACTCTAGGGCAACCTTGAAAATCAGCAGCAGCAACAGCAGATTAGTTGTTTATTTTGAAAATGCAAATCATAAACGTTGATCACTTTGTAGATTCGCCATTCAATGACTTCATTTGCAGCCCTCTTTTGCAAAGTTGTATGTATGACGTCAATGCAATTTTAAGTTGGGGCTACGACCTGCAGCCATATGTCAGTCATTTGCCATTGAATCACTGTCTCTGGCAAATGGTAAATAAAGATAAAAATTAAATTACCAGATCCCGTCGATAAGACGCACTCCGGATCCCCAACTCTTTCCGGGTAATCACCCATTTATTATGGTTGGGACCTCTTGAGAGAGTTTGCACTACATATTTGCAGGCCGATTGATTGAGGACTTCTCCGTCATATAGCGTCATTTCTATTTTCATAAAGCCTTTGGGTTCGCTTTTTGTTTGCGTTTTTTCCTTATTTTTTTTTTTTTTGTTTTCACTTAACTATACATATGTGCTTCGTGTGATTTGTGTGCGTCGGTGCGGGGCTGATAAAAATGTATCCTTGTGTGTGACTGAAAGAACTGAATCTAGTGAATGAATTAAGTGAATCAACAAACAGAGTAGTATAGGACGGTTTAAGGGCCGATTAATAATGAAAGTCCAGCGATGGCTACCGTAAAATTGTAGAGTTCATGTCTTTTGACAATCTTGGAAGTATTTTTAGTTACTTTATCGCCGGTGACTTTATCACGCGGCCATATCAAATCACGCTCACGCATGCCATAAACATTCCACAAAAATGGTTTGAGACTCTAGGGCAACTTCAAAGTGACGCGTCTGCCAAGAAATCTCGACTCGTAAATTTCTAATTGCTTTTGTCACAATTAAATCTCGCGCAGTGTATTCAAGAAGCCCCTAAGCCAACGAAACAAATACCAATTGCTGACTATGACTTTGTCGAACTGAACCAAACGAAAGCCTTAGACATGCCTCAGCATAGATCGGGTCGCAAGGCGACTAAAACCAAATCCAAAACCCAAACCACGACTGTCCAAGTGGCAGAGGAAAGTGACTACGACTTTGCGTTCGAGTTTCAGGTAATACTTCATCTATCCTCCCCATTCCCTGCTGCCCTGTTTTTTTTCCCCTCGCAAAGATTTCAACGAACCGAGTTTAATTTGCCTGTTGCCCAGTTGTTAACTTTTACTAACCGAAATTGCTTTCATTTGGCATTTAGCAATACGCTGAGAGTCTACAGAAACCGCTCAAGACCTTTAGGGTTGACTTCAGTGCGGGCAGCGTGCCAACTGGCGATGGTTACGCTGCGCGCCAGGAGGATCTCTACACCACTACCTACAGCACCACACAGTAAGTACAATTTATACAAAATTTATAATATATATTAAGTGGATATTATTCTCCAGAAAGAAAGAATTTTACTGCATTCTGAAATCAACAAAATGATTCATTTAAATCTACAATCTACAATATTATGCGAAAGAAACGATAACAACTTTTGACAAAGTTGTAGAACTATGAATAATCTTATATGTAGATTTGTAGTCATACATTCTTTTATTATATACTAATAAAGTTCTAATCGAATCCTTTCAGAATCAGCTCAACGAAGACAACGAAAAGCTCTACGAAGAGCGTCTATAGTAGCGATGGCTTGGACGCCGCTAGTCAGGAGGTTAGCACTGCTGGCCTGCCTCAATCGCAGATCCAATTCAACGAAATCCGTACGCTCAAACGCTCTCAACAGCTGGGTGGCCATTCCGTGCTGGATATAGCCGGAATACGCGATCCTCGTACGGGTCGCGTTCTAACCATCGGTGAAGCCATCCAGCTTCGCATTCTGGACGTGCGCACCGGCGAGATGCTAGTGGGTGATCGCCGTATCACGCTGGAACAAGCTGCCGACCAAGGACTGATCGATTTGCAACTGGCAAAGCAATTGCTTGAGCCTGGTGCCGGCCGAGATGCCAGCGGACGGGAGCTGTCGCTCCTGGAGGTTATTCAGCGCGAGATTAGCGAAGCGGAATCCGGTTACGAGACGGCCGAGAAGCGGATCAAGGTAAACAACACAGTCACCGTAGAGCAAACTTCCGGAGAGCTGGGCTCTCCCGAGAATCCACGCAACATTGCCGACGCCATTACTGCGGGGAGTGTGGACACCAAAACCGGCCTGTATCGCGTCAAATCCGGACAGACAATCAGCCTGGCGGAGGCCTACGAGCGCGGCTACCTCATCCGGCACGAGTCGGTGACAATCAAATCGAATGCGCTGTGCCTGAGCGATGCGATTGCGCATGGCCTGGTCGATGGCGCCGGCTGGATAGCGGATCGCAACTCCGGCGACAAGTTCCGACTGGATTCGGCCATTGCCAATCAACTAATAGACGCGAGTGTGCGCGAAGTGGTGGACGCGAAACGCGATACGAAGATCACACTGCAGGAGGCACTGCAGTCGGGCGTACTGAATGCAAAAACGGGTCGTTATGTGAACGAGGTGACCAAGGAGAAGTTAACCTTCGCAGAGGCGCGAAACCGTCAGTTGATCGTGAAACCGTACACGCTGAAGGACATCTGTGATCTGAATCTGCTCGATAAACAGGCTCAGATCACGAGTCCCATGCGCCGCGAAAAGTTAAGCATTATGCAGGCCATCGAGGCCGGTGTACTCGACGGTAATTTGCTCAAGTGTATCACCAAACGTAAGGGTGAATTGGTCACCCTTCAGGAGGCCATTGCCGATGGCATCGTGTTGCCGGCCGAGTGCAAGTACCGCGACTTTATGACCGGTGAGCTAATCAGCATTCCGGAGGCAGTGGAACGCGGTCTGATTAGCTCGGTGGCGCAGCGTTCGATCTTCGATATTGACGGGTTCAAGGATCTGAGGAGCAATGACTATGTAAGCTTTAATGTGGCCCTCTCGCGCGATCTTTTGCGTCGCAAGAGCACGGGCTTTGCCTTAGAGACGGGTAGGGATAGTCTGGTGCCACTAGAGGTGGCTGTTAGTGAGGGACTGGTGCGCCAGGAGGTGTACGAGATGTTTAGCCGTGGCATTGGCGTTCAGAATGCCAGTGGTAAGGAGCTTAGCGTCTTTGATTTGGTCTATCACAATCTGATTGACCCGAAGACTGGTTATCTTTTGGATCCCAAGACCGGGGAGACAGTGCCCCTGGACACCGCCATCGAGCGGAAGTTTATCACTCCCGAGGGTGCTCTACTACTAAGTAGTTTGCTCAATATCACTTTGACAACGGAAACGGTGACGCGGACGATCAATCGTTATGTGACAATCAGGGCTGGTTCCCAGGAGCCAGTCGACAGCGTGTTGCTCACCTTCACGGAGGCAGTGCGTCAAGGTTTCATTGACGAGGAGAGGCAACTTTTCAAAGATCCCAAAACGGGAAATATTTACTCAGTACAGCAGGCCCTCAACTATGGCTTGTTGGTTCCCGATAGCAATCAAACAGTTCCGGAGCCAACAAATAGGAAAAAGACAAAATCCACTATTACCATTGTGACCAAGCAAATCATACCGGAAGCAGAGCCCATCAAGCTAAACACACAGCACACCAAGTACGTCGAGAAGTCGGTGGAGATTCCTATTTCTCAGGAACTAGTAAAGCCGCATCGTGTGGTCTCCGAATTTATTAACTTGGAAAAGTCTAGCTATATCGAACAAAATGTAACGGAGCGTCAGATCATGGAGTTGCCTCCAGGAGGATGGCGACTAAAGGACGCCATTGAGCAGCGCCTGTTTAATCCAGATACGGGAGTATTCCATGTCCAGGGCACAGATCGATTGGTTAATTTTGAGGAGTGCATCAACAAGCAGATAATTAACAATCTATCGCTCTCCGTAATTGATCCCAACACTGGCGACAAGATCTCCGTGCAATCAGCCTTTGAACGTGATATCTTGGACAGTTATGGCAACTATACGAATAGCCGGAAACAGGTGCAGGGTATGCGTAGCGCTATTGACGAGAGTAAGATCATTCTGGAAACTGTCCCGGCTACGAGAGGAGCCAACCAAAAGACAATTCTTCGCATCACTAAAGTAAACAACATTCCAGATGTGTTAGAGGTTTCCACGCCCCTGAAAGATGCACCGCCCAAGTTTGTCGAGGTGCTCACCTGCCAACGAGAGCTCGCCTCTCCAGAGCCCCTGCAAATTGCACCGGGCGCCATCTATGATCCGTCCACTGCCCTAGTAATCTTCACGCAAACCGGAGAGACTGAAAATATCTTCGATGCCGCCCGTCAGGGTCTGGTTGATGAGCAGCTAATTAAAATCGTGGATCCGACAACCAAGCAACCCATTTCCGTTACCGAGGCGATAGCGCGTTCCATTTACGATCCCAAGACAGCCACTATTCTTGATTCTGAGGGACAGCCGGTGGATTTGATCACAGCAACTAAACTTGGACTATTGAGTGTGGTAGGTGCTCCATTGGTTGCCGCCGAGGGAGCCCTGCGAACTGTGCGTTTCGTCACAGATCCACGAACTGGTGAGCAAATTCCAGTGGAGGTGGCCTACGAGCGAGGCATTGTCTCTCGGGATCAGTTGCATCGCGGAAGGTCCTTTGACAGTGAACCCGCAACGGTAGAGGACAAAGTTGTAGTCCTTCAGAGAATGCGTAAGGTCATTCTCAAGCCAAAGGATGCTTTACGAAAGGGAATCATCGACGAAGAGACTTGTGAAATACTTGAAAACACCAGTAACTTCACTAATCCCAAAGGAGAGGTGGTTAACATAACTGAGGCACTGAACACCGGTCTAATTGATGGACGACGTGGTCAGGTGATCGATCCCCAAAACAATAGAGTCTTAAATTTGAGGCAAGCAGTGGAGCAGAAGATTATTGATTCCGAGCAGACTAACCATATTCTTATGCCGTTGGCCAAGAGCTTATCGGTGCCGCGTCTGGCAGACCAGGGATTAATTGATCCACAAACTCAGACTATTGTCCATCCTGAGAGTGGTTATCCACTGAGCATCCATGAGGCCATAGTATGTGAGGTTCTGGATCCGCATTCAAAACTGCATAAACCCGAAAAATGCACACTAGAGGAAGCGATCACCAAGGGCATTATCAATGCAGATGATTCCACATTCAACTATAAGAACAAGACACTCAACATTACTGAAGCCATTGAAGCGAAGCTCTTTGATCCCAGTTACGATCAGCAAAAATCTAAGGTGGAAATTCCGCCGGTGGGTATGATATTCCCTGTTGCTGTTGAAAAGAGCCTTGTGGAACCGTCCAAGCGTGTTGTTCTGCATCCAAGTACAAAGAAAGCACTTCCAATTAAGCAAGCCATTGAGGAGAACTTTATCATGTCCATTCCCTATTCTCCCAAGCCAGATGCTATCGAAGTGGTTACTGCCATGGAGCAGGATCTCATCGATGTAGCTGCCCAAACACTAACTGTACCGTCCACTGGTGAACGTATACCTCTACGACAAGCTATGGAAAATGGTGTTCTGGTGGTAAAGAATCTCTCAGATTTTGTGATTACCCAGAAACCCATTCCCAAAACGGAGATCATGGAGACGGTGCGTGCAGTGCACACGGTGACTACTAAAACCATTGAGCTTATGCAAGGCTACGTCCTCATTTCTAACAATGAAGTGCAGAACGTTAACACAGGCGAGGTATGCAGCTTGGAGGAAGCTAAGGAGCTGGGAATTCTGCGCGAAGAATCCACAACTCGGGAGACAAAAGCAGCGGCCGGCGAAAGTCCGGAATCGGTGGGCGACGTTGGTACCAGTGGCGATCAAACTGTTATTGTAGAAGAGCGCACCCAGACAGTTGTGGTCAGTTCGGATACCCGCAAGCAAGAGATGCAAGTAGTTAGCACGACGCAATCCACGAAGGATACATCCGTTCCAAGTGTAAGTGAAATCGAGACAAAGGGCAGCAAGGAGCCATCGAAGACGTTGCAAAATGTGAAAGATGCCGCCAAATTGGGTGCATTGGGCGTAATCGCAGCTCCTGTACTGGCCGGAGGTGCCATCGTAAGTGGCGTTAAAAGCCTTATCAAATCTGTGAAATCTCCCACGGAAGATGCCAAGAGCACTGAAAAACCTAAGGAACCTCAAACCAGCTTCATTGAACAGGAGCGCCGTAAAGAGCTACAGCCGCAACAAGTGCCAAGTGAGGTGGATAATCTCCTCAGTGAAACGGAGAATTTTATCAGCTCTACGACTGCCAACTTTATTGCAAACGAAAAACAGCAGGATAAGCCCGATACGTTGCCACAGGAAAGCAATCTGCCCTTGGAAGTTGAATCAACAAGCACTCTGACCACAACAACAGTAACAACAATTACTACATCAAGTACAACAACGGAGACCGGAAATCTGGAGCCAGTTGTGGTAGAAGATGTCTCGACCACAGTTAAGGAGGATAAAGTGGTGGTTAAGCCAAGTACAGTTCCAGAAGATAAAACAGAGGTTTCCAAAATAACTGAAACCATAACCACAGTGACTTCTAATGAAACAGATACTGTACCAGAAAAGATATCACAGAAATCAGCTTCCGAGGAGTCAGCAAAGAAGGATCCAGTGGTTACGAAAGACACAAGTTCCAGGCCAGCTGAAACGGAGACATCTCCTAAGCCTGTTCAAAAGGAACCAACTCCCGATCCAGCTCAAAATACAGAATTTCCTGAATCTATTAAAAAAGATCCTACTCCTGAGCCGGATTACAAGGAAACCGCTACCGAGGCAGCACAAATCACACCAAAGGAAGCTTCTCCTGCTCCAACCAATAAGAACGAACAATCAGCTGAACCTACCTCAAAGCCAGAGCCAATGCCCCGAACTGCTAAAAAGGAGGAGATTTCTGAAATTGAGCCCCCGTTCACAGCACCACTGGCTCCATTTGTTGATCAATTAGCGGAAACCAAGATCACTGAAATTAAAACAGAATTTAAAGAACCAGTTACAAGTTCCCAAACTATCACAACCATCACCACAACGGTTAAAACAGTCGATGAACACCCCATAGTCGAGGAAGTAGATGAGGTCAGCAAATCTGAGAAAATTGTGGATGTGGAAGAACCAACAGTTCACCAACAAGAACCGATTAAGGTGAATGAGACGAGCGATGATTCCACCAGGACTGAACCTACCAATGAAATAGTGCATGAAGAAAGAGTTGTCACTGTCGAAGAGCCGACGATCACAGAAACTACCGTAACAACAACAACTATCACTACAACAACAACATCTTCAAGTGAGGAAACCCTGCCCCAAGAGAATACAGCCACAGTAAAGGAAACGCCTTTGAATGAGCCTGTGCCTTCATCTCCAGCTGAAACTAAAGAGATTGAGCAGACAACTAATGATGATCAAAAGAAGCCGGAAGAAATTGTAGATACCGAAAAGAAAACAACAGAGCAGAAGCCGGTGGAAACTATCCCAACCGAGCCAATAAGCACATCTGAAACAACAACAGTGACTCTTACCACCAAGACAACAATTGTTGATGAAGGAAAACTACATCCACCAAGTGATATTGAGCAAATTATTCAACCGCATTCTACTTCGGACAAACATCAATCTCTTGTTGATTTCATTGAACAGGAGAAGGGCACACAGCCAGCGGAAGGTGGTAGCAATATTTTGCAGAATGTGAAGGATGCTGCCAAGCTGGGCGCTCTAGCCATTGTAGGAGCACCAGTTCTTGCGGGCAAGGCTTTGGTAGATGCTCTAACCACAGAAAAGACACTTAAGCCAGAACACTCCACATCACAAGTTGTAACCGAGACAGTGGAAGAACTACCAACAGAGATAATTACCACAAGCACTGCTACATTAGTTACCAAAGTCACCACTACAACTACCACCACAACGACATCCACCAGTGAGGGCACTCCCGATGATGAGGCTCTGGATGTAGTTAAACTGCCTGCTGAATTGGTTGAAAGCTCTGTAAAGCGAGAAGTGCCCAGGACACTGGCCATTGGCGATGCCATCTCCCAAAAGTTGATTAGCCCCGATGAGTGCCAGGTGATCGTAGATGGAGAACAGCAGTCGCAGACCGTTTCCACGCTACTCAAGGAGGAGCAGCTTAGCCCATTGGACGAAGTACAGATCATCGACGACAAACTAATTGTTCTGCAGCAGGTGTCTTACCTGGTAGACGCAGACACAGAACTGACGCCACAGAATTTGTATGAACTTAACATCTACGATCCCGAGAACCAATACTTTATTGATCCCAGTACTGGCCAGAAGATTTCCTTCCATACGCTGGTATTTGACATGAATGTTTTTAACCCAGAAACTATTTTGGTAAAGAACTTTAGTACCGGCAAATACGAGACTCTTACAGCAGCCTTGGAGCGTCCACTTCTGGACAGGCACACGGGTCACATGGTGGATCCGAAGACAGGCAAGAAAATCCCATTCTTTGAGTGCGTTGACCGCCAATGGATTATCCGAGCCAATCCGGAAGAGCAAAAGCCATCGGGCATCGAGAACGTGACGATAGACACACAGACTGGACAGGTGGTGCTTGACGATGGTCGGGTTTGCTCCATTGTTGAGGCCATCAACAGTGGCAAGCTGGACATTCAGTCGATATCGGTGCGCGACCCAGTCAGCGGTGAGGTGATTCCACTGCGTATGGCAATTGAGTTGGGGGTGGTAGACATGCAGGCGGGCACAGTGATAGACATTCAGACGCTCAAAGAGATTCCCATGGAGCTAGCCTTCCAGCTGGGTTTCCTAGTGCCCGGTGCCCGCAAACCCATTTCCCTGGAGGCCGCCGTACGCAAAGGTCTCTACGACCCGGAGACGGGAAAACTCTTCGACTCAGAGAGTCAAAACCAGGTCGATGTTCAGAAGTCGATTGAAATTGGTTTAGTTGACCCGAAGATCTCATTGATTGTGGATACTGTCACTAAGAAGGAAGTCAAGCTGGATTGCGCTATCGAAGACGATTTGGTGCTGCCCGCCACGGGTCAAATCAAAGACAACAAGAACAACACTTTGGTGCCCTTCGATGTAGGTGTACAACAGTGTTTGCTGAAAACCGACAACGTCACCTGGAGCCTGCCAGAGTTGCTTCAGCGCGAATACTACACGCCCAGCACTGGCAAGGTTCTTAATCCCGTCACCGGCGAGGAGATTCTTCTTCAGCAAGCCATTGAAATGGGCTTTGTGGAGCTAGAAACGACTTTGGTCAAAGATGTCGATCATGATAAAATTTTGCCAGGCAAGGAGGCGGCCAAGGTGGGTCTTTTGGACACTGTTCGCGGAACACTAAGCTCGCCCAACATAAGTCTCGACGAGGCTTTCGTAAAGGGCTATCTTATAAGCACGAAAAAGCCGCTTTCCCTGGTCGATTGTCTGCTGCGTGGTCTTTACGATCCTTCGACAGCAAAATTCACCATCGACGACAAGCAGTTGGACCTGAAGGCCGCCATTGCCCAAAAGCTCATTAATCCCGAAGAGCTGGTTTTGCTTGACCCCAAGACAGAGTCTATTATTTCCATTACAGAAGCTATCGCGAAGGGTTATCTTGATCCGATTGAGGGCTATGTGATTAACCCATATGCCTCCACCAAACTGTCCCTACACGAAGCCCTGGAGAATCGTATTCTCATCCCGCCCAAACGAAAGCGCAGCTTGCCCGATGCTGTCTACCGCGGTCTTTACGACCCCAAGACTGGTCAATTTAGCAATACGGTGACCCGCGAAAAGCTCACAACTGAACGTGCCATTCGTAGGGGCATCCTCGATCCCGATTCGACGGTCGTCAATGTGGGCTCGGGACAGATCATTCCATTTGGGGTAGCCACCGAGACTGGAATCGTGGACAGTAAACATGGTACGGTGAGGGATGCCGATGATCACCCGATTGACTTTAAGGAAGCATTCGATCGTGGTATTTTGGTTGAAGCCAAGAAGCCTCTTCGTCTTATTGAGGCTGTGGTGAAGAATGTCTACGACGAGGTGGATGGACACTTTGTCGATCCGAAGTCGGGTGAGAAGCTAAACTTTGCCGAAGCCTTAAACACGAATTTACTGGACGAGCATAGTGTGCAGATCAGAGACTTCAAGACTGGTCTGTACAAGCAGCTGAACCTAACGCACGCTAAAGACACCGGCATTATTGATGCCCAAAATTCCAAACTACTGTATAACAACCAGACAATGACCCTTAAGCACGCCTTTGATATTGGAATCCTAATGGATGTCAATGCGCCCATCAGCATTCAGCGAGCAATTCATCAGGGACTATTCGACGACAAGACCGGAAAGCTAAGCGATCCCAGAACTGGTCGCCAGATTACATTACTTGAAAGCATGAGGAGTTTCGTTGTTAATCCTCACCTGCCCTGTTACTTCGATGAGCAGACCGAACAGATGTATACTCTGAGCGAGACCTGTAGAAATGGCATCATCAATAGAAGGGAGGGTGTTTTCCGGGAGCCGGGAAGCAATTCGTTTGTTCCTCTGGGCGAGGCCCTAAGCCTGGGTCTCATTGTGGACATTGAGAATGCCGGTTTTGGTTTGTACGAACTATTGTCGATGGGCTTCTATGAAACTTCCACACGTAAGGTTCTGCATCCAGTCACAAATCGCAAGCTTAATCTCAACGAAGCTTGCGTGGAGGATGTAGTTAGCCTATCATCCAGCTTAGTCAAACACCACGAGACCGGCAAGTACCTTCGGCTTGCCAATGCTATTAAGGAGCAGTTAGTTGATGACTCTAGAGGTTGTTACAATCTGGGCAACGAACAGTTGGATCTCCAGGCGGCTAGGGCCAGGGGTTTAATTGTTTCCAATCGTCGCCTCCTCAGCCTTGAACTCGTATTGCGCCAACAACTTTATCGCCCCGAAACTGGCAAATTCTGCGATCCAACAACGGGAGAATATCTAGACCTAATCGAAGCCATCCATTCGGGTTTCATAGATCCCGCGACTACCGTATTTAAAAACCAGCTTACTGGTAAGGAGTTACCGCTAACAGAAGCTATTGAGAATGGTGATATTGATGTGTCCAAGGGTAGAGTATTTGATCCCAAGTCTAAGTCAGCTTATAACTACGACGTGGCACTCTCGCGCGGAATCCTGGTCACCATTACTCGGCCACTAACCGATCGCAATGATGTGGTACGTCGCCAGGATAGCGTTGAATTACTAAATCAAACACCCGTGAGTGTTGTGATTAGCAAACCGCGTGAAATGTCTCTCGAAGAGGCCATTCGTTACAACATAATCGATCCCAAGACCGCGCTCGTTCGCGATTTCGATAGCTTTAAGTTCCTGCCTTACTCGGTAGCCGTGGAACGCGGTCTCGTGGACACCACCAAGCGCACACTCGTGGATCCAAAGGCCCTGTACTTTGCCTTCGATCCCACTTTAATAGTTTACGTACGTGAACCGGTCACCTTTGACCAGGCGGCCGAGTCCAAGTGTCTGGACTTGCAGACCGGACTGCTGACCTATGTGCCAGCAAGTGTACCTGGATCCGCAACAGCGGCACCAGCCAGCGACGATAGCGCAAACGATTCGCTGACTGTCATCGAGACGCCCAAGGTATACACGCTCAAGGAGGCCGCCAGTGCCGGTGTGGTGGATCCCGACTCGGCTCTAGTCAAGGACTTGGCCAAGGCTAAGCTGGTCCGTTTGCCAGAGGCCTTCCGAAAGGGCCTAATGGATGCCAACAAGGCGAACGTGCTCAACACCCAGACCTCGAAGCTCTGCACCCTGCAAGAGGCCTACGAAAGTGGCCTGATCTGCACGCCTAAGCGTTCATTCGGTTTGCTAGAAGCCATCACCTTTAACTTGTACAACCCAACCAATGGCTGCCTAGTTGATCCCTTCCAAATGCATCCAGATATCATCCGGCGGCGCAAGTTCACGCTGGCCGAGGCCATTGGCTCAGGTCTGGTTGATCCATCGTCGACAGTGGTGCGTGACCCCAGCACTG
This sequence comes from Drosophila melanogaster, assembly GCF_000001215.4. Lineage (NCBI taxonomy): Eukaryota > Metazoa > Arthropoda > Insecta > Diptera > Drosophilidae > Drosophila > Drosophila melanogaster. The sequence goes on along the minus strand of NT_033778.4, from coordinate 13,884,240 downwards.
GAGTCATTGTCCCACTGACGGCTGCCATTAGCAGTGGTCTAATCGATGCCACCGAGGGACGCCTGACCGATGCCAACGAGCCGAAGAACAACATCGACCTAGTGAAGGCCGCCGAGAAGGGTCTGCTCCTGCCGGCAGAACAGAGGGTAAGTCTCAGAACACTCGAGGTGTACTCTTTCAATTTCTATCAACACCGATCTCGAAAACGGAATTGCGAATGCAAGAAATTACTGAATTATTGCAAGAAATTACAGCAAAATTATTCTAATTCTAAATTAAAAGCTTTGTTCGTGGCATGTTTGGTATTGTACTATCGATATTGATTTCGATTTTTTTTTGAGACATTTTGATCAGCGCGCTGTCTTTCTATTTCTTTCTGTCTATCTCTGTCTCTGCCTTAATCTCAAATTCTATATCATCAGACTAACCAAGATGTGAGCTTTCCACAATGAAAAAAAAATAAGAATCATTCTGCAAATTTACTTTGCAAATCATATTTATTATTATTTTGCAAATCTCTTATATTGCAGCGCATGGCATTCAGTTTTATGTTCTATATATCGTATTTTTCGCTGAGATCGCTTTAAGTTCTCAAGCGACAGCAGCCAAAAATAATGCAATCAATCAGAGTCAGCAAGTACATCACAGATCACATCCAACAGACATGCATCCATAAATATCGTACTCCATCGATCGCGCTTTATCAAGCCGAAGAGCAATGCGTTATGTCTCATACTCCTCCGCATAAATGACGTCGGCAATAGGACACCATATGCAATACTCTATATACTCAATATTCTATCGATTTGTCTATAACACTAGCATACGAATCTTTTTTCATTCGAACTCGCACTCATCTATTTCTTGTTATTTCTTTTCCCTATATCCAATTGTATCCCAGGCAGTATTTTATGTAGGATCAGATCAATTTTTAACTGACTCTAATATGCGGTTAAAAACTGATCTGACTGAGTTAGTGGGATTTTCCCCGAAATATCCCACAATTCACTAGTCTCTATTTAGCTCTTAGTTTTGGAGTAAGGTTACATATCCTTTTTCAGCCCCAATGCAATAGCCCAGGCTTTAGTTATTATTTTTGAAATCTTGTTTAAATACCAATTTTCTACCTATTTTCAGCAACCATATATAAATATTTTTTACATATTATTTCGTTTGCAGTTTTAATTTGAAAAAATAAACCCAAACCACAATTAACACTAACCAATATAAAAATCCAACAAAACGAAACCAAACCAAAAACAAAAAAACAAAACCATTAAACCGTAGTTAGTGCATACTAAAAGTAAAACAACTCGTAGTTGCTAGTCCCCAGTAGTGCTCGTTACCCAAAGTAGTGAACCTTGGTGCTTGTATGTCTATATTATTGCTTTGGTTTATGTTAACTGCCTATATACTTCATTGTATCTTAATGCTTGTTATAAAACCGCTTTGCCCTAAGTCTTTGCCTTGCAATATTTTCAACAAACAAATGTGTTTCTTCCAGCTATGTTTGTGTTTTATATATATTTTGTGTTCCATTTATCTATTGACACTTATACGATATCTATGAAATCTCTATATGAATCCCTTTATAGCGACCCGTATCGAGCTAAGAAGTCATTTCTTTTCTTACCACTTTTCTAATAAATTATTTGCTTTGCCCTCCCCCACCCATAATATGTCACATATATAGCAAGCAGTATTCGAGAAGTTCAACATGTGCGAAGAGAATGTCAACGATCTGTTGAAATGGGTTACCACTGTGGAACAGAAAATCTCAAGTGTCGGCGGACCTCGTGAAAAGATTGATGAGTTACGCAACCAGATTAATGCCCTTAAGGTTGGTACTATTGATTTATATACTTGTTACAAAATTGAAAACAATGTATTCTTTGTTTAAATAGCAAATCAAGGATGAGATCGAGTCTCAGCAACGGCCAGTTGCCACTTGTTTGGAGCAAATCCGTCAGATCGTGCTCACCGGTGGTGATGTTTTGTCTGCCCCCGAAGTGACCACTCTGGAGAACTCTGGCCGGGAGTTGCGTTCGCGTGTGGATCGTGTCAACGATCGCACCGTGCGTTTGCTCCGGCGCCTGGAAGCAGGTCGAGATGAGCTCACCAAACTGCGCAGCGAATTGGATGTATTCTCCGATTGGTTGCAAGTCGCCCGACGCACTTTGGAGGACAAGGAACGTTCCCTGTCCGATTTGACTCGGCTGCCCTCTCAGGCCGATTCGGTTCGTGAGTTTGTCAGCGATGTGATTGGGCACCAGGCCGATCTGCGGTTCATCACAATGGCCGCACAGAAGTTTGTGGACGAGAGCAAGGAGTTCTTGGCCATACTGAACGACTTCCGTACTTCACTGCCCGAACGCTTGCCACATGTTGAGCCACTGTCCAGTGCCGAGAGTCCCATACGCCAAGAGGTATCGCTGGTCTCGGCACAGTACAAGGATCTGTTGAACCGTGTGAATGCTCTGCAAGATCGCGTCTCCGGTTTGGGTGGACGCCAGCGTGAGTACCAGGATGCATTGGACAAGGCTAACGAGTGGCTGAGGAGTGTACATCCGCGTGTGTCGCGCATTATCTCTGAACCGATTGCCGGCGATCCTAAGGGAGTACAGGATCAGATGAACGAGGCCAAGGCTCTACACAATGAGCTGCTTTCTAGTGGTCGCTTGGTGGACAATGCGCAACAGGCACTTGATAATCTGCTGCGCAGCCTTGGTGGCCAACTCAGTCCCATGGAGATCAATCAGTTGGAACTGCCTATTGCCGATCTGAAGAACAACTACCAGCAGCTTCTGGATAATCTTGGTGAGCACTGCAAAACTCTGGACAAAACTTTGGTGCAATCGCAGGGCGTACAGGATGCCTTGGACAGTCTTGTGGGATGGGTTAACCAGGCCGAGGATAAGTTCAAGATGAATCTGCGACCCGCCTCGCTTATCAAGGAGCGTCTGCAGGAGCAGATCCGCGAGCACAAGGTCCTGCTAGCCGATCTTCAATCTCACCAGGCCAGCATCGACAGCGTTCAAGTTTCGGCCAAACATCTGCTTGCCAGCGCATCGAATGCACGCATTGCCAAGAAGGTGGAATCGAATCTAAACGATGTGACCGTCAAGTTTGAGAAGCTCTACGAGAAGGCCAACAAACGTGGTGAATTCTTAGATGACGTTTACAACCGATTAAGCCGCTATCTGGATGAAATCAGCACCGTGGAGCAGCGTATGGCCAGCTTACAGGAGGCTCTAGATAGCCGCGAGACAAGCCTGCTTTCAACTGAAGAGTTGGCTCGCCGCATGAACGAACTGTCGCGTGACAAGGACCAACTGGCTCCGCAGTTTGAGGATTGCGTGCGCAGTGGCAAGGATCTAATTAGCCTGCGTGATGTCACCGATACTGGAGTTTTGCGCGATCGCATCAAGGCACTGGAATCTCAGTGGCGCAACATTAACATCAGCATCGATGAGCGCGCCAAGCTGTCCAAGCAAAAGGCCGAACAACAACTGGCCTACGAGGGACTGAAGGATCAGGTCCTCTCCTGGCTGGCCAGCACTGAAGCGCGAGTTAACGGCCTTCCGCCGGTAGCAATCGATCTGGACAGGATTAAGCAGCAGCATGACGAGCTGAAGCCCATATGCAAGGATTACCGCGACTATGCACCAACTATTGATAAAATTAACGATATTGGAGCACAGTACGATGCGCTAATCCGTCCAGAGAGTCCTGCCCGCAAACGCTCCACTTATAGTCCGATTAAGCGGACCAGTCCGTTGCGCCGCATGTCCGGAGACGCTAGAAGCCCCAGCCCCACCAAGGGAGGCATCCTGTCGCCACTATCGACTGGTTCCAGTGGATTCGGTAGCCGCAGATCCTCCCAGGATGGTTTCCAGCTGTCTGAGCTATCTCCGGTGCAGCAGCAGCTGAGCGAGATCAACAATCGCTACGGGCTGATTGGCGTGCGTCTCAATGACCGCCAACACGAGCTGGACAACCTGAACGAGGAACTTCGCAAGCAGTACGAGAATCTGAAGGGACTAGCTCAGTTCCTGGAGCGCATTCAGCGCCAATTGCCCAAGGAGTCCGTATCAAACAAGGATGAGGCCGAGCGCTGCATTAAGCAGGCGCGCAAGATCCTCGAAGACATGTACGAGAAGCAGAGTCTTCTTGACACCACCAAGGCTCAGGTGAAGGATATCCTCCGCCGCAAGTCAGATGTGCCCGGTGCCGAACAATTGCGCCAGGAGAACGATAGCATCCAAGAGAAGTGGAAGAATCTCAACGACATCTGCAAGAATCGCATTGCCTTCTCCGAGAAGCTGCGTGACTTTTTGGACACCCATGGAAATCTGAAGAGCTGGCTGGACAGTAAGGAACGTATGTTAACCGTGCTGGGACCCATCTCTTCCGATCCCCGTATGGTCCAGAGCCAGGTGCAGCAGGTGCAAGTGCTTCGCGAGGAATTCCGCACTCAGCAACCACAACTGAAGCATTTCCAGGAGCTTGGACATGATGTTGTCGACCATTTGGCCGGCACACCCGATGCTCAGGCGGTCGAAATCAAACTGAAGGACATTCTGGGCAAGTGGGATGATCTGGTTGGAAAGTTAGACGACCGGGCCAATAGTTTGGGCGGTGCTGCTGACAGTTCCAAGGAGTTCGATGCTGCTGTAAATCGCTTGCGTGAGGCTCTGCAGAACATAAGCGATAATCTGGATACTTTGCCCACGGATGGCGATCACCAGGAGAATCTCCGCAAAATCGAGAACCTGGAGCGACAGCTTGAGGGTCAACGCCCGCTGTTAGCCGATGTGGAACAATCCGCCGCCACTCTATGCAACATTCTGGGTGATCCCGCCTCGCGCGCTGATGTCAACTCTCGTGTCGCAGCTCTGGAGAAACAGTATTTGGCCCTTCAGAAGAAACTGGATACCAAGAAGGCAGAAACAGAGGCTTCCCTTCGGGATGGCCGCCACTTTGCCGAGAATTGCTCAAAGACTCTTGGTTGGTTGGGCGGAGAGCTCTCCAACCTGACCGACAGGCTTTTGGTCTCTGCACACAAGCCAACACTGCAGCACCAGATTGACACCCATGAGCCGATCTATCGTGAGGTAATGGCCCGTGAGCATGAGGTTATTATGCTAATCAACAAGGGCAAGGATCTAACCGATCGCCAGCAGGATCGCGGAGTTAAACGTGATTTGGATCGCATCCAGCAGCAGTGGGAGAAACTGCGCCGTGAAGCCGTCGATCGACACACACGACTGCAGACGTGCATGGAGCACTGCAAGAAGTACTCCCAAACTTCGGAGACATTCCTGGCCTGGCTGCGTACCGCGGAGGATAAGTTGGCTGATCTTACACCCGGCGTATTGTCGAAGGCAAAGCTGGAGACGCGTCTGCGTGATCTGCAGACCTTCCGTAGTGAGGTTTGGAAGCATTCCGGTGAATTCGAAAACACCAAGGGATTGGGAGAGACATTCCTCAGCAGCTGCGACATCGATAAGGAACCCATTAAGGCGGAACTTCAAGACATCCGCGATCGTTGGGAGAGACTCAACAATGATCTGATTGCCCGTGCTCATGAAATTGAAAACTGCTCGCGTCGTTTGGACGATTTTAATGATGAGTTGCGAAACCTGGATCATTCTTTAGGTCGTTGCGAGGATCGACTTGCTGCCCACGATGCTCTCGGTGGAGCTGCCAAGGATCCCAAACTTTTGGAGCGTGTTAAGGCCATACGCGAAGAGCTCACTAACTTGAGCAAGCCTTTGCAGTCACTTAAGGCTCTGGCCAAGGATATCAGTGCTGAGGCTAGAGCTGCTGGCGGAGATGCTGATCATTTGACCAGTGAAGTCGATGGCCTGGCCGACCGCATGTCCGAGCTACAGGGTCGCCTGGATGATCGCTGCGGAGAACTGCAATCTGCAGCCACCGCCGTATCCCAATTCAACGAACAAATGAAGAGTTTGGGCATTGATCTGAACGATCTGGAGACCGAGATTGAAAAGCTTTCACCGCCCGGTCGAGAAATCAAGATTGTCCAAGTGCAAATCGACGATGTTGGCAAGATCCAGACCAAATTGGATCGCCTTGTGGGTCGTTTGGAGGATGCAGAACGTGCCGCTGATGTTTTGGTAGATGCAGGATTCGCTGCAGACACCACCCAGACCCGTGAGCAAATCTCCACGCTGCGTAAGACATTGGGTCGTTTGGACAACAGAGTTCGCGATCACGAGGATAATCTTCATTCCACTTTGAAAGCACTTCGCGAATTCTACGACCATCAATCGCAAACTCTGGATGACATTCAAGACGTAAGCGATGAGTTCAAGCGCATGAAGCCCGTTGGCTCGGAGTTGGATCAGATTCGCCGCCAGCAAGAGGACTTCCGTAACTTCAGGGAGCGCAAGGTGGAACCACTGGCCATCAATGTGGACAAGGTAAACGTTGCTGGCAGAGACCTAGTGCGTTCGGCTGGCAGTGGTGTTTCTACCACGGCCATTGAGAAGGATCTGGAAAAGCTAAACGACCGCTGGAACGATTTGAAGGAGCGAATGAACGAGCGCGATCGCCGTTTGGATGTGGCTCTGCTGCAATCTGGAAAGTTCCAGGAGGCGTTGGCCGGTTTATCCAAGTGGCTCAGCGACACCGAGGAGATGGTGGCTAATCAGAAGCCGCCTAGCTCCGATTATAAGGTGGTAAAGGCACAGCTTCAGGAGCAAAAGTTCCTCAAGAAAATGCTTTTGGATCGTCAAAACTCTATGGGCTCTCTAGCCAATCTCGGCAAGGAAGTTGCCAACCACTGTGAACCCGGCGAACGTGCCTCCATTGAGAAACAGTTGAACGATTTGATGAAACGCTTTGATGCCCTGACCGACGGAGCCGAGCAACGTGAGTTGGATCTTGAGGAAGCCATGGAAGTGGCTAAGCGATTCCATGACAAGATTAGTCCCTTGGAACTTTGGCTGGACAACACGGAGCGATCTGTTAAGGCAATGGAACTGATACCTACTGACGAAGAGAAGATCCAGCAGCGAATCCGCGAACACGACCGTCTACACGACGAAATCTTGGGAAAGAAGCCCGACTTTTCCGACCTTGCCGATGTCACCGCCCAGCTGATGCATTTGGTTAGCGACGAGGAAGCCGTTAATCTGGGCGAGAAGGTGCGCGGTGTGACAGAGCGGTACACAGGATTGGTGGATGCCAGCGACAACATTGGGGCTCTGCTAGCCGAATCACGCCAGGGATTGCGTCACTTGGTCTTGAGCTATCAGGATCTGGTGGCCTGGATGGAAAGTATGGAAGCCGAGTTGAAGCGCTTTAAGTCCGTTCCCGTTTACGCTGAAAAGCTGCTGGAACAGATGGATCATCTGTTGGAGCTAAACGAGAACATTGCCGGTCACGCTTCGAATGTGGAATCTACTGTGGAATCCGGAGCCGAGCTGATGAAGCACATTTCCAACGATGAAGCTATCCAACTGAAGGACAAGTTAGACTCCCTGCAACGTCGCTATGGCGATTTGACCAACCGTGGTGGAGATCTGCTGAAGAGTGCACAGAATGCACTACCATTGGTGCAGCAATTCCATGAAGCTCACAACCGTTTAGTGGAATGGATGCAAAGTGCTGAAGCTGCTCTTGCTCCCAGCGAGCCACGTCAAGCTGATGTGCTTCGGCTGGAGGGTGAATTGGCTGATATGCGTCCTATTCTGGACAGTATCAATCAAGTGGGACCCCAGCTGTGTCAGCTTTCTCCGGGAGAAGGTGCTGCCACCATTGAGAGCATTGTGACCCGGGACAACCGTCGCTTCGATTCCATTGTGGAGCAAATTCAACGCAAGGCGGAGCGTCTCCACCTGAGCAACCAGCGCGCCAAGGAAGTGACAGGTGACATTGATGAACTGCTTGAGTGGTTCCGCGAAATGGACACCACTCTTCGTGAAGCCGATCTGCCTGCCATGGAGCCCAAGTTGGTGCGTGCCCAATTGCAGGAGCATCGTTCTATCAACGATGACATTTCCAGCCAGAAGGGACGTGTACGAGATGTTACTGCGGCCTCCAAGAAGGTGCTCCGCGAGTCCCCACAGAGCGAGAACACCGCCACTCTTCGTGAGAAATTGGATGATCTGAAGGAGATCGTCGACACTGTTGCTCAATTGTGCAGCGAGCGTCTGGGCATCCTGGAACAGGCTCTGCCCCTGTCTGAACATTTCGCCGATTCCCATCAGGGACTCACCGCCTGGTTGGATGACATGGAGCAGCAGATTTCGCGATTGAGCATGCCGGCTTTGCGTCCTGACCAGATCACTCTGCAGCAGGACAAGAACGAACGTCTTCTTCAATCCATAGCGGAACATAAACCTCTGCTAGACAAACTGAACAAGACTGGTGAGGCTTTGGGTGCATTGGTGGCCGATGATGATGGTGCTAAGATCAACGAGATTTTGGACACGGACAATGCCCGTTATGCCGCACTCCGCTTGGAACTCCGCGAACGGCAGCAGGCGCTCGAGAGTGCTCTGCAGGAATCCAGCCAGTTCTCCGATAAACTGGAGGGCATGCTGCGTGCTCTGGCCAACACCGTGGATCAGGTCAATCAATTAGATCCCCTGTCCGCTCTTCCGCAGAAGATACGTGAGCAGATCGAGGATAATGATGCTTTGATGGACGATCTGGACAAGCGACAGGATGCCTTCAGTGCTGTGCAGCGTGCGGCCAACGATGTTATCGCTAAGGCTGGCAACAAAGCTGATCCAGCTGTGCGTGACATTAAGGCCAAGCTGGAGAAGCTGAACAATCTCTGGAACGATGTACAGAATGCCACCAAGAAGCGCGGCAGCTCGTTGGACGACATCCTAAGCGTAGCCGAACCCTTCTGGAAGCAACTGAACAGCGTAATGAAGACCCTAAAGGATCTAGAGGAAACACTATCTTGCCAGGAGCCACCAGCGGCCCAGCCTCAGGACATTAAGAAACAACAGGTGGCGCTGCAGGAAATCCGCCATGAGATCGACCAGACCAAACCAGAGGTCGAGCAGGTGCGACGTCACGGAAGCAACCTGATGAACATGTGCGGCGAGCCCGACAAGCCAGAGGTCAAGAAACACATCGAGGACTTGGACAACGCATGGGACAACATCACGGCGCTGTATGCCAAGCGCGAGGAGAACCTCATCGATGCCATGGAGAAGGCCATGGAGTTCCACGAGACACTGCAGAACCTCCTCAAGTTCTTGACCAAGGCCGAGGACAAGTTTGCCCATCTGGGAGCTGTGGGTTCGGACATTGATGCCGTCAAGCGACAGATTGAACAACTCAAGTCGTTCAAGGATGAAGTCGATCCGCATATGGTTGAAGTAGAAGCATTAAACAGGTAAGGCCTTCTATATATATTTATATATATATATTCTTATTCAATCGAATCTATTCAAATTTAAAAATCTAATGTTCCATTGCCGTGGTGTCTATCTCAACTTGTGAATTGGCAGAGGTCTCAAAAGGCAAGATAGTTTCAAAAAAGTCTAGTTCGTTCGTGCGTTGTTGTTGTGAATATTGATTACATTTAAGTGCTTGCAACTGCAATGATTTAAGATCTCCGGTATCTTTGAACAAAGTTGAGCCGAGCATGTTTTTTGATTGCCACAGTTTATCCAGTTGCATGCAATTTCAAAATGAAAACAAAAAACACTTGCCATTTATTGTTTTTGCGCTTGCTTATGTTACACTGCAGTTTTTGTAAATTCTTCGGCTAATTGTTAATTGAATCTTACAGACAAGCTGTGGAACTGACGGAACGCACTTCACCCGAGCAAGCGGCATCGATTCGCGAACCCCTGTCGGTGGTCAATCGCCGCTGGGAGGCCCTACTCCGTGGCATGGTCGAGCGCCAGAAGCAACTGGAGCACGCTCTGCTGCACTTGGGTCAATTCCAGCATGCTCTCAACGAGCTGCTGGTATGGATCAACAAGACCGACAGCACACTGGACCAACTGAAGCCGGTACGTAGATATATATTTCATGCTTGAGAGAAACCCAAATCATTTTCCATTATGTAAACTTTTAGATTCCTGGAGATCCGCAACTGCTAGAGGTTGAATTGGCCAAGCTAAAGGTGCTGGCCAACGACATTCAGGCCCACCAGAACTCAGTGGACACACTGAACGATGCGGGCCGACAGTTGATTGAAACCGAGAAGGGATCTGTGGAGGCGTCTACTACCCAGGAGAAGCTGCGCAAACTGAACAACGAGTGGAAGCAGCTTCTGCAAAAGGCCAGCGACCGTCAGCATGAACTGGAGGAGGCTCTACGTGAAGCTCACGGATATATTGCCGAGGTCCAGGATATTCTGGGATGGCTGGGCGATGTAGACGCAGTGATTGGAGCTAGCAAGCCTGTGGGCGGACTTCCCGAGACTGCTACTGAGCAACTGGAACGTTTCATGGAGGTGTACAACGAGCTGGATGAAAACAGACCCAAGGTGGAGACGATTCAGGCCCAGGGCCAGGAGTACATCAAGCGTCAGAACCAAATGAAGGTCTCGTCCAGCAACTTACAGCATACACTCCGCACGCTGAAGCAACGTTGGGATGCCGTGGTATCCCGTGCATCCGACAAGAAGATTAAGTTGGAAATTGCACTCAAGGAAGCCACCGAGTTCCATGACACACTGCAAGCCTTTGTTGAATGGCTGACCCAGGCCGAAAAGCTGTTGTCCAATGCTGAACCCGTCTCACGCGTTCTGGAAACCATTCAGGCCCAGATGGAGGAGCACAAGGTGCTGCAGAAGGATGTGAGCACTCATCGCGAAGCCATGCTGCTGCTGGACAAGAAGGGAACTCACCTTAAGTACTTCAGCCAGAAGCAGGACGTGATCTTGATTAAGAACCTGCTCGTGTCGGTGCAACATCGTTGGGAACGAGTGGTTAGCAAGGCTGCGGAACGCACTCGTGCTCTGGACCATGGCTACAAAGAGGCTCGCGAGTTCAACGACGCCTGGAGTGGCATGATGCAGTATCTGCAGGAAACCGAACAAGTGCTGGATCAAATTATCGAGGAAGCCACAGCGTCCAAGGAACCACAAAAGATCAAGAAGTACATTGGCAAGCTGAAAGAGACGCATCGTCAACTGGGCGCCAAGCAATCGGTCTACGACGGAACCATGCGCACCGGAAAGAATCTTTTGGAGCGAGCTCCCAAGGGCGATCGCCCTGTGTTGGACAAAATGCTGATCGAACTGAAGGAACAATGGACTCGAGTGTGGTCCAAGAGCATCGATCGCCAGCGCAAGCTGGAGGAGGCTTTGCTTCTTTCTGGACAGTTCAGCGATGCTCTGGGTGAGCTTCTTGACTGGTTGAAGAAGGCTAAGAGCCGCCTGAACGAAAATGGACCAGTCCACGGAGATTTGGAGACGGTTCAAGGTCTATGCGAGCACCACAAGCACATTGAGCAGGATCTGCAGAAGCGCGCTGCGCAAATGCAAGGAGTGCTCAAGACTGGACGCGACCTGGAGCGATCTGGAAACAATCCCGAAGTTGGACGTCAGCTCGATGAGATGCAGTCCATTTGGGAGGAGGTCAAGAGTGCCGTCGCCAAACGCGGCGAGCGTCTCCAGGTGGCCCTTGTTGATGCCGAGAAGCTTAATGCCCGTGTCCAGGCTCTCTTTGATTGGCTGGATCATGCCGAGCACAAGCTACGATATGCCAAGAATGCCCCTGATGACGAGAAGGTGTCCCGTGAAATGATGGACATCCACATGGACTTCATGAAGGACCTGCGAGTGCGCGAGCGTGAAAAGACCGAGACTTTTGAGTACGCCGAGGACATTATCAACAAGGCCTATCCCGATGCCATTCCGATCATCAAGAACTGGCTTTCGATTATCCAGCAGCGTTGGGAGGAGGTGCGCCAATGGGCCATCAATCGTGAGTCGAAGCTGGAGCAGCATCTGCAGTCGCTCAAGGATTTGGACGACACCATTGAGGAGCTGTTGGCTTGGCTCAGCGGACTCGAGGGCACCTTGTTGAGTAAGTATTGATTATTAAATTATTTGAGATAGATTTTAATTGACGTTCTCTGCAGACCTGAAGCACGAACAGCTGCCGGACGAGATTCCACCCGTGGAGAAATTGATCGAGGACCACAAGGAGTTCATGGAAAACACTGCTCGCCGTCAAAACGAAGTGGACCGCGCATGCAAACCAAGACAGTTGCCACCAGGAGCGCGCAAGCCGTCGCGCAGCGGCAAGACGCCAGTGTGAGTAGAATAATAGATTCGCAAGTAGCTGCCGAAACTGTAGCTCTGCTGTACATATCCTTGGTATATTATTATTATTTTGTATATTTATTTTTTCCAATTTCTTTTTGTATACTTTCTTTTGTATCCACCACCTTATTGCTACAATATTCCAAACAAAAACCAAAAAACCCCCGCAACGTCTTGCACACCTATCTCTCTGCCTATCCAAAAACCACACCAACCAATGAACCAACTACCTACCGACCAACAGTCGTGGCTCCAGTCACGATCTGCGTGAGCAGTCACCCGACGGCACCCTGAGGCGTCAAAGGTTTGGCCGCAAGTTTATACTGTAATGCTTGCTACTCGTTTCATCCACTTGCCAAGTGGCAAATGTGCTTACTCACCATCTAATCACGAATGGAGTTAGTGATTGCCTAACATCTGATATACCGAAACCATACCAAGATACTTGTTTAAATCCCCAAAGTAGCGCTAAAATACGTAGCTGCTAACGCACAATTCATACCAACCGAGCACTCGTCAAAATAAAAAAAAAAACACCCTGCTTAATCACTGCCGCTTAACCTATTGCTTGTTTAATCCGATACCTAAGTATAATTTTGTAACTAACGATATATATTCTCTTTTTTCACAGCTTTAAGGGATCTCGTGACCAGGGACTCAATGCCCGCAAGGGAAGGTGAGTTCTCGTTGGGCTTGTATTATTTTTTTTGTAATTCAAGAATAGATAGATTCCGCATGTACTTCGAAATTCTCAAATCGAATTTGTTTTGTTTTCAACTTTTCAACTACTTTTGGAAATGCTGCGTCTACAACTATTCGAAATATTTGTATATTTAAATTTGTAATATCCATGTATTATCTATGTTAATGTGTTTTGCGTATTTTGTTCGTTACTGTACCATTTTGTTTTGTCTCTTTTTGATTCTACTTTCATCTTGTCTACACACTACGCTACTACGTAAACGTTGCTCATACCGCTCGAATATCAAATATCAAAACTTTGCATCTTGCCGCTTTATTTGCCTATGTCTATGTCAAAAACCAAAATCTCTGAGCAGTCGTATCACGCCCACACGTGACACGCCCGACAGAGATCGCCTGCCGCACTATGGCCCCCGATTCTCGCCAAGGTAAGTCCTTGAAATCCTCCAAAATCATCCATATCATCTCAAGCTGTGCATGTCCAGTACAATTGTTTGTATTTAGTTTGGTTCATGATGTTCACCGGGTTTGAAGAACTTCTAATTAACAGAAATATCACATTTTAATATAGCACCTCGGGACCGGAACTGGAATTCCGTTCGCCACGCGCGAAGCTTCTGTGGACCAAGTGGCGCGATGTCTGGATGCTCTCATGGGAGCGCCAGCGGCTGCTTAACGATCATCTTCTGTATCTGAAGGATGTGGAGCGTGCCCGCAACTTCAGCTGGGACGATTGGCGCAAGCGCGTAAGTATTTTTAACTAACAGTACTTCACTAAGAATATGATTTTTAATATTTCTATCCATTCATAGTTCCTCAAGTACATGAACCACAAGAAGTCGCGCTTGACGGATCTGTTCCGGAAAATGGATAAGGATAACAATGGCATGATTCCGCGCGATGTCTTCATCGATGGCATACTCAATACGAGTAAGTTCCTCCGATGCTTATCCTTCTATACTAAACTATATTAACAACAAATATAATTTCCTTAGAATTCGATACATCTGGCTTGGAAATGAAGGCTGTAGCCGATTTGTTCGATCGCAATGGCGAAGGCCTCATCGACTGGCAAGAGTTCATTGCTGCCCTTCGTCCCGATTGGCAAGAGCGTAAGCCAGCCAATGATTCGGACAAAATACACGATGAGGTCAAACGTCTGGTCATGCTGTGTACCTGCCGACAGAAGTTCCGTGTGTTCCAAGTTGGCGAGGGCAAGTACAGAGTAAGTAGCAAGAGTAGTGTGTCACCTGGTCGGCAGTTACTAATGTGTAAAATAACTTATTTCAGTTTGGAGACTCCCAGAAACTGCGCCTCGTTCGTATCCTTCGCAGCACTGTTATGGTGCGCGTGGGTGGCGGTTGGGTTGCCCTGGATGAATTCCTGCAGAAGAACGATCCTTGTCGCGGTAAGTGGTCCATCTATCCATCCGAGTTTAGTCAAAACACCCTATTTAGTTGTGTTGCGTACACACAATCTCGAAATTTGTTGGATTTCATCCATTCCACATCCATACCAGCCACATAAATTCCATACATATATCTAAAATAATAATCTAGCGTAATCTAGTAGTTCACATTTTTAATATTCCACCCAAATCATGCATTTTGTCTATACCCAGATACTGTGCATCGTTTGCTCATATCATTTAAATGCATTCATATCACATCTAGGTACAGTTGTGCTTAACAACTAATTATACTATAATGCCAAATAATAATAATAATAATATTACCAAACGGATATGGTCATTTAACCAACCAACAAACAACCAACCAACAATAAACTACTGTGCCTAAAATAACTAGTCAATGAACCCGGAATATAAAAAGAGAAACCTTTGTTAAAACCTCATCATTAATTCAGGTCCAAAAGTTGCCTAAACAAGCTAAAATGATATTAACAGTGTGCCTTAGGGCGAATTTTACCTTTAATTGCCATTCAGCCAGCGCCAAAAGCCACATCATATACACAATTACCCAGCAACCAAAACCAATTAAATATAAAACTGACCAATCTAGCCAAGGGTTGTACCATCTACTCTACTCATGCTCATTTTTGTCGCTTCTATCTAACTGCGTACCAACTAGCTGCTATAAGACCATGAAAACACACACAAACGCTCACCAAAAATATCCCGCCAATTGTAGGTTCTTCTATTTCCTATTAGTTAGTGTTATTAACCAGGTTTCTCCACCCAATTCTTAGTCGTAGTTACATTAACCCTTTGTTTTTAACCATTAGTTGAGAATGATATTTTGTTAATCCTATCCTGCTTTCAAACTAACATCCTGCTTTATTTGTTTAACAGTCTAGCATGCTCTGTTAACTAACAGGGTTTGTGCACACTGTACTTCATGTCACCCATTTTATGTTTGAATCCTCATCAATTTCGTTGTACGTCCTGTATTTAAATTAAAATTGTTGTATTAATTTGTGTTATTTGTTTTTCGTTTTTTACTAATCAAACTTTATGTTTACCCCTTTTTCTTTTTTTCCAAAATGGTTTTCTTTATTATACCGAAAATCGATTGAATCTTGATAAACCGAACCCGATAAATATACATATATGTATACTCTACGCTTGCGCTGCCCGCTCGCCACGCCCACGACCACGCCCGACATGCACCCGCCTGTGCCCACACCAAATACTAAACAACAAAAAAACAAAAATGTTGTAAAACACACCATACTGAAAACAAACTGTGACAAATACTTTGCGGTAACGAACTTTCGTTGTTATTGTTGTTGTTTATATGTTCGCCCTACAACAAAACATTGCCTATCCGTGTAAATGTGTTATATGTGGGTGCATCTGCCATGCCAATGCGTACAAATGCGTATATAAATGCATCTGTGCATCTGCCACTGCAACTGCAATCGCTACCAAAACCAATGCCACTGTTATCCGGGAGCAGCCAAAGGACGCACTAACATAGAGCTACGCGAGCAATTCATATTGGCCGATGGCGTCTCGCAGAGCATGGCCGCATTCACGCCCAGACGTTCCACGCCAAATGCGGCCGCCACTGCCTCCTCCTCACCCCATGCCCACAATGGCGGCAGCTCCAACTTGCCCCCATATATGAGTGGACAGGGTCCCATCATCAAGGTAAATCAATCAGCAAATTGAATCTGCAACGGAAAGTAAAGGGGAGCCTAAGTGTCACACCGAATCCATTTCCATCGTTTTTGTCGCCAATCGGAATTAACTTCTTTTGAAGAACTTAATACCCAATTATCTACTCTTAAATATTCTTTACTTAAAAACCCTCAAAATTCTAAACTTTGGTCAAATCAATATGATATGTATATTCACTTAAAATCATTTCAACTAACCTATTATATTTCTGTTTGCTTTAAACATTTTAACTTTCTTTAAATTTAACTATAATATCCAAAAAGTATTTTAAAAAGAGGTTCTAGCTTTATAGAAGAACAAATATTCTATTATTTCTGAAAATGACAAATTTAAACGAAATTGAGAAATGAGAAGAGGTGCCAAAGTGTTAAGTGGTTAACGTCAAAGGGTTAAACCCTTGCTCAAATCCCGATCCCAATCCATTTACCCATCCAAACATATTTCCATCCAGCGAGGGCACAAGGTAAGTGCTCCTTTCGTCCTTTTTTTTGGGTTCGTTGTGTGTGTTGTTGACAAAGAAAAGCTATTGCTGCTGCGCCGCCGACTCTTAAAATATAATTTCTATATATCTGCATGAGAACCGAATACTTGGTAACAATGTGTTCACATTTTTTTTGTATTTGTATTTGATTAAGTAATTGCGACATTTTTTAGTTAATGCTAGAGCATACATATAGTACACCCCACACTATTCATTGATGAGGCTATGAGGTTTTTAGGCCAGGTTAGGTTGTTGTCCACGGCTTAAATGATCATAAACCGTTTGCCAAATGAAATGCGTTAATTCATTGTTGGTTAAACATATCGAAATTATATCCTTAGCCGACGAACACTTGGCCGAACTAATGCCAATATTTGAGAAAATCCGCGCTCAAGACCAGGTTCCATGCGCCTTTCCCATTCACATGGGTGCCGGCGGCACGGTATTCGTCCGTTGCAATACCAGCCGTTCGGTGCCGCTGAGTCCACACGTGCTGCATTGTCATCCAACAACACACTGGGTAAGTTCGCAGGCAGCAGGAGCAGAAGACGCCGAAGCTGCTCCAGCAGGAGTGCCCGATATTGGTTTCATCTTTCACGGGAGAGGGGGTGCTAAACCTACATGAATGATCCCACATTATAATATTTGTTTATTTATTTTTCTGTAAAGGTACGCGAGCGCTCCGTCCGCTCGATTCCCATGTCACGACCGTCGCGCTCCTCACTTTCGGCCAGCACTCCCGACTCCCTGAGCGACAACGAGGGTAGCCATGGAGGACCTTCCGGCCGGTACACACCACGCAAGGTCACCTACACGAGCACGCGCACGGGTCTCACGCCAGGAGGCTCTCGTGCCGGCTCCAAGCCCAACTCGCGCCCGCTCAGCAGACAGGGATCAAAGCCGCCATCGCGACATGGCTCCACGCTGTCGCTAGATAGCACGGGTTAGTAGCAAGCAAATGAGCTCGTTTGCAGATCTTTGGCTGACTGGCATGTACTTCCTATTTTTGTAGACGATCACACGCCCTCACGCATTCCGCAACGCAAGCCTTCAACGGGCAGCACAGCCAGCGGTACCACTCCGCGTCCGGCGCGACTTTCGGTGACCACCACCACGACTCCCGGCAGTCGTCTCAATGGCACCAGCACCATTACCCGCAAAACCGCCTCCGGATCGGCTAGTCCGGCGCCCACAAGGTAGGGATTTTATTATTAAGGCATCTCATCGAATCAAATCGAAAATAGCGGGGAAAGTGGGTGGGATCAAACACTATTAATTATTCAAACTCTTATTAATTTATTATTTTTATTTTCACACTATTTTCGGTTTACCGCATTAACTATTGACCACTCACACAAAACAATCAACATCATGAAACGCTAACTTACAACTGCAATTGGCATTTGAACCATTTGAAATTTGCTTGAACGCAACTAAAAAAATGCAACTAAAACTCGTGCCTGACACCACCGCCCCTCCCAAAACAAACAAAAAAAAAAATATCAAAAAATGAAACAGCAACGGAGGCATGAGTAGATCATCCAGTATACCAGCACTAACAGGCTTCGGCTTCAAACCAATTAGGTAATACAGCCACGAACGGCATAGAACACGTAACATAAATACATACTCATAAGTTTAGGCTAGATTTAAGATCGATCATGTATCTTAGGCAGCGGTTATGGTTTATCTTTGCTAACTATCGTTGTACTTACTACCTCCCCCAACATACCAAAAAGCCGGCCATCACGGATACCGATTAAGATACCCTCATTCGATTCCAAGTCAACATCGCCCAGCTCGACTACGAATCCAACCAGCTTGGGGTAAAGTTGATAAGCTTACAACAAAGACATTTACTAGTCAATTTCAACTCAGTCTATAGCAAGTAATTATTATTTGATACCCGTCTAAAGTTATTGTTAAGTTTCCTCGTTTGTTCAACCTTTTCCGCGCATGTGTATGTTGATGTGCATGTCCATGCCACAAAAAGAAAAAAAAAACAGAATAACAAGCAAAAAATGCTTTCGACTAATGCTTAAGTTCGATTACCAGATTACAATACATATTTTTGTTATTTTTATGTGTTATATTGTTGTGATCAACTATTGAAAGAACAGTCACTAATCCTGATACTTTTCGATCCCAGGCGAAACATCAGCGGTAGCTCAACGCCCTCCGGGATGCAAACGCCGCGAAAGAGCTCAGCGGAGCCCACATTCAGCTCCACAATGAGACGCACTTCGCGGGGAACCACACCGACGGAGAAGCGTGAGCCATTCCGGCTATAGGAAGCCACCGTTATGGCTGAGGACGACGACGATAGAGAAGCAAAAGAATGCCAATATTTAAACCACATACAAAACACTCAACTCTACGTACTAACTACGCACTGAAGTTCTAAACTAAACCCCCCAAAAACCACTCCCCAAACTAATCGAGGCTACATTAGCAATGAATGTAGCAGCAGGAACAGCACACAGTTCTACAAAAGAGACTAACTTTGAAGTGCCCTAATGGATTGGTGGAGCGAAACAATTTATAGATGTTTATACTATATATATTTTGTAAAAGACACAGTTAAGATGAAAGTTATGCAGACATATAGCTAGCACACAAAGTTGATCAGACAAGCAACCTACTTACGAGTACTACTACTACTAATACTACCTTTTGCTACTACTAATTTGTAATGCCCACTACCTTTATTCACTAGTTATACACGTTTCCAAAATTATGATTTGTATATACTTATAAAGCGAAAAGCAAGCGTAAATTAATGAAAAATACACTCCAAGTGCTCTACGGCAATTAAACAAACAAAAACAAAAAAAATACAAACAAAAACACATAAAAAATATCGAAAAACTTAAGTGAAAAAAATAAAACATTCGAATGAAATGCCGCGGTCTCTGCTGCAAACCATCTTGAGTCTCAGTTCTCCACTGGAATCGCCAGTCCGGTGGAATTCTAGCCAGGAGTGGCACGTGGCAGAGGCGGAACGGCCAAAAAAATAATAACTAAACCCGTTAAAGAGATAAAATTTGATTTTGTTCTGTTATTAAACTAATAGGAAAGTGAAAATTGTAAGCCGCATAAAGAAAATATTTAATTATATACTAAAAGTCATTACTATAAGTTTAATTAATATTTAACTGTTAAGCGACAAACACACACACACACACAGATTTTGTATTGCATAATTATTATGTTTTTTATATGCAATATATCAGCGAATGAATTACGATGCAGATGCAGAAGGGCGAAAGAAATCGAACCCGTTTCTATAAATACTGTAAAATACTAATACTAAATTATTTTGTTGTACGAAACGAAAGAAATGCATTAAAACTCGTGTTTTGTAATTCTATTTAATTAAAACAATTCAAATGCGAAATAAACATTTACAAAAAAAAAAAATAACAACATAACCCGACGACTTTTTACTTTAATACCCGGCGATAAGAAATAAAACCCATGATTCTGTTGATTTTCGAATTTGATTTATTCATTGAAGTTCTCAATCGTAGTAGTTATTTGACACATTGAAATTGAATTTTCGATATAATACCATGATCGATCCGTGCGGATCACTATTTGGTTTTCTACAAAACACTCAATTAATTGTGATATTTAAATATGTGTGCATGCATGCTAATGCAGATGCCCTGTATCGGGGTTACTCCTCCTCCTCCTCCTCCTTCTACGTTCCCTCTATTCTGACCACCATTTACTGACTAGAAATGCCGCTTCAACTTTAATCATCCAACTAACTCAAGTACAAGCTGGGTTCATACGTTTCTTTGTGCTATGGGCTGCCAGAGGGGGTTTCATTTCGACTAAACTTTGAAGTGCAGTTGCAGATTATGCGTAAGTGGATATCAATACCGTCTCCTCCTCGTTCGTCCCGATGCTGTGGTGTAATCTCGTCAACGCCAGCGCTGCCAGTTGGTGCTCCTAAATACATGCTGCTGCTCTACGCGCTAGCTTTCAAAGGCCCTAATAATATCGGCTTGGCATGATGCCGCAAGTCTTTTGTAAATTATTATAAATATCATTATAGTTAAGGTACAACTAAATATCATCATTAATATAGTCCAAATTAGCTAACACGGCTCGCTAAAGCTAACTAAACATAAATACATAAATACATATATACGAACGTACGAACACAAACAAAGTCACAGAAGTGCGCCTCATAAAACTAAACCTGGGCCGTTTGGGTTGGTGCTTCATTGTGTATTAGCAGCATGGCAACGCAATGGGTATCCGGATCCCCATTTCTACCGGAAGCCATCGTCACCTGGCAAGCCCGGAACTGGCTGACTGGGCCTTCGCCTGCTTGCTATTCGTGTTGACCGCATTCGATGTGGAGCCACCTGCGTTGGCTGGAGCTGCAGCCGCATTCTGCTCCCCCCGTTCCCTTTCGGCCCGATGATGGTGTCCATGCTGATGGTGATGATGGTGACGCCTACCGCCGCGATAGTGCCGCCGATTGTGGTGATAGTTATTGTTGGTCGGCTCCGGCATGATGCGGTGGGTCTCCTGCACCACTGGCGCAAATGTGGAACTAGTTGTGGGCTTGATAACCTCCTCCTTCGACGGTCCTTCTAGCTTTTTGGCTGCCTCGGCCTCCTCACGGCGGCGCCTGCGCCTGATGTCCTCCTCCGTCTCGATGGAAATCACGGCAGAGCCCTCGGCGTTCACATCGATAATGGCGCCGCGACTCTTCTGCTGCAGATACAGCTCCGACATGCGCTGCTGCATTTGACGCAGCTCCTCGGTCACCTTAAATTCCGGAGCATTCAGCAACTCAGATGGCGGCATGGCGCACTTGAGGCTATCCGTTTCGTCGCCGATGTGCTCACGGCAAACGGGGCACAGCGCCTGGAAGGGATCGGCCGTCTTCTGCAGCCAGGCAGGCAATTTATCGAACTCCTCCTGGTAGTTGCGACGTAGGGCATTGAGATGCCGAGCCAGGCAATAGCTGTGCAGGTAGTGGAAGCACTCGGTGCGTGTGAACTCGTCGCCATCAGCGAATCCATACAAACAGACAACGCACTGGCCACTGGGCAGATTGCTGCCACTGAGATGCTCTCGCACCACCTCGATGAGGTCGAAAACGACCGGAAAACCAATTGACTCCTTGATCTTGGCGTTGCACGCGCTTCGGATTGCCTCCAGGCGGGCATCGTCCAATCCACGCGGACGCAGCAGCTTGAATGTGGGGCTCTCCTCCGGATAGCCAGGTGTTGGATGCACCTGCAGGGTAACGCACACGTACTGCTGCTCCTCCTCCTCACCGGTCAGGGGCAGCACCGTGGTCTCGATCTGCTCCACCTCGCCGCTTCTCGGGAATTGCAATACTCGCTGTAGTATCGAAAACATATATTGTATTGTTTTACTTACCTGGGTGTGCGTTTAATGCAAACATCGTCCATTAGGATGGCTTCCAGCGACTCCACTTCGTCTTGTAAACTGCAAGAGTACGCAATTGTTATGCAACATTAAGCTAGGAATTTTAACATTTGTTTGCTTACGCGTCCATTTTATCACCGGTCAATTCAGTTTTTGAGTATTTTTCGAGGTTTTGTTTAAAAAATCGATTTGAGACACCTGAAATTTGGAGAAAACACGGCGACCGTTTGTCGCTTAGCCAAAAATACCAGCAAATAACATTATAAATCTCTTTGGCGTCATTAAAATTCAAGTTGGCAGCAATGTAGCGACGGTCATACTAACCTGCATAATAATTTTCGTTTTACTCTTTTGATGGTCAAAAATCATAACTACTACTAACAAATGTTGCGCCGAGGCTTTTTATCTCGCATCAACGCAGCCCAATGGAGCCGCCAAATGTCGGTGGTGGCCAAGTCCTTGAAGTACACACAGCACGGCGAACCACAGGAGGTTCTGCAACTGGTGGAGGACAAACTTCCCGATCCCAAGGACAACCAGGTGCTGGTGAAGATTCTGGCAGCTCCCATTAACCCGGCGGACATAAACACCATTCAGGGTATGCTGGCCATTAGGATATATCACAAACAAACATATATTATGCATGATACAACTGAAATATAGCCATAACCGGCATGAACTGCATAATTAATAACGATAATCTTCTGCTGAAACAACTGGATAAGAACTGAAGATCAGAGATACTTGTATTCTAAGTATACCCACTTGCTTGAAAGTCAGTTATGGGATAATCAGAAGTAATCCATTTAAAGTTAAACGAATGTTATCAGTACATCTTTGTACTTTGAACGATGCTCAAGGTTGTGGCTTTAAATTTTAAAGAAGCCTAGCTTGTTTAAAGTCACTTTGATAATGATTATTATAAATCCTTTACAGGTAAATACCCGGTGAAGCCCAAGTTTCCAGCCGTTGGCGGCAATGAGTGTGTGGCGGAGGTCATCTGCGTGGGCGACAAAGTCAAAGGCTTTGAGGCAGGACAGCACGTCATTCCCTTGGCCAGTGGCCTGGGCACCTGGACCACCCATGCCGTCTACAAGGAGGATCAACTATTGATCGTGTCCAAGAAGGTTGGCTTGGCGGAGGCCGCCACCTCGACAGTGAATCCCACCACTGCCTACCGAATGCTAAAGGACTTTGTGCAGCTCTGTCCGGGTGACACGGTCATCCAAAACGGCGCCAATAGCGCCGTCGGCCAGGCAGTGCACCAATTGTGCCGAGCCTGGGGCATCAATAGCGTTGGCATTGTACGCGACCGCCCAGAAATTGCCGAATTGAAGCAGATGCTGCAGTGCCTGGGAGCCACCGAGGTCCTAACAGAGGCCGAAATTCGCACCAGTGACATCTTCAAGTCGGGCAAGTTGAAAAAGCCCCGTCTGGCCTTCAACTGTGTGGGCGGAAAAAGCGCCACGGAGGTGTCGCGTCATCTAGACAATGGCGGAGTGCTGGTCACCTACGGCGGAATGTCCCGCGAACCCGTCACAGTGGCCACTGGACCCCTCATTTTCAAGGACATTGCATTTAGAGGCTTCTGGATGACTCGCTGGTCCAAGGAGAACTACAGTTCACCAGAGCGTTCGAAAATGTTCAAGGAGATCTTCGAGCTGATGGAGCAGGGAAAGTTCGTGGCCCCCAACCATGAGATGGTGCCCTTGGCAAAGTTCAAAGACGCGGCGGCCGCTGCCTTGAGCTTCAAGGGATTCACCGGCAAGAAGTACATACTGGATATGAGCATTTAGATGCGTAACTCGAGGCTAAGCCTGCTGTTTATTTACATATACGACTTGTGTATTAAAATTGTTATCTACTGTGATACACTTTAGACCATCTCCACCTCATTGGACTGATACTTCAGCTGCAGAGTCATGGCGGACGGCGAGGTGGCATCGGTGACTGTGAGCTGCTGTCCATCGTGTAGACCCAGTTCGCCCAGGCTCTGAGTAAGGTTCTTTCGGGTGGCCTCTTCAATGCTCTTTACCCCGGACATGTACAAAGTCCGCCGCTTGCCGTCCTTCATCACAGTGGTCAAGGCTGGGCTTTTCAGCTGGAAACGCGGGGAATCACACAATAGCTTTATCACATCCTCCAGCGTGGTGGTGTTGGGATCCTCAATCGGCAACGGCTGCGGTGTATTGCTGCACGCCAAGCAGTTTTCCGACTTCTCGGCCTCGTAGGTGTAGGTATAGATTCCGTCCAGGTCGTTGAAGTTCAGGTAGTTTGCCATGCTGTCATAGCAGCTGGTGGCCAACTTAAAGACCTCCAAAGCACAGGCGGCGGCAATGGCTGCATTGGTACTGGCCACAGCTGGAATGATGTGCTTGACAACGCCCTGGACCAAGCGATAGGTCACTCCGGTGATGTTAAACTCATTGGACCGCTCCAGTGCCCGTTCGTAGATCCAACCAATGTGCTGGGGATCGTCCCCATCGAGGGGCACTCCAAACGGATTCTGTTTCTCCCACTGTATGATCTTTACGTACTCAATGCAATGCTCCGGAAGCCTGGGAGTATTTGCTATGGTGCATAGGGGATAGTTGACCTGCGGCGGGAACAGGTCCAGCGTGCACTCAATGCAGGCCGTGAAACCGGGCAGGATGACGCGTGCGTTCCCCTTGAAGCCCTCGGTGCCGCCATCAATCATGGGCACTATGGAGCTGGTATCTATGGTGCCGTCCTCCTCATATCGCAGCATTGATAGCAGCATGCCATTGATCCAACGCCGGGCGACAATGGAGTCTAGGCCACAGACAACCAGGTGGAACTGCTGATAGAAGGACTCATCGAAGTCCTGGATTTTCTTGAAATGCGGCGTCACCCGGCAAGTAGGCACTCTTGCGTTGATGAAGCGAGCCGCACACTCCGCCTTGGAGGCGCCAATGTCTGTGCGACGGAACAGAAACTGGCGATTCAGGTTGGACAGCTCGATGGTGTCCATGTCGATGACGTGCAGGTTGCCGAAGCCCATCAGAGCCAGATCCTTCAGCAGTTCGCAGCCCAGGCCACCGGCTCCGATGATCAGAACCTGGCACTTGGTCTGCAAGAACTCCAGGTTTTCCGACGAGGCCGCGAAACCGTCCTTGCAGAAGGGACCTTCGCGTTCCAGGATGTTCCGCAGTCCATTGAAACGCTTGCTCTGGAGGATTAAGCCAGGATTGGGTGAGTGGACAGACATTTTTCAAACAAAATCGAGACTGTGATTCGTTTAGCAACACTACTCGGGTCGGAATAAATATTAGTGATGGTAGCTTATGTGAATAAGAATTTATATAAGACATATTGTAAATAAAAAAAAATATTGTAATTATATTATTATTAATATAATCATTTCAAAAGTATTAATAGGATAACATTAAATTATTTTTTATTTAATTCCGAAAGAATTGTTAACTTGAAACAATCTCTATCATCTCTAACACGATCAGATCGATATTTTCTGTTAGCATGACTACCCTACTGTTATTTCGAGCCACCCATTAATGGTCACACTGCGCAGATGGCGTCAATTTGAAAACAACGGAACTTGAAAAAATTCAGCGCGTCTTTTGCAGCGTGCTCCGTTTGCCACTCGTTTTTGGGTAAATACTACTGATTTTCAGTAGATTTCGAAGTTGAATCAAGGAAACCAGTGTGCAGGCAGTCCCTGCGAGTGAAAACCGATTCGTAGAACTACCGAGACAAGCAAAAATGGCGCTCTCCGCATTGGCGTCCTTCGATGATCTGCGACGCTGCATGCAAGTGCTTACCGATGGAACTCCTGAGGAGGGTGAGTAAAACTGAAAACACGCAAGGCAAATGAAGCCCTACATGATGCTTGTATTCCATTTAGAGTTCCTGCGGTTCTTGCGCATGTTCGAGCAGTACCACGAAAAGTGCGCGGGCTACGCGGCCGAGACGGCCAGGATACAAAACGAGCTGGACAAGTCGTTGACCAAAATGGGCGACCTGGAGGGCAAACTCTTTCACGCACGCCGCATCATCGACATGGAGATCAAGGCGCGCCGCCAGGCGGAACACGAACGAGATGCCATGGAGAGCAAGATCATGGCTGTGGCAGATCTGCTGCGACACGAGCGCAATCTGAACAACGAGACCCGCGACAAGCTGGCCTTTCTGCACACACTGCCCTCGTCGCGAAAGCGCAAGTCCCTGAATGCCGTGCGGGAGGACAAGTCCTATGGCGACATCAACTCCACCGGATCGTTGCTGTCGGATTTGTCTATTACACACTCCGAGGACGACTTCCTCGATGTGCGCACATCAAAATCTTGGCGAGAGCATCGTCCTTCGCTGCCCAAGAACCAGATTCCTAGCGTTGGCAACAAGAGATCGCGATTGAGCACTGGACTGAATGGCAGTATGTCCGGGACTACACCAACCACTGGCAAATCGCGGCGCTCTAGCGTCGGAATCGGAGTGGAGCAACACACGGTGGACGTGGGTCAAGGCGCTGAGCGCTTTTGTGCCACCACCAAGGTCACCATACCCCAGGATGGACAGGGCGTGATTCGTGCAGAGTCGACCATTGAGTCGCTGCCTGTAATTGCCGGCAACGAGAGGATCGGCGACGGACTATCCTCGACGCCACGGCGATCGGTGCTTAAAGAGGCCACCGCACCGCCGCTGACGCCGGTAAATGCTATGGCACCTCACGTTGTCGCTGAATCCGGAACGCCACTGCAGCACCGTCCACTGATGAGGAACCACACCTTCAGTCAGAAGACATTCTTGCGTGGCGACAATTGCGTTCAGTGT
Source organism: Drosophila melanogaster (assembly GCF_000001215.4). Taxonomy (NCBI): domain Eukaryota; kingdom Metazoa; phylum Arthropoda; class Insecta; order Diptera; family Drosophilidae; genus Drosophila; species Drosophila melanogaster. Next base: position 13,857,417 of record NT_033778.4, on the reverse strand, counting down.
CAGAAACGGTAAGCTTACTAGAAGTTCTGCTCCAAGTAGGTTTTTTTTATTAATTAAATACTTTTTATACTCTTCAGCATACGGTTTGGAGCCGTTGGGCTGAGATGTCGGGATTGCCCGGTGCGCTGTCACATCGATTGTCGGTATCTGCTCACCGTTAGCTGTGTGCCGCAAACGGGAACACCGACGACGAAGACCATGACTGGCTATGTAACGGACTTTGCACCATCTATTGCACCCATGATCCCGGCACTGATTGTGCACTGCGTAAATGAGATTGAAGCCCGCGGCCTGACCGAGGTTGGCCTCTATCGATTGTCCTCGTCGGAGCGGGAGTACAAGGCCCTCAAGGAGCAGTTCCTGCGAGGCAAGGCCACTCCACATTTGGGCAACACGGATATCTATGTGCTGTGCTGTTGTGTCAAGGATTTCCTGAGGTCCCTAACAGAGCCTCTCATTCCCACCAGCCAATGGAAGGATTTCGCAAACGCAGTCCAAAATCCTGACACCAAAACTGCCCAGGATATGTTGGTTAAGTCGGTGAAGCAGCTACCACAGGCCAATAGGGATACGCTGGCCTTCCTCATACTGCACTTCCAACGAATTGCCCAGTGCCCAGTCGTGCTAATGCCGATCGATAACATCTCGCTCATCTTTGGCCCCACCATTGTGGGCTACTCCACACCAGATCCCGACCAGCATGCGATCTACACGGAAGTTTTCACCCAGAAGCAGGTGATGAAGGCACTTCTTGAGCTGCCCGTTTCGTTCTGGGAGCAATATATCGTTATAGATCCGACAAGAACACCGGCCACAGTTATCAAGCGGGTGCCAAGCAACAAAAATGACTTACTCTCGCTATATGGTGAGTTATTTATGAGCTAATTTTTTTAATTATTCTAATTATCTCTCCTTCACAGCAACTCCCTTCAAAGGAGGCACCATTAAGAAGCGGAAGTTTTACGGCACACCGCCGGCATCTGCGCACAAGAAATAACGAGACTTTCCTTGTTGGAAAGCATTTGACGTGTTACTTAAGTTTACTTCAAGTATTTTGCAAGTTTTTTGTTTCCGGCCAGCCAACCCCGAGCTGTATTTGTACCCAACCCAACCATAAGCTTTTCTTTATAATTTATGCGTTCGATTATAAACTAAAGCACGTTATTATCGTACTAACATAAGTATACTCACCAGAGAAATAAACTAAAATATGCATTTGAAAAGCAATAAGAACAATGAACAAATATATAAATAAACGATAAAAGAATATAACAAGTTTTTATTCAAGTTCAAATATTTTTGAATCTGTTTAGTGAACTTACTTTTTTATATTCTTGATGGCAAATTATTGGAGGCATGTTAGTAACCAAAAGTATATTAAACATTTCCGGATTTGGATTTGGAAACGGGAATGTTTCGCCACAAAACGTGCATCACAACTAATGGCAAACTCGATACAACTTTGGAATATCCCTTTGATAGGATTATCTAAAAACGTGATAAGCTCGGTCATTGAAAATACTGACTGCCGCTCAGAAAACCCCATGACTGATAATTGTGCACAGCTAGAGCCGTATCATCATCAAACTGGTTTGGACAACTCTCGTAATAATACCCTTAACTGCGCCATGGAACCGTCAGTCTGTCGATTGGAACCCATTTAGAATGTTCGGAGCGCATCAGAATCTCTCAATTCAGCTGGTGATTTTTCTCTCCTTAGCCGTCACCATTTGCTTGGGATCCCAAAATGCCACAAGCTGCGGGCATCGCTGTGGAGGAGGCGACTGTATCCAACTGGACCAGCTGTGCGATGGGAGCGCCAACTGCTTGGATGGTTCCGATGAGACGGTCGCCATGTGTGAGAAGGTCTGGTGTCCGGGTTATGCATTTCGCTGCAGCTACGGTGCGTGCATAGCCAGCACAGCGGTTTGCGATGGCGTCCAGGACTGCGTGGATGGTTCGGATGAGCAGGGTTGGCTGTGCCGGGCGCAGATGCAGCAGGCTAACTGCGACAACTGGGAAATGTACTGCTCCTCTGGCCAATGCATGACCTATTCCAAATTGTGTGATGGCATCCGTGACTGCCGAGATGGAGACGATGAGCTGGAGTCCCTTTGCGAGGGCGTTACCATACCAACGACTACAGTCAGTTCAACGACAAGTACAACTACGGAAAGTAGTATCCATAGGATAACTCCCACTGTTCCTGTAACAAGGAAGGCGTCACGACCAAATCCTCTTCAGGAGAACGGGGAGTGCGTGGTTCCCCAACTGCCAAACGTTATGGTTAAGCACTTCACAGATGCAATCCTCACTGTAGGATCAAGGGTAGCCAATGGCACCCGTATCTACTACGACTGCCCGGCGGAGCACAGACTGAAAGGCGAGAACCAGAACATTTGCCAGGACGCATTGTGGGCTAGGAAGTTTCCTTACTGTGAAAGTAAGTTGTGTATTTATCAAAAGTTTCTTCATTAATACTAATTTATTTACTTTTAGCACCCCAAGCGTATGTTTTCAGCTTGGTTATAGTAATATTCTGCTTCCTAATCGTGGTATTGGTGTTTCTAATTTGGCGGGTGCGTCGAGAAAATGGCTCAAGAAGGCAACGAGAGGAGCACATTTGGCTGGTGGAGACCAGCAGTAATCTTCCCCAGACATCTTCAATACCAAAGGTCTAGGAATTAATTTTTACAAAGCTAAACATGTGATCACGCATACTTACTTATTTACCAGCCAAGTTGTTGATAAAAAGTACTGTTAATTTCAAACTATCTAGGCTTATCTTATGTAAATAATGTTATTTCAAGTTCTCCATAAAAATTAAAAGCTTAAATACGAATGTATATTTATTTTTAGAGTAAAACGTGAGAAGTAGTATTATATTGTAAATATATTAAAACAGATTTAAGAACATAATAATTGTGTTATTAGGTTGCACATTTTAATTTCGGCTGTTAACAATACTTTTGCGTTAACAGCTGTAATGCTAGAACCACTTGTTGCTGCGACCCAAACTGTGACTGAAACAGTGACTGGAAATAGTGGCATTTCTGGTGGGAGCGAACGCGGTCACACCTGCCCCACTAGTGCGCCAATATTGCTCCAGTGCTTCGCAGCGTAAGTATCCCAAGTTCTAGAGTGGCTCCATGCCAGATACCGCCACAGATTAGATAACGAATTGCACTTGCAGCCGGCTCAGAGTTCCTTCAATTGAAAATGGCCAACATTGCTAAGATCTTCGCTAGCCGCGCCCAGTGCGTCCTGCAGGCAGCCGCCCGTCAGCCACAGGTGGCCACCCGTTTCAGCAGCTCCTGTAAGTAGATGGTTGATTGCGAGGGATCAAAGTCCACGCGATTGATGCCCAGCTCCAACCTAAGCCGGAATATCAAGATATCAAGTGCCGCCGGTTTCTTGGCGACATCTTTTGTACTTTTCCAGGCAAATAAACATTGATTGCGTAACATTCGCGCACATACGATCACCTCATTTATGATGCCATCTCTTTTCAGCCACCAACAACAACTGGGAGTACATCAAGACCGAAGTGGCCGGCGAGGGCAAGAACGTAGGCGTGATCACCCTGAACCGCCCCAAGGCCCTGAATGCCCTCTGCAATGGCCTGATGAAGGAGCTGTCCACCGCATTGCAGCAATTCAGCAAGGATAAGACCATCTCCGCCATCGTTTTGACGGGCAGCGAGAAGGCCTTCGCCGCTGGCGCTGATATTAAGGAGATGGTGGGCAACACCTACTCGCAGTGCATCCAGGGCAACTTCTTGAACGACTGGACAGAGGTGGCCCGCACCCAGAAGCCCATCATTGCTGCCGTGAATGGTTACGCCTTGGGCGGTGGCTGTGAGCTGGCCATGATGTGCGACATCATATATGCCGGTGACAAGGCCAAGTTTGGTCAGCCTGAAATTGCCCTGGGCACCATTCCCGGTGCCGGTGGCACCCAGCGTCTGACCCGCGTCGTTGGCAAGTCCAAGGCCATGGAAATGTGCCTCACCGGCAATATGATCGGCGCCCAGGAGGCTGAGAAGCTGGGTCTGGCCAGCAAGGTGGTGCCCGCCGACCAGTTATTGGGCGAGGCCGTCAAGCTGGGCGAGAAGATCGGCACCCACTCCAATCTGATCGTGCAGCTGTGCAAGGAGGCGGTTAACACGGCTTACGAGACCACTCTCCAAGAGGGCCTGAAGTTCGAGCGTCGCACCTTCCATGCCACGTTCTCCACGGTTAGTTCAAGTTTAAATATCTGCTTAACACTATTTAATCTCTTGTATTTTCTTTCATCCAATAGGCCGATCGCAAGGAGGGCATGACCGCTTTCGCCGAGAAGCGCCCTGCCAAGTTTACCAACGAGTAAATACTACCCTAATCAATCCCAGCCAGCTTTGCATTTATATTATCTAAAAGAAAAACTGTTGTTTCTACGCAATTAAAACTTTAATCGTGATAATTTGAAAATGAACAATTTACCATAATTTGTCATTAGTATATGAGGTATGCTAGTCCGCATGTCAGGTGGTAATCCATTAGTATAAACATGGTATGGCCACTTGACAGTCGGCTTGCTAGCCCGATTATCCTCCTATTTCTAATCGAAACAAAATAAGTGCTTAGGTGACTTCCATGGTTGTGTCTTGTTGCTTTCGAGTTTGGAAGGCATGTTTTTTGGAAAATTGTGCGCTGTGTAGCGTTGCCTTCGTGAAGAATATTCAATCTCATGGAAATCTATACCTCCCCGTATCCTTCTCGAGCCATGTGGATTTTTATAGTGCCTGGAGGCATCGGAGTCATCGCAACAACGAGCTAAATGTCGATAATTTCGTGACCGTGAGTAGTTCTTATCCCTGTGCATGGGACAATGTTCTGTAAATCGGAAACGATTCCCCTTTGGTTCAATCACACAGGGATCACTTAGTTCGGTGGTAAACTCGTAGTTTCGATATGTAACCAATCCTCGACGTATGCCCGGATTTTGTGACTCAGTTGGCCGTGAGGTGAGCAAGTAATCTGTGCACGGCCTGCATTTCTCTACATGCCTCTTAGCCCGCTTTTTGCGCTCCCGATGTTCCTCCCACTCCCGCTGGGCACGGGATACCAAAGGCTGAGGAACTTGACAGGGAGCTGTCTGGCGTGTATCATTTGAGTGGCAGCTCCAATGACTGCAACTATCCGAGGAACAACTTCTGTTACGTAGTGGGGATTTCTTTGCTTGCGACTTCTGATAATTCCTGCCTCTTGGTGGCCGCCTGGAACAGGATGGTTGCCCAAAGGAGGAGTTGGTACTCCTGTACGTAACGATTTCTGAGCCCGATGTGTGCGTATTTCGTATCGAATTGCCTCTTTTCTTTATAGTTGTAGACCATAACTTGGGATCTCTTGGTCCGCGTATATCCAGGATACTGTCCTGATCCCTGAAGGAGATTTTCCTGTCCAAAGGATTCATTTCGCTGCATATTACACTTTGCTTAACTTTTTGATGCTCCAGATCAGAAGTCTCCCTGAAATTTATAGACCGGGGGCTATGCCTAGGTCTTTCGCTCACCGATTGATTCGACTTAAACTCAATTGCTTTAGATCCTGACCAGAGAAATCGCTTGGCAAATGCATGTAGTCTGGGCAGCAGGCGTGGTTTCTTTGAGAGATGTCCATCTGAATCTGCAGTCAACTTTCTTGAGATAAGTCCCGGCCATCTGGGATTACTTTTGCATGTAGAAAGATTATCTTCCCAGTCAAGTGAACTGTCAATTGGAGCTCCTTTCCGATTTCTACTGTGTCCTAGTCCAAATGACTTAAGATTCTTGGCACGCGAACAAGTTAGATGATTGTGGTGATCGAGAGAATCTGAGCTAGTTTTCTCAACGATCTGTTGATGTGTGGAAGTGCTGCAGGTACATACATCCTCACTTTGATCTGAATAATCCCGACTGCAAATGGTTGGCTGGATACATCTTTGGCGCACTCCACAACTCCGCCTGCTGTCAGCCTCCTTTAATCGCCGCTTCACCTCGCCCCTTACATTCGGATGCGTTGTGGACCAGTAGTAAGAGTACGGCTTGCTGTCTGGAAACATTTCCCGCTGGCACCAATTATGTTCCGCAAGACGACGTTTCTCTGCCTTCCGAATATCCGGATCGACGGCGGACCAGAGGTAGCAATACGGTAGTGGCTTAGTCCTCTTGCACTTGGATTGGATTGGAGCACAGCCGCGATCAATAAGCTTCTGTTTTTCGGAGCGATGAATGAAACCTTTATAGCCAAGGCTATTTCTCTGATGGTTTGGTGGGATTTCAATATCGTTCGGATCATAAGAATAGGGTGAATGGCGGTATTCCAGACCAAGTTCCTGATGATTGGAGACGGATGCATAGAAAGTGTTCTCTGAGGAAGAATCTTCCTGGACATCTTCTTCAATCTTACAATGGTCGTCATAGCACTTCTTCTCACTACTGGTCACTCGTTTCTTTTTTCCATTGCGGGATCCATAGTTTGTGCCCTTGATGGCTTTGTAGAAAGGACTGTTCTCGTACGCAATGCAGCGGGGATCTCGAATCCTTTTGGACTTCCCAGTTTTACCAGCAGATATGGGAGGAGCACAGGATTTAGACAACTGAATGGGCTGATCAATAGAGCAAGAACAGCTTTCTATAATTTCCTTGGGATACAAACTAGGCTGAGATTTCGATACAATTGGATTAGGAGGCTCTTGATTGGCTTTTAAAGATGGATTGCTCGCATAAATTCTGTGCAATCTAGAAATAGGCTGGCTCTCCTTTGCCTTGAAGTTATCCTTAGCACCCTTTTCATCTTTTTTTACTATAACAGCTGGTTTTTGTTTAGCAAATGGCGAGAATTGTTTTTTCCTGACCTTATTGTTGGATACAGGAGGATTGGAAGCCTCTTGGCTTAAAGGTGGCTGCGGAGGACTTTCGTTTTTCGGAGGACATGAGCAATCGCGGTGACGAAAGCAGTCAATTTTGGTGCATGGAAACTCTACGGGTGCAGCTGTGGAGATGCCAGGTCGCATATGTCGGCTCTTTCCCGCCGCATCGTACTTGTAGTAGGAGAAGCTGGGCTTGCGGGACAGATACTTTCGCGGCAGCTTCTCTAGACCACGCATTCTGGCATGGTGCTGCTTCAGAAGGGTCAGGAACTCGGGGGACACCCTTCGTCCTGGAAGGGCGTAAGTTGCCGCCTTATCCTTTCGACGAAGGGCATGTCTTACGGGCACATGAAACCTGAAGCAGAACCTCCTTTTGCATGGCTTTCTCTCGGCTGTGGATCGTCGGGTGTCCAGATACCATTCCGTTGCCTTGTCATCCACATCGAAGTACTGCACACCACTTCTGACTATTTTGGGTGGTCGCTTAAGATCCTCCAGGGATGGAGGATCGCGTGGCACAGCTGAGCAGCTCAGTGAATCTAGACCGTTGGGTTCACAGGTCAAGAAGTCGTAGTAGGAGGTGCAGGTATTCTGCATGTTGAGCTTCTTTATCTTAAGAGCACTTAAAATATTCATCTCGAAAAGGGGAATTTTGTTGTATTAAAACTGAAAAATTAGAAAACTAGGCTAGTTTAACATAGGTTGGTGGATCGATCCATAAATATGTCATTTATTATATTAAAACATTATCATATGGTTAACAAATTAAAATTATTCCTAGAATTAAGAATTAATCAAAGGACTATCATAAGATAAACAGATCTTATGACTTTCCAATGATTAATTTTTGCTTCTAAGATAACCATATAGTATCATTTAATTTAGCAAATCTTAGGGTAGTTCATATTCCGATCCCTTTGCCTTTTCTGTAATTCAAGATAATATGAACGGAGTTCCAATCGACGCCTTTGGGCCATTGCTTTCTGCATAAAGTTTGTTTCTCGTTGATTTTTGTCTAAAAGGAGATTAACTATTTGTTAGGATAGAGATACAAGATTGACTAACTTACCCTCCAAAAGCAATTTGCATAGATAGCAATCACATTTTTTCCTTTCACTTAGACGACAGACTTTAGCATCTGGAGGCGATTTCTTCATTTCCGATTGATAAGTATCCATTTGGTCCCTCCAGATTTTGTCCGAATATAGACGTACTCTAACGGGTTTCCGCGGATGCATTTCCGGCGACATCTTATCCGCGGAAATCTTGGGTACAAGTTCTTCGTGTGGTGCCAATATTCTAATCAATGAGGGGTACTTTCTTTGCGGTTTACCTTTATCCACCGCCTGGAATCCTTTAGTCGGTTGCATATTACGGAGTCTGACTATATTTTCCGTCACAAAATCGCGTGGTTTCTTTTTGGGTCGAAAGTCTTCGCGAATGGCAACCTCCTTCATCAGTTTATCGATCCGTGCCTGCACAGATGGTCTTGCGTTGGCGTAGAAAGACTCCCGAATCTGTTCCCGCATATGCAAATCCATGACAGCTTGACTCTCGCGAGTTTTGACCTCCTGGCTCGTCCTCCTCAGGGACAGGATGCTCACGAGATTATCATGTGGTCCCAAGGCATATTCATGCATCCGGGACTTGTTCTTGGTCCGCATCGACTGGGATTTTTTATGGATTTTCTCATGGACTTTCTCTTCCTTTGCCACACCGGCTATAATGTCGTTAATTGTCTTTTTTATGCCATCAACTGGATCGTAGTCCTCTGGAAAAGTCGCGAACAAGTGTGCGTCCGCATCCGCATGCGGTTCGTCCTTGTTGTGCTCTTTCTGCCGCTTAGGTATCAAAGATTGGGCAATGGCCACAGTGCTGATTATCGATCCTACAGATGGTTGGTACCTATCCGATGACGTCTGACTGGGAGTTCTGCCATAGTAAGTGCTTTTCTCGCTTTTCAAATAGGAAATGGGATTCTTCGAGTTCATCTGGTTTAATACTTTCCGATCTGCCATTGAATCCTTTATGTAGTAATAGAATTTCTTGAGCTGAATCTTCCGTCCAGGAGTGGGGGCAAAGCGTTTCCTCAAAGAACAAGTTGATCCGAAAGAGAACTCACTTGATGTACGAGATCGGTTTGTGCTCTGAGGCTGGGACGTGGACTTTCTATTTTTGGTCTTTGCAGCCAATGGAATTGTATCCGAATTTTTTGAATCTCCCGCTTCCTTGGCCACAGAATATTTCCCAAAAGCTTGCAAAATTTCTGGCTTTGTTATAACAGATATTTGGTGATAGGGCCGCATAACTTTGGTCTTTTTCGGTTTTAGTACTTTCTCAGATGACTGCGAAACTACAGGCTCCTCGACTATTGGTAGATTCTCATAAAGCGAAGTGGACATTATGGGGTCCTGGTCCATCCAGAACGAATTACTTGTGCTTTTTCCGACACGATTTATTCGAAAATGGCTGGTTAAAGCCCGGTTCAGCTCTGGTATGATCTTTTCCTTGCCACTTAGCATTTGTCCAAATGGTTTGGAGTGATTTTGGTTCTTATTATTGACTTTCATATGTCTGTAGGTTTTGCTATCATGGAGTCCATTACTTGGCTCTAGATCTTTATCTGTCTTAGACTTTCCTGTGCTTTCCTTCTTGTCTTTTTTGGAATTCAATAAAGTCCTGCTTCTTAGGAAAGGATGATCTTCGGGCATCTTCATATCGCCGTCATTTAATAGCTCATCAAAGGTCCTTGTTTCAGTCCTCCGCCTGTCCTTTGGCTTATCTTTGGATGCCCAGGAAAACTTGGAGGAATGTCCAAGGCGATTAGATGACTTTAGAATTGGATGAAACTCAGAAATTTTGTTAGCCTTACCCTCGAGCATTTTATCAAAAGTCTCGGTGTACGGAGCTGAAGTTTTTCTCCGGTCTGAAGTACGACGTTCTTCGGGAATTTTCAATTCGTGCATACTCCTCAGTGTCGTATGTTTTTTGGATACCTCTCGATTTACCTTTCCTAGCAAAGAGCTATAGGGTTTTGAACTGATTTTAGACTCATTGTCCTGCTTAGTCATCCGGTAAATGCCCAGGGATGTGTCCACTTCCATTGTTCTCCTTAGATTGTTCTTGGATACCCTTTGTTTGGAAAATTGGTTAAACAGGGCTTGCTCTGAATTTTCAGAAAATGGCTTGGGCTTTTTCGTTTCTACAGTTGCTTCAAGTTTCTGGGGCTCGAAAGCGTTACGAAAATGATCATCATTCCTCTTTTCAAAACGATAGGTTGGTCGAGTATTTTGAGTTTTCTTTAAGTCAATTTTTTGCTGAAATTTGTCCACACCTTCCCGTTTATTGTTTCGATTAATAGTGTCATACTTTTTTGAATCCTGACCTCTTACGTTGTCTTTAAGCTTTCTTCCATGTTCCTCGTGCCGTTTAGGAATTTTATTTGAGATTGTAGGTTTTTGGGCATCGTGTTTATCATACTTAAAAGATGTGCTTTCAGATAATGTAAATTGAAGGGAGGGTCGTGAAAAGTGAATCTTGCGGCTCACCGATGCTTGTGGTCTTTTAGCTATTGATATCGACACTGCATATGGGTTAATTGTTTCACCTTCCATTTTAGCAGGATTTCTTCTGTTCTTTTGTTTTCCCGGTACATGATTTTCTTTGTCTTCCATTTCAGATGAAAAATTTGTATTTCCTATCAAAGCACTATCTTCCTTATTCTTACAATGAATTGAATTTCGTTTCTTGCTATTACAGCAAATTTCGTAGATCTCTTTATCGTTGAGTTGTGGCACCTTTGGTCCATTATAAAACAATATATCTTGGGAGCTCTGCTGTTTAAAATGAAATAAGGAACAGATTAGGAAGTTGTCAAACGAGTATTTATAATTTGTGTTTTATCATATTTTATTGTTTTTGAAATGCTTGATTACCAACATCACGTACCTGAAATTTAGCTAGACTCCCAGAAATGTTCCTATTTAGCGCACAAAAATTTTTTATCTTTTGATGTATCTGCTTGTACGGATTTGACAGGCAGTTGCACCAGCAGATGTTCGTCTTGTGAAACGCAGCCATTGAATGAGTTCCAAACGCAAGAATTCTTACAACAATGAATTTATGGTGCTTCCCCCACAATCGAAAGTTCCAATTTGAATTAAAACTCAATGATGGTCACACTGGCCGCGCTTAACAGCACGCTGTAGCTGAACAGCCTAACAGTGCCTCAAGATAAGGCGCTTAGATTCTTCCAGCTCTGAGATACTTTTTATTTGGCAAGAGTCCTGCGCGCTGGCAGTCGAAATTGCGTTGAGAGCGAAGCTGGCAAAAAGTAAAAGTGAAAATCAGGCCCTTGAAATTTGTTCATCAATTATGCATTGATTGAAACACGAGCGAGTGCTGTGAATTGTCTTGTTGTGTGCGCGCATAACGGAAAGTGAATTTGAAAAGCGAGTGTGCAAACACACAAGCATTGCGTACAAAGATTGTCATTCCGTTCCGTAATCCATAATTGCGTGAAGACACTCGAGCGCACCCACCCACACCACGCACGGTATATTGTATATACACATATACACACACACAGCAGTGGGCCAGCCGCCCCCACATTGCCCTTGGCCCCACGGACCCAAGAAGCGTTCGATTTTTCACAACAGCCAGCGAAAACGCCAAGCGGAGAGCGCCCCAATAGCAAGCAGTGCAATCCGGACATCAGAGACCCATCATCACCATGGACATGCTCAACCAGATACTCAGCATCAATAACGGTGGCGCCTACGGGGGCGGCAAGGCTGGCGGCGCCTTCGACCCCCTCACGTTCGCCATGAAGCCCCAAGTAGTCATCAGGGCCTTGTGCTGGGTGAGTTCGGGTTCGGACAAGCTGCGTCCGGGGAATCGCTGGGATTTGTGGACGCACACGCCACTCACATGACCCGATTGTCACACTGTTTACACCGCGCATAATTCATGAAGTAATGCGAGGGCAGAGTTCTTCTAGGACCTTTTACATAGGATCTTAACATTGCTTAGCTTTTCGTTTAAATATACATGTTCTTAAATTCATACATATTGCGTAAGCCAACTCCGTGCTGCTATAATGCCTTCTAAAGGCTTAAAATATTGTGATCCAAATATTAAAGGAATTTTCTTTAATTTATTTACAAACCCTTAAGTTTAAAAAATTAATAATTTAGAATGACAAGAATATATTGCCTTTTAAAAATATATCTAGCTTATCTAGTTTTTCTTAATTCAAACTGAATGAAAATATAAAAACACGTTTAAGATCCCTCTTTTCCCAATGCTTTTAATAAAATTAGGTTTTTATAAATATTGCTTTTAAATTGCGACCATAAAAGTGACCTTTATGTGCCATTCCGATTAAATGGCTAGCTCGTAAATGTGGCAGAAAACGTGCGTAATTTGAGAATCTAAGTAAATCGTGAATGTTGCCACATAAACGCAGTGGCACTCAAAGGTCCGATTTGTTTACACCCGCTGCAGAGGGGCGCAGCGAGGATATAGTGGGAGTGCTCTGGTGTTCAGCTGCAGAGGGACTATAAAAACTCTCACGTCCATGAAAGCTTTATAATTAAATGTGGTAAGGTGCCCGGGCAATTGGCCACTAGGCTTAGGACTTCATTCTGCCATCGACTGGATGTGCGTCAGCAGGGAAGTGGGAAAACGGTATAACCGAGGGGGCGTTTAGCTCACCGCCTGTTTGCGATGGTATACGTAATATGTGCCCACGCTGTTGACCAAGGACTCTGCGATTGCAGAGCCATTCCCGCTCTTTTCTTCCTGGCCAAACAAACCAAACTTGGCCTTCATTCCGCAAATTGGGTCACAAACATAAGTACGTGTCTGCCGCGTTGTCTGTGTACTTGAACTTCTGGTTTGTTGCACCTGCTCAAGAAAATCAATAATGGAGTGCGAGTTCTATATCAGCATAAGAAAATGATGATGTGAAAATCAAAATCCGAAAGTTGGATTAAAAACCTAAGTAAGAGCTTAGCCAGCAGAAAGTGTTAGTAAACTCGAACCTACAATCACGTAAAAAGGATGTTCACAAGCTTTGATGTTCATACTTTTATAACAACGTTCTGGTACTTTCATTCACAACACACAAAAGTGATTGAAATTAAACTGAAACGATAAAATTAAAATTTTTAAAACAGGTCAGCTTTATAGTTGATTTAATGGCACTTTGAGTCATTTTCAGCTCTTCAACATTTCTGTGTGCATACAAAAGGACCATTAAATGTTAATAGGCGCCCTCATTCATTGGGAATTCTCTTGATTTTTCCAGCTCTTCTCGGTGGTGGTCTTTGGCTGCATATCCTCGGAGGGTTGGACGGAGAAGGATGGCAAGGAGTACTGCCTCTATAATGGCGACGGCATGGCCTGCAAGTATGGCAACATGGTGGGCGTCTTCGGGTTCCTGGCCTCCATGGGTTTCATGGGTGGCGAGTTCCTGTTCGAACGGATGTCGTCGGTGAAGAGCAGAAAGCGTTATGTCATGGCCGACATGGGTTTCTCGGGTAAGTAGTTCTGGCCAAATATGCATATATTCCTCTGACAGCACATAACTAATGGCAATCCATCGTCGCAGCCCTCTGGACATTCATGTACTTCGTGGCCTTCTTGTACTTGTGGTCGCAATGGAGCTCATCCGCCCCACCGCCGCTGGGAATCGGAGCTGGCAGCATGAAGACCGCCATTTGGTTCTGCCTCTTCTCGATTGTCAGCTGGGTTAGTAGATTTCTGCATATTTGGTTGGAGAAGTTTCCTGATTTTTGGGCTTCTTTCTGCAGGCTCTGTGCGCCCTGATGGCTTACAAGCGTTTCCTGATCGGCGCCGGCGATGAGTTCACCTCTGCCTTCGAAACGGATCCCGCCAACGTGGTCCACCAGCAGGCCTACGGCTACTCCATGGACAACGACAACGACCAGTACAGCGCCTCACCATTTGGCCAGCCCCAGCAGGGTAAGTTCATGGTCTAATACAATGCCAAAGTATAAGTTGGGATATAAGATGGGATATAAACTTGCCATTCCTAGATCATTATGTACAATATATTGAAAGTACCTAATCATTCTTAGTTCTTAACTGATGTTAACCATTATAATATGTAATCTGATGATTCTCCCACACTTGGCACCTGATTAATCTGAGTTTTTCTCCCGCAGGTGGCATGGAGCAGCAACAATCCGGAATGGAGTACCAGCAGCCCACCTATTAAGGAATTACCACACTTGCTCCTCCGTTGTCCGCACACACTCACTTCGATTTTGTAGTGCAACTGGCAAGGATTTACACGACTAAACAGCTACAACACACAAGTTGGCTTTAACCATATACACCGATGTCGAACATATAACAAGAGTAACCAAAACAATAACACTTGATGCAACAAGCAGGCAGCAAAAGCAGCTGAAACCAATCCAAGCACTGGCTTTAGCTATTGGAAGAGTCAAGGGATATATCCAAACCGATCCGATCCGATATGAGATCGGATGGGATGAGATGGGATGGTTCGGATAAGGAGTAGTTTGAATAACTCGTAAGCTAGCCCTTTAAGTTGAGTGTGCAGTTTTTTGTAGTGGAAATTTGTTGCAATATATATATATATATATATATATATATATATTATACAGATATACAACTAGTTATATATCCCATATGTATACATGCAGACCGCGCTTTCAACGTTGTTAGTTATTTAGTGTTTACGTGTACGTACCATTTGAATTGATTTGAATTGATTTGTTTTGGTGCCAGACCCTGGTCCCCCCGATGATCAGCTTGTTAGCAATGGCAATAGCTCGAGACAGAGGAAAACATGATGTTTTTTTAGATAAATTTACACACGTGCAGTGCAAATAGTTGATGCAAATAGTTGATGCGATTCGGCCACCTGAAGGACATACATATGTACGAACCACACTGCTCAAGCCACATATCCAATTTACCATCTGAGATTTACCCAACAAATATAGAACCTGTGGCCAGGGTCGATGCTTGGTTAGATGAGCAGCAAATGCAACCACTTACAATAAACGCCAAACAATATGTAAATTCTAAACCATAAGAGATTCAATAACCGTAGAATTGTTGTGAGGGATTCAGTACTCGGGAGATTACTGCAGGAATATTTCTAGTTATGGTTCGCAAAAACACGCTGAAGATATGAAATGGTATAGGGCTTGTTCAAGGCTTACTGTTGCCACCCCCTTCCTACCAAAAGATTTGTATAGTAACTATAAATGCCCCAACAATACCCATTATGCATTGTAAAGAAGCGGTGTGTTGTCCACTTCGATGTACTCAGATATCAATGAATGTAAACATATTGATTACATAAAAACGTTCACTTAGTGCAGCAACTTGCGATAACCTACAAATGTATTTGTTAAATTAAATACTATATACATATATATTATATATATTTACGGATTGTATGTGTAATACGAATAATGCGCCCTGTTAAATGCAACAAGGAGATAGGGATCTCAGCAAATATACAAGTATAAATTAATCATTTAGAGTTCGTGTGCGTTATAAAACAAAAAGGTAGTGAAAGAAACATAAAACAAAATTTACTCATTTAAAACTTAATGATCGATTTAAATAGCGAACCCAGCCATAAAATCGGCTTGAACATTTGCGAAACACTATTGTAATAGATAAACTCCTCAAGCAAGATTCTCAACTGGACAGCCCCTCAAGAAATAATAATAAATACATATTTTTAAAAATTAACCCAAAATCACTAAGGTATTCTCTTTGCGTTAGTAGCAATATTTTTGCGTGTATTTAAAAGGTGACAAACATTTCATCTGAAAATGTACTCGGTACAATATCTTATCATCTAGTTTTTAAAAAACATTTTTTTTGTATTTCTTCTCCTTGCTTATTTTTGTAGTCGTTTCTTCTTTTGAAAACTCTGGAGCTAAATTAGGTCGTTGTTTGGTTTTCCACTCTTCTACAGTTAGATCACTCCACTGATTTATGCCCTTCTTGAAAGATTCCACTCCCAATTCGAACTGCTCATTGTGTTCCTGAATCGCTTTCCAATTGTCGCAAAATATAGTTCGGCGTTTTTCTGTTTCTTTTTCATCTTGATATTTCGCACCGAAATCAATCTGTAATAAAGATATATTCATTCAAATTCTCAAATTCTATTTACATTGCAAGCCAAATATTACCAAAAACTTTTTCCATGCTGCCTGACATGTATTATCATCCCTCTTATCCTTAGATATTTTTGTAGTAGCTTCAACTTTAGAAAACTCTGGATTAAAAGCAGGTCGTTGTTTGTTTTTCCACTCCTCAACGGTCAAATCACTCCACTGATTTATACCCTTCTTAAAAGAAATATTTCCCAAATCGAATTGAACATTGTGCTTATGTATCGACTTAAAGTTGTCGCAAAATACATTTCGTCGCTTTTCGGTTTCAGTATCATCTTGATAAGACGGCTTAAAGTCAATCTGCAATTGATAAAAGCAACTTTAATAAAAATTCTTTAAATACCCAACCATATCTTACCAGGAACTTCTCCCAAGCCGGCTGGCATATGATATTATCATTATCTATTTCGGATGTAGATGTAGTGGCTTCTTCCTTACGAATCTCGGGAGCAGGACTAGATCGTTCCTCAATAGTATGATCAGTCCACTGATTTATGTCCCTCTTGAAGGGCTCTGCCCACTTTTCATACTGCACATTGTGCTCCACAATCGCCCTCCAGTTTGCACAAAATACATTGCGGCGTTTCTCGGTTTCATTTGCATTCTTATACTGCGCTCCAAAGTCAATCTGTAATTCATATCATACATATTAATACCAAGTTGGTTTTAATAACCTAGCTAATCTTACCAAAAACTTTTCCCATGCAGCCTGGCAATTGACTTTGTCTCGCTCCTCCTTTGATGATTCACTAGCGATTTCTGGCATAACTTTGGGAGTTTGTTTCTCTTTCCACTCTTCAAAGGTAAGATCACTCCACTGGTTGATACCCTTCTTGAAGCTGACAACTCCCAAATCGTATTTCAAATTGTGATCGCGAACTTTTTGCCAATTTTCGCAGAATATATCACGTCGCTTTTGCCGTTCGTAGTCATTATCGTAGTGTACATCAAAGTCGACCTTGGAGTGTATACAAATAACTTCCTTGAACGATACCCTTTCTTGGAATTATGCGATCAAAAAACTTACCAAGAACCTTTGCCATGCAAACTGGCATTCCTCCTCGAACTCAGATAAGCCAGAGGTGTGTTCAATTGTGGGTGTCGATGAGTCAGCGTCGCTTTTCCCAGTAGTAACCCCAATCTCTGGATTGATTTTTTGTGTAGCAGGTGATGATGTGCTTACTGGTACGCCCAGAGCCACGCCCATCAAATACAGGAGCAGTGGGACGCCAAGTAAAATTCGAGCTGAGGTCATCTTGAACACTTTTCTCGTACTGCGCTCCGCACTGCCAGAATCGCGAATTATATGGGGAATACATACATATATAATTGCAAGTACTCAAAATCAGCTGCATTCAGAGAGAAATCTAAATAAAAACCGACAACGAGAGCGATTTCTTTTGCTCTCTTTTCTCTTAAGTGTTGATCTTTTAAAAGAGTAACTGCATTTACGTGACCTTGCCCACCAAATATATAACAACTGGCATAATTGCTTTATGATTTGTTGCAATAGTATTGAATTAAATTAATTTGAAATTTAAGCCCCGTTTTTATACCCATTACTCGGCGGGAATACTAGGCTCGTTGATAGGAATGTAACAACTACATTCTAGATATGTATGTGTTTTCCACACAAATGCTGTAAACAAACGTTACGCTGCTTGCAGCTTTTTCTGATTAACGGGTATGCATTAGTCGTGACACCCGACTGTAGCGTTATTTCTTGTTTATATTAAATTTGTCGCAAATTTACACGGTTATACGGTTATGTGTGCATTGTTCATTTTCTATCCACTTTGCCAAATTGAAATTTATTACTTTCTCAAACAACTTCCCACACAGCGTTGTTCTTCATTAAGAAAATGTTTCTCAAAAAATAAATAAGACCGAAAATTAATTTTTGTGTGCATAGCCGTTAAGACTACGATCCAATTTCTCAGAATTTCCCCAGAAAGCAACACAAACCGATAAGGCACTTGTTTCATTTATTAACCGCGTGACTCATGGAATCGATGTGGTGACCCACACAGCTTACGACTACAGTAACAAAGTTATAAATTCGTGGTTTTTAATTGACTATACTATCTAACTAATTGCATGGCGCAGTTGTGAGCCTACAGAATGGGGTAGCTGCACTCGCTGGCGATGCCGCAGAATCCACCTGCATTCCGGAGGATGCGCATAAAGCCGCCCTCGCCCCAATTCTGAGAGTACGAGTTCTTGATGATCCAGTAGTCGCGTCCATTTTCCGTTCCATAGCCCACCACGGTTACCGAGTGATTCAGTTCGCCCTGATTGCACTCCTCGTCCTCGTAGATGCCACCGCTGTACTGCTCAAACGAAATGGTGTCCGCGTTCATGGAGCACGCCAACGGTCCCAACGTGGCAATCACCTCCTTCATCTTCTCCTCATCCCCGGGAGTAATGGTGGCATAATCGCGAATTTTCACCAGACTCTCGCGCGGTGGACGTCCGGCGGTTTCGTTCTGACGGCACTGCATCTCCGTCTGTGTGTACGGATATTTGTTGGCCAGCGTTACACCGTGATCGCGTATGTACTCGAAACCGTACTCCTGGAAGCCACCGTCACAGCCCATGTTGCCGTAGTCATCGGCACAGTCCACCAGATTCTGCTGCGACAGCGAGGCCAGCACTCCAGTCCGCCGGAATAGATGTCCTTCGAGCGCTCCTGTGGTGGCGAACGACCAGCAGGCACCGCATCCCACACCCTGGAATCCCGGTGGCGTCACTCCGCCCTTCTCGCGCCAATCGAACATCTCGGGAAGATTGGCACTCGCCGGATTCCTGGCAGTCACAAAGTTGATATGGCCATTCGTATATCTCCTGCAAGGTAAGTAAAACATTTTAGTATTCCGTTAAGCAAAGATTAAAGCAAATTAGTAGCTTACTTAAGTGGCAACCAGACTACATTTAAATGTTATTCATAATGTTCTTAAATGTATGACAAACAACCGATAAGTTATGAAACATTTGTTATGGAGCTTCGTCGTAATAAATAAGTTCGATATGGAAGGGTTTTGTTTGTTTCCACCCATTTGGTTATAGTTTTCGGGAAACCACAAACCTATGGTCGGAATATTTGATCAATTCTGATTTCTTGATTAGCATAACCGGGAAACCAATCGGCACCTACGTAACGTTACAAATCATATGGACGACGATACCGAAACCCGTTTGAAAGTTATAAGCTGGGTGATAATTCGTTTATGGCCAAAAAGGGGACTTCCCCCGAGCTCTAGATATGCGTAAGATGGTGCTACTTACTCGCCAAATTCGGAGATTTTGGAGCCCAGCAAGGTGGCTATCTCCTTTCTGGTCATGTCGGCCAGCGTATTGACGCCCAGCCGGAATCCGGACACGCCGTTGTCGGCGTTCTTATTGCTCAGCGTGATCAGCGACATCTTGGCCGCGAAGATGCTCTCGCGATAGACTCGCTCCTCATCCGAGTACACCTTGCCCGTCTGCCGGAGGAAGTCGTCGAAGTTTTGCACATCGCAGAGCTTGGGAAACGACTGCAGTTGCTGCAATGACACAGCACCCAGCAGGGCCAGTCCCAGCGTCATCTGCAGCCACATCGTTGAGCACATCCGCATCTGGAACGGTGGACAGCAGAGCGAGTGGAAAGCGTTAGGTAACCACTTGGCCAATACATAGTTACACCATCCCATCCCATCTCATCGCATCCCGCGACCCCTTTTCATGCCCCTTTTCTTGCCACATCTATCTGTCAACGTTAATCACTTGGCCGCAACTCGACCCGTTCATTCACCTCCAATCGAACCAACCTGCCGTGCAGATCGTGAAGTTTCCTATAAGTGGAGCCGCTATAAATATTTATTTATGGACATATTAAAAGCAACGTTGCTTCCTAGAAAATCTGCACAATTTGAAAACAGGCCACACTCAAAATCTATGCGTTTATTCGATATTAAAATGTTTATCCAGTAGATACTTTTTATTGGTAAATATTCAGTGGAGTGTCTTCATTGACATAAGAAATGATGTTATGTCTTTTTGAGTAATTTGAGTAAGTACAATGTTTGGCAAAACCAAAATAAAACAAAGAAACTAATAAATTGTTTGTTTAACAAGCTTGGTTTTGAAGAAACTAAACCGTTTAATGATCGCCTATGCAGAAATCAACATTGTTTCTAAGACAATCAAAAACATAATGATCGATTAAACGAATAAAAAACTAATTATTATTGGTTTTTTCTATCACGCTGACTATCCGCTTCTGTCAGCAATCGCGTTAATGGGTAATTAATCATGCGCTGTCTTAATTTCTCAACTTTATTCGATCTTACCAAATTAAATAGACTTTTGAAACTAGCAGAGCATTCGCTGTTCGTATTTCCGGTCTGTTTTACGAATTCGATCACCGATGAGACGTGAATAATTACTGGGTGAATGAGCTAATTTGCATATGCTTAGCATAATTACATTAGTGCAAGCATTCGATTCGGATGAATTTCGAAATGTATGAATGATTTCGCGGCTTCGTCTCTCCTTTTATTTCCTCAGCTCCCAAATTGGCTCCATCGAGGGCCCAAATAAATCAAAATCAAATCTAGATTAGGCAACCGCAGGCTAAGATTTCACTTTCGTTGCCATAAAATACTGATCACATGCTGTGCCCGGTGAAAGGCGATGGATTCCCCTGTTTAAAATCAAATTTCGAGTCGAATGTAAGCAATTGCAGTTCTCTTGTCTTCGACGGACCATTATGAATCGAAAAATAACAACACACACGACACAATATGTTGAAAAGATCGACTTAATCACCTTTTATGGATATCTGGGAATGATATGTTCAAAACACCTTCCGCGTTCACAAATCACAAAACTATTCGAAGATGCTGAAGACTCGAAGACCGGCGAGATTATAAGCGGCGCTCGACCCGCACACCTTGGTTTTATAGAGTCTGGAGCTGGACCGTGGGACATATGGCCAAAACTGGATGGGCCACCAATTTGAAACTTTTGGAATACCGACAAGAGCATATTCATCTTCATTTCGACGGGCTATCTGGTTTATGGGTCTATAGCTGTCTCCATTATATGCATGCTTAGTAATTGTCGATTGCCTAATGTGTTGGTGGCTATAACAACGCATATTAACTCATTTGAAACAAAAGAGAAAATAGTCAAACATGTTTTTAAATAGTTAATAATTGATGAGATCGAAGTCACAGTTGTAGCGCCTATAGGATTACAAATTTCAATGCAGCAAGCAAAGTTTTAGGAAAGTTTTTAAAGCGTCTCTAAGTAGTTTGTACTATTATATCCCTTGTAAATAAATAACACTTTGATTTTTATGTAAATAATACAATTACAGAATGATAAAGATGCAGACGGATGAATAATGGTCTCGACTTTCAATAACTATAAATTGAAATTGAACCATGAAGAGATTGATTAGTGGCCAATTTATTTGCATTTCAATTAACAGATTCGTGGAATCTGAATTTGTTGTTGCGTCTACTAAAAAGTTCATTGACTGCTGAAATCCCTTATGGACTTACCTACATATTTGCAAAATTTCAAGATGATCCCTCATTACTACTTCGAATATATACTACCTGTAGTATATGCTAGACTACCGCAATGGAAATTACCAAACAACTCACTTAGCACTTGGTTTACAGCAATTTGGCCAAGTCTTCCAACGGGCCTATCTATCTATCTGTCTATGTATCTTTCCATCTACGTATCTATCTATCAACGCTGTTGCAACTTTTATGGGCGCCACAAAGTATGACTGTGATTAATCATGCCTGCGCTGAAGACAAAACCTGAAGACTAAACGATAAGTTGGCATTAGAGGGGCGTTTACGATGCTCCATGGGCATATGGGCTTGGGTGTTTTTTTCTGAACTGGGCCAGTGGGGATTTCGAATTAACAGAGATACGAGAACCCACCGCCGAATCGCAACGATACGAAACGGGGCATTTGACAAGTTTATTGGGCAAACAAAGCGCACCCCGACTTTTCCTACCAACGTCGGCTTATCGAGGAGACCCAACCCGGAATATGAATACTACGGATAGTACGTTTGAGTGCTGCTGGCCAAGTGCGAATTCAAGGCCTCGTAGAAATCTACGAGTATTTGCACTTTTCTTGCGAAAGTAAGTCGCTTTGGTAAACTTCTATTTGCGTTTGCAATCAGAAGGAGAGTTTGCCGGTGCCTATAAAAGATCGTTCCATGGTTCTGGCGGCATTAGTTGGTGCGGATTTGGGTTTTCGTCATGTTCAAGTTGCTACTTTGCTGCCTTCTACTAACCATCGACAGTGGATGGGCCTTTAATCATGGCCAGGATCTAGTGGACTTTCAAACTTACGAGGTATGTGAGTCATCAAGAAAACAAAGTCTGGATGGGATTTAATTAGAAATTATATCTTGTATCTTATGGCATTGAAAAGGATTGTATTGAGTAATGGAATTCAAATCTTTCCATTTACAGGACAATTTCAACAAGACCTATGCCTCAACTTCGGCTCGCAACTTCGCCAACTACTACTTCATCTACAACCGCAACCAGGTGGCGCAGCACAATGCCCAGGCCGATAGGAATCGCACCACCTACCGCGAGGCAGTGAATCAGTTCTCGGACATCCGGCTCATCCAGTTCGCAGCCCTGCTGCCCAAAGCCGTGAATACGGTGACCTCGGCGGCCAGTGATCCACCGGCCAGTCAAGCGGCATCTGCCAGCTTTGACATTATCACGGATTTCGGACTCACCGTGGCGGTGGAGGATCAGGGCGTGAACTGCAGCAGTAGTTGGGCCTATGCCACCGCCAAGGCCGTGGAGATCATGAATGCCGTGCAGACAGCCAATCCTCTGCCCTCGTCCTTGTCCGCCCAGCAGCTGCTGGACTGTGCGGGCATGGGCACCGGATGCAGCACCCAGACGCCCCTGGCTGCCCTCAACTATCTCACCCAGCTGACAGATGCGTATCTCTATCCGGAGGTGGACTATCCGAATAACAATAGCCTGAAAACGCCGGGTATGTGCCAGCCCCCATCCTCTGTGTCAGTGGGCGTGAAGTTGGCCGGCTATTCCACGGTGGCCGACAACGATGATGCCGCCGTAATGCGTTACGTATCGAATGGATTCCCCGTCATAGTCGAGTACAATCCGGCTACCTTTGGATTCATGCAGTACTCCAGTGGCGTCTATGTCCAGGAGACGCGTGCCCTGACCAATCCAAAGAGCTCACAGTTCCTGGTGGTCGTGGGCTACGATCACGACGTGGACTCCAATCTGGACTACTGGCGCTGCCTGAACTCCTTCGGCGACACGTGGGGCGAGGAGGGTTACATCAGGATCGTGCGCAGGTCCAATCAGCCCATTGCCAAGAATGCCGTCTTTCCCAGTGCGCTTGCCTAAGAAGGATTCCGATTTGACCTTATTTCAAGTTAATAAACTTAAGTTTTATGTGTAAATTTTTATATGATGATTTTGTTTCGGATTCAGTAGATGCTGTAAGTTCTTTAAAAAAACTTAATGCTAGTAAGCAATACTATTATTATTATTATAGACGCATTATCTTTAAATCAACTAGAATTCGAGTAACAGATTCGGGAATATCTATAATAACACTATGATGATACCTTAAGAGTGTGCCTATCTATATCTATGATAGTTCATAGAATAGAAGAATAGTAATAGAACCATCCAAGAAATAGATTTGGGAATATCTCAAATAAAGCTAAGATAATTCATCGAGATCTTGAATATTACATAAAGAGTAATCTTGAAAAAAAATCCCCCGTCTTCTACCAAAAAGTATCGTTTGGTTTTTTGTTGTGAAAGCTTACAGCTTTTTTGTCTCCATTTATTGAATTTACCATTTTATTTAGTTTATTTATTGATTTTTCATCTACAAGCGGAGCTTTACAGACTTAAATGCTAAAAATTAACAAGTTCACTTTATTTTCTTTTCTTTTCTTGTTTTTCGCATCTTTGATCTGCTTATGGATTTTATACTATTATCTTTGCAGTGTTTTCTTTTTCTGTTATGTTTCTCTTGCATAATAAATAAGTTTCCCATTTTGTTGCTATCCGTGTTGCTGTGATATAAAAACGAAAGGAAATTATATAGATATATATAATATTTAGGTATTATATTTATGGTTATAGAATATTCGACTCAGCCAGCGCAGACAAAAGCTTCTTTTTTTTGGTGTGTGTTCTTTCTGTAGATTTCTTAATCTTAGTTCTCGTAAATTTTTTAAGTTTCAGTAACTTGTTTGGAAACGTTGTTATTATAAATACTTCTCGTTATTATATTTCAATTGCGTTAAATAATTTGAAATATATGTATGTACGTTGTGTTTGCATTTTGTTTTGTTTTAGTTTAGGTTTTTAGTTTTTAGTTTTTATTTTTGGTTTAGAATGTCTTCCCGTCTTCTTGTGAAGCAAAGCTCAATGATATGATTCACGCTGAAAGGTGATTTAACGATTTTTATTATTTCAATAATTTTGCAGTTTATAAAGATTGCGTGATCTTGTGTTTTATTAGGTTTTTCTTTGTTTTTTGTTTTTTGTTCTGGATGTGCTTGAGTTGCAATATTTAGGGTACTTCCTTGGAAAATCGTTGCGGATGAAGAACAAAATCGAAATTATCCATCGTAATCGGTTTAGTTGTGGAACCTTAAGTACTGTGACTAGTTAATGGGGTATTGATTTTAAATTTCCTTCTTTTTCGCCATTTAATTACTCTCTTATTTTTTCACTATTACGATACCAACGGCTAGTGTTTGTTATTATTTTATAAATTAAAATTAGTTAGGTTTATCTACATATGCTCTCGCTTCTCTCTGTATTTATCTTATTATCTTTCCGTATAATTCTTAATAATATTTAACTAAATAAATATAATGTTATATAATTTATGCAATTTCTCATGTATATATATATCTTTGTTTTTTGCTTTTGTTTTCTACACAAAATGATGTGTTTGTAACTGGTTTTTATATGTTGGCTAGTGTTTCTGTTTATTAATATCTTGCAATGTTTTGTGTTGACTGTACCTCGGTTTGTGTTCGAATCGCATTGGGGACACAAATCAAAATGTTTATGGACTTTCCGTCTAAAGTATTAGGAAGATTTATGTATATCAGCCATGCTAGCAGCTCCACTTCCGCCGGAATTTCGCGGAAATCCGTTGAAAATGTATCATAGGGATCTCATGGCTATATAGTATGGTTTAGTTTTCGTGAAGCCTACAATGGACAAACTTTATTATTTCCTTCTCGTATTTAGTATTTGATGGATTCTCCTTTGGTTTCATTTATTTACTCTGTATAAATTTCAATGCTATTCTCTTAATTTTCTCACTACGAAAATTGATTTTCTGCTTCCAAATGAGTTATGAATACCAAATTATTGCAACTTCTTTGCCGTAAAGATTGGTGTTCATCCTTAGAACTTGCACTAATCGGTTTCATAAAGGGTTTGCCTTTGAGGATGCCCTTCCTCATTTATTTTATTGAATTGCAAAAAACAGATCTCAAATTTTGAGACTAGTTCACAGAACAAAAGCTTATAAATCAAATGAAACTATGGATTACCTTCCAAAAAGGTTGTAGATAAAATCCCAACATATAATATGACACCAAATAATAAAATAATCCTGGTTACTGCAAAGTATTTATCGCAAATAGATAGATGTTCGTCTTTAAAATTTGCACTTACAGGTTTCTTGAAGGGCAAGCCTTTAAAGATTCACCCAGTTATAAACTAAAATGGAAATACTTTAAAAAAAAACCAAAGAGGAGAACGCAGTTTTTAGTAAGAAACCCTTTTTCGCTTGATCTCGTGGAAAAAGGCATTCCTACATCGCTGATTTTGAATTATTTTGGGTTACGACTTATGTTGTAGATCAAGGATCTGCATTTCTTACTAAGGACTTTTTTTTAGGGTCGACGGTTGAATTTTTTTTTTTAGGCGGAGACATTTACTGGCAGTTTTTCTGTATTTTAAAATTAATTTCGAACAAAGGCTTAAAAAAGGTTATTATTTTATTACTGCCCCCAAGAGAGTGTGTGTTACCTTTTTCGATTTTATCCTGTTTGATTTATATAATGCATGCGAACGCATAAGGTAAGTTAATTTCCGTATTATTCTTATTCAATTTACGCTTACGAACACATTAAATGATATATTAAAGTAAATTATGCAACTAAATGAGCATCAACTGCAGAACTGAATCGAAAAACCATTGAAAACAAACTCAAAAACGATAAGTACAGTTGAACGCAATGAAACGCTAATTCGAGCCCAATTTACGAGCTCTGGAATCGTATTGTGTGCCTCGAGTTCAGCAGGAGCGCCAATCCGGCGGCCACAATGAGGGGCAGCATCATCCACTGGCCAGCAGGCGAGTTGGCCCCGTTGCACAGATCCTTGGTGCAGGAGCAGTAGATGGCGGCCACGTCGTGGGTTCCCGAGCGTCTCACGCACTTGTTGTCGGTGTTTTCGTCTGGGATGTATCCGCATCCACGCACAATCCGGGTCTTCCCGTAAACTATGAAGCATTAGTTGGCATTAGTTATCGACTTTTTAAAGTTACTATTGTGGACCTACTCTTTTGCACGGTTTTGCGGCACAGGGTGGGCTTGTATTTGTCCTTCAGATGCTCCAGAGGCTCCTGTTTGCTGCAGTTCACCTCGCCAATGGAGTACGGCTCGAAGGGATCGCCGCAGCGGGGATCGAACTCGCTGTTGCAGTCGTAGCACATCAGGGCAGTGGTCACTGCAAATTAAGTAAAGTTGTTATTTATTAGTAATATTACAGCAAGTACTACTAATACGATTATAGATAAGATAGTAAGATAGTATAAACTGGAATATCTTATACTAGACAGCGTTTCAGATTTATGAACGATTTACATAGATGAAGTCATCTCCTGTCCATCCTCACATCGTATCTAAATAATCCTATTAAAGTATCTTTTAGTTAGCTTAATCCACTTAATTTGCGGTTTATGATTAAAAGCTTGAATTTACATATGTACATAAATGCGGCTTAAATTGGATTAGATACGATTAAATTTAGCCACTTTGGAATTGGGTTTGATCGGCAGATTGCCAATTTCTATGCATAAATATTATTTCGGAAAAATAAAATCCAAAAAATCTATTGCCAAAATAAGATGAGCATCTGTTGATCCCTTGACCTTCTACATACATACATATACATATGTGCATTATATAGTATTCTATAGATTCTACATAAAAATTCGACTTTGCAATTATGGCACAGCATATAGTGCATTTATATAAAGCCAAATGTCAGGGCTTCGAACTGCGTCAGTGTGTGTGTAAATGTGTGTGTGTGTTCATGGGGCTGCATACGCATGTGTATGTGAGTGTATGTGAGTGTGGATGGGGGACTTTATGTTTTTTTGCATTGCATAAACTTTGGGGCTTTGGCTTACCTTGTATGCAGCAGAGCACGCCTAACAACAACAACGTCTTCTCCATGAACGGCGACATTTTGTATGTATTTGGATTTATTTCAATTAGTTTTATTTGCTTTTTGAGCTTATGTTTTCACTTCTTCTCTGCCCGGCGGCTGGAGCAACAATTTGTTTCGGTGACGAGTTCCCTTCGTTGGACAATTTGCGTGCTGATGCTGATACGATGCTATATCAGCATATTAGCCTAAACAAAATTAATTTCGGTAAGTTAGGCAAGTAAATTTTGTGCGCATTTCCTAATAACCCGATGACGTTCGCCGATTTTTTTTTGTACAATATAATTCGACTGCAATGAAAAGTGAAAATCGCGGTGGCGAAAATAAACGCAAAAGGAGAGAAGACGCAAAGCGAAAGGGGCAAAAACAAAAAGTGGGACGCAGCGGAAAAAAAGAGGAAGACAAATGCGTTTTGGAAGGAAGCGTTGAGGGGCGGAAAGGGACGGCAAGGCGACGGCGCAATGCAACACACTCGCTCGCTCGTTCTCTCTCTCTCCTTCTTGCTCACCGATGACGCGCGCCCTCTAGCGACCCAATTAGTGAGCCAATGGATCCCATGTGGAACGCATTCGAACGACGAGCTATTTGCTCGTTGTTGCTGTTTTCCAATTTTCACCCATGTTTCTTTTTTGGTATATTTCTTCTTGACTTGGGATCGAATGTCCATTTAATTGGATTGCAATGATTGCTCGAACGCAGCTACAGCTGCAACTGCAGCCCCCCTCCCCCACACCAATTGATTTTCCCACCCAACACTGCCACTTTTTTTCCCATTTTTTCCGGATGGTGGGTAATTGCTAACGGTACTCGGTAGCTAGGTAACAAATTACCAATACGTACCGCCCATCGGAAAACCCCACCTTCGTATTATCTGCCCCACTCCCAGGCGCTTTTAATAGTTTAGCTCACGTTTGCGATTTGTGGCCAAGTGCTTTCGATGGGCTTTCCAACCCCCTTTTTTCCATTTTCCTCCAATTGTCGGCTGAATCTATTTTCCTTTTCCTTCCTTTTTTATACTTCTGTCAAGTGAAAAGGCTTTGTTGGGCTTTGCTTACGGGATTGTCCTCAAATCTGATTACATTATTTTACAATGTAGTACTTTTTTAACATAACCATCTAACATAAGAACGTATTCAACTACATATTTAAAATATTTAAGAGCATATTTAAGCATCTTTCATATTGATTACAATATGTGTCATATGTTTTTAATACGATTTTATAGATTTTTGACCCTAAGAACTTTACTCATAGAGCTCATTAAATTTTCCTTTTCCTTAACTACTATCAAATATTGATCGATACTAAACTTATATGACCCCTTATTAGGTCCCCTTATTAGTTCCCCTTTTAGACCCACTTTTCGACCCCCGCGGTGACTTCACTTTGAATTTGAACAGCCAATTTCCTGGCCACTCAAGTAATTACATTGTCATCCCATTTCCGGGACTGCCTGCAGTTGCGCTGGCCATTTGGGCCCCATTCAAAACCACAAAACCCCGCCACTCCCCCCGCCCAGCCATCAATTGGCACGTAATCGAGAAAAGTGCAATGCACTGAAGCCATAGATTCTAGAGCACTGCAGTTGGGTTGCCCACTCCAAAACAAAATATGGGGCGGTAGTCGCATTGGGCAGACAGAGTACAGGCTTACAGGGTACGAAATATTACGCATACGCCCCGTTCTGGCCACCAGCGAGATTTGGGTTTCTGGCACATGGCACACAGGTAACCATCCATCCGGCTGAGGATACACAGCCGTGCATGGCAAGACGTCTGAATGCCGAGCGAATGAAAAGCCAATCAATATGGTAGCCAAGGGGCCGTTGTCATGTCGGCCATTCAATCGTTCATAGTTGTTGGTCAACTGGCAGCTGACGGGCCAAAACAGGAAGATTTCCAATCGGCAGGCTATGTTTGATATCTATATATAGGATGATGATGATTTGTGGTGGGTGGCTTGATTGAGTGGGCCTAGTTTCATGTTAGCCAGCCATCAGCGTTCGCTGTTCGCTTGCAACTCGCAGGACATGCAACACCCTGCCTCTTCCGCCAGCCCCGGAAAATTCAATAACTGACCCAGTTCAGGTGCTGTTCTAGCCGACCACTTTTCAGCCAGCCCACTCGATGGTTTTTCCTGCCATTTACCATCGTCCACCGTCTGTCTCCGTTTTTTGGCATTTCCTGTGGGAAATGGGAAATGTTTTGGAGTCAGAACCCATCCAGCGGCATTGGTTCTTTCTTCTTTCATTTCAGCTAGTTCTTTTTGTTGTTATGTAAGAGCCCAGACAATTGGCAGTAGCACGAATCTGGCATATCGATTTAGCCATTAAAAAAAATGGAACAAGCAACGAAAAAAAAAAAAACTAGAAGAAGAACAACAACAACGCGAGCAGAACAAGTGGCATGGGAAAATTACTCAGGTGGCACAGGTAAAATTATCGGGGGGGTTGGGTCTGCACTTTTGTTGTGTAATGCCTGGCGAAGACCTCGAGGATTAAGGGATTCGGGGGATACGACAGATTCTTGCTGGCTTATGAACTTGGCCAGCAGTTAATTAGCCCGTTTAAGGTTAGGTATTGTTCTCTTTATCTGTCTTATATATCCGCAACTATTCAGTTTAAATGGTTCGTCCATTTGCGCTTGCAACTTGTTTTGTAATCACTTATGCACTGTGCACTTCCGCTTCACTTCGAAGTCACTTTTCACTTTTACTTGGGCAGTTATATAATGCCAATAGTTTTCCGCAAAGTTTCCCTTTCGAATGCAGTTTTCTTTTCCATTTATTTACGTAAGAGTGGAGACATTCGCAATTTTCCTGGCTCTCGAACTATTTCAAGCTGATGACACCGAAGTGGAAATGAAAGGGCCCCCAAATGAAAAGCGAAAAGAAAAGCGGATGCCAGAGAAAAAGGGCTCAGAAATATGGTTGAAAGGGGGGTGGGGGGTTGGTGGAACGGCTAGCGGGTGGAAACGGGTGAATAGTTGTGGGCGAAGGGTGCGCGGGGTGTGGGCGGATTTAAGTGCGATTCCAGTGCAAATTCTCTCGCAAGGACGAAGCACAAAGTCAAAGCGGCCGAGAGCGAAAGAGAGAGGAATATCGAGTGCGGAAAAGAGACACAGAGACAGAGAGAGAGAGAGAGAGAGAGAGGGTGCGAGCGCCCTTTTGAGAAAAACCAAGCGAAAAAAGTTAAATCGATAGCGAACCGCGCCACTGAAGCGGGATTATCTAACACGGCTTACAGTCCGTTTCGCCCAGAATCGCGACTTTACTTTCCACTCTTTGCACTTGTCTCGATTTTTCCAGCTACCTTTGCGCTCGCTAAAAAAAACTCTCGAATTCGTACTTCAAATGCTCGATTTTGTGTGCCAAGGGCCTCCTGATTTGCTGTGGACTCTGATGCGGTCACGCGACGCGGTAGATGCAACCCCAAACACGGTGAAATTCTTTCTGAGCGCTCCGCCAAATCCGCAGCTGTCCGGCGAGATTTCCGCCGAGCTGTTTCTGTTTCTCTGGAGAGCGAGAATCTCACCGAAAGAGAGAGATTGCGCACTGAACAACCCTGGCAAATCTCTATTTTATATTCTGCGATAAGTTTTAAGTATTTTCAAACATCTAACTTCAATACTTCTTGCTTATATATTTTTTTTCAAATTTTTAAATTTACCGAATGATTGGATATCTACAGTATCCAAATAAATTTTTTATAATAATGTTATGTCATAAATTCAATTTATTTTTAGTCTGCTATAAGTTTAAAAAAGTATTTTAAAACTTCTAGGCTTACTACTTCTCTCTCAAAATTTAGAAATTACCGATTGAGGATTGGATTTTTATAGATACTAAAAAACATTTTCAAAACAATGTTATGTTATAAATTTCATAATATTTTTGCTTGGCTTCTACAAAATGAAAATTTTTTAAAAAGTACTGCTTAATTTTAAAGCATTGTAGCTAGAAATTTCAATTTCAAATGAGTATTATTGCTTTCAATATTGTTATCAGATTGTTTATAGCTAAAACAAATATATTTTTTTTGCAATGTCGGTTCATGTCATTATGTTAATAGGGTTGGAACTGAAGATATCAATCCGAAAAACTGCCGGCTTTGCTCTGCTATAAATCTGTACTGAAATATTATATAATGTTAACTACTTCTTCACATTATATAGATCAAATGTATGCACTTGTTTTGTAGCTTTTTTCCAGTTCTTAAACAAATTTAGAAACTATTTAGAATAATAGAACAATTTTTGGATTAACACTTATTTTATTTTATTTACATATTTGTACAACAGCCCTAATATTAGATATTTAATGTTGTTCATATAACAAATATCCCGAACATCAACAATATTTCCTTATGATCTAATGACCCTTATGATCAGTTAAGCTTTCAGCCCTTTATGCAATTGGTTATTTCGGTCCAGAAGGCCTGAACTTCAGGATCCTGCATTAAACTACGTTTCTTAGCGTTCAAAACTATGTTGAGGATGTCGGCATTTTTGCAGCAATCCCGTCTGGCGGATTTGCCATCCGGCGCCTCCGGGGAAAAGCCTTCCGTCTCCTGGTCATCCATTGGATCCACTTCACCCGCCGGACTGCCCAATTGTCCAACTGCAAAATAACAATGTATTTGGGGGAATCTATTGCTTAATCAACTTAAATACCTTTCTTGCACTTGGTCGCCTCTGTTTTCGGTTTTTCTGTCCGTTTTTGGTAGGGTTTTCTTGGTTTTGAGACATCTTTCGTCTTGCTGCGCTTGGCATTCGCATCGGTGGGCAGCAATTCGGGACTCTCGGCGGGATTATCCGCATCCTGCTGCAGGCGCCGCTTGACGTGCAGATTCAGGCGCTCCTTGATGTTTTGCTGTTCCAGTTTTATTTGCACACCAGTGGTTTCTGCCATGTTTTTGCGTTTTGAATATAAAAACAATATCCAAAACAGTCCACCAGTGTGACCCCTAAATAAATCTTACAAAAAAATAAACAGTAACGTAAGATACAACTTTCTCACTTGTATTTGATTGTTCCTAATTATTTCTAACTATGTAAATATCGTTAGTATTGGATGCAAAGCTATGGCGGTAGACGTAAGGAAGGAATTATCAGTGCAATTTAGAAGTTAAATAAATTTGTTATCTAATAATTATTTGGCAAAATTTGTGGCAGTGTGAACGGAACTGGGTTGAGTCTCCGCTACCCCATATCCGAGCCACGCACCCCAGGTCTGCATTTGTGTCGATGGCAAATCTGGTATTTTTCAGCGACGCCATGTTGGATTGCGAACAACAGTTAACAGCAGCAAACGAGAAATCAGCTCGCAGCGCAGAAAAATTAAAAAATATCGCCGTAAAAGTGAGCCCAACCGACCCAAAACATATGAAAAGTGTGAATTAAAGGACAATAAAGATATAAATCATTAATTAAGCTTTGAGCAAGCGCGAAAAGTACGCGAAATCAACGTTTTGCAAAACGTTCGCCATACGCGTCGCCATTGGTGTGAGCGATAGCTTGCCTGTGTGTGCGTGTGGTATTGGAGGAGGTGAGAGCGCCTGTGTGTGTGTGTGTTTGCGTGCGTGTGTGAGAGCGAGCGAGCGGCCCCTATGAAAAGCAACAGCAACAACGCCAGCAAAGGACCCGCAACAACAACAACAACAACAGCAAGAGTAACAAGCACAGCGTTTTAATATCCAAATAATGAGTGTCGCTGCAATGACTATGGACGATCAAAGACCCTGTATGAACAGTTACGACAAAATGCCCCCGACCAAATACGAGCAAAACCTAAATATCCTAAACAGCAGCCAAAACAGTGGGGCCACTGGCGGCCCCGCCTCCCCAACGCCCTCCGGCTTGGAGGACCACCATCATCATCACCATCCGCATCCGCACCATCATCACCATCAGGAGCAGCAGCAGCAGCAGCAGCAACAGCAACACTTGCAGCAGCAGCAACAACAGCAGCAGCAGCAACATGCAGCAGCTGTTGCAGAGGCTGTTGCAGCCGCCGAACAGCGACAGCGCTTGCTCGAAGGTATTTTGCACATTTTGGTACACTGCTATATGATCAGAGATCTATCTGATCTATATAATACCCCCTATATACTACATACATACTCGTTTCGAATACCGACAAAAAAAAAAAGAAAAGGAAAAAACCACGATCCAAAGTGTTGACTCTGTGTAAATTGTATAAATAATGCAATATATAAACAACAAGTAAACGTAGTCTTTTAGTTTATTTCTGCCCCCACTCCACTTGGGTTTCTTGTGTCATTTGAATTTGTTTATGAAAAACACTCGGTAAAGAACTCAACGTATATATTATGTGAATCGAATCGAAGCGAACACTCTTTGCAACGAACATTCTTTCAGCGGCGTTTTGGTTAACTTTATTTATTTATTTTTTTCAACACCACCTCGAGCAAACCGTCGAATGTAGTGAAAGTGCTTTCAAAAAGGACCATGCATATAATAATCTATAATACCTAAATATGAACTAAGTTAAAAGGCAACTGACGCCTAAAGTTATCAAGTGATTACAAAGTGTTGTGCAACAGAACTATCTAAAATATAAAATATGAGTTAAATAATCATAAATAATATATGAGAATCGTAACCAATTATAACCAGTAAGCTGAGCTAAGCTTTAATATTGAAAGCAATCGTACTTAAAATAAAAAATTATAAAATGAATCATAAGAAGATAAGGTTAACGAAGTAAAGTTTAAGATTTTATATAATCTTAATGAGAAAACCGGGCTGATAATAACATCAAATGAATAGAGCATATCAAGTAATAATAGTAGAGAATCCTAATCGGAGATTTTCCTCGTTTTCCGTCGTTTTTGCGGTGTACAGTTTTCGTTTTGCGACCACTTTTCGTTTGCCTACGTGCCCGTTGAAGAAGAAGAAGAAGCACAGCAGCAGAGAAGTGGAGAGGAGAAGAAGAGAGCCAACGTGTCTGCGTCCCCTGCCCCACCCCCTGGACCCATCTTATTCTCTCTCTTCGCGCCCCTCACGCTCTTTTCGTCGCGCCTAAATATAAATAATAATATTAAATAATCAATTGAAAATGTGACAGTGCATAACCAAAGAGAAAATAAAGTTGAAATTCTTTTTCTGTTGAAATTGTGTTAAAGAAGTGAACGTCAAATGAAAAAAACATTGCCTCGTGTGTTCAAACAAATACAAATGTTTAAATAAATGGCGCCAAAATACGGCGAACATGTGTGCGTTTGTGTGTGAGTGTGTATATTCACAATTGTTAAGCTTACTTAATTGATTTTTAAACGCTTAATTGGCCGCCAATCAATCAATTAACATGCAATGTGGGACACACGCACATGCACACATTTGTTTGCCCCGATCAAATAGTATATATAAATATAAAATAATTGCTTGGCTAAGTAAATACAAAAGCGAAGTTATATATGTACGTGTTTGCACAACAAATCCAACAAAAAATGCAAAGTCAATAAACTTTTTGTATGACAAAAGAGTGTTCGAAAATGCCGCAAAAAAGAGAAGGGGAAAAGCTTTTGAAATCCATGCATACATACATCCATGCATAGGCATACGAAAAAGCTTCCGAAAGCCCATTGTGTGTGCGTCGAGTTTTTTGCAAGTGTTTTTCAAAAATATTTTCAGTTTTGCCACAAAAAATATGTATACCAATCAGTCATCGTTGTTTTCCACAGTGTATGCAAGTTCGAAAATGCCGCGAAGATTCAAATTCAATCGCCAATCAAGTTCGATGCAAATGCAAATGCATAAGCAAAAGCAAGAAATCAAAATGCAAATAATGGCAGGTGTTCAAGTTATTCAAGTGCCAATGATAATGCCAGAGATAACGAAGCAATCGAAATCGAAATCCAAACCGCAAGCGAATTCGATACCGAAATCGATATCGTGTTGTCCAAGTTCAAGTGGTTCAAGTTGTGACACTCGCATCGAATCAAAATCTAAATCAATATCATTATCAGCCAGAGATTGACGACGGGATGCGGCCTTTTCCACCGACCATGTCACGAACTTACACGAATGATTGCAACGCATTGGTATGATTTCGTATTAAGTTCCACCTAAAAAAACAAACACTTTGCCTTGCCCATTAAGAACTTGTAAAATATCTATGTATATATAGTACGATATTGTTATATCTCGTGTGCGAACCAAAAAAAAAAAAAAAAGACAGTGGCTCTCTCAGCTTGGAACGCCCGTTATCTAGACCCCATTATTAGCTAATCCTTATCCTTCGATTCGCAGATGAGATCGAGAATCTCAAGCTGGAACAGGTCCGCATGGCTCAGCAATGCGCGGACGCCCAGCGACGCGAGAAGATCCTCATGCGACGGCTGGCCAACAAGGAGCAAGAATTCCAGGACTATGTGGTGGGTACTCGCCTTAATATACACAAATTTCTCAAATACTAATGCACCCGTAATCCCCATTAGAGCCAAATTGCCGAGTACAAGGCCCAACAGGCGCCAACTGCCCTCGCATTGCGCACTGCTCTGCTCGATCCTGCGGTCAATCTCCTGTTCGAGCGGCTCAAGAAGGAACTTAAGGCCACCAAGGCCAAGCTGGAGGAGACCCAGAACGAGCTGTCCGCATGGAAGTTCACGCCGGACTCTAATACCGGCAAACGCCTAATGGCCAAGTGCCGACTGCTCTATCAGGAGAACGAGGAGCTGGGCAAGATGACCTCCAACGGCAGACTGGCCAAGCTGGAGACCGAACTGGCCATGCAGAAGAGCTTCAGCGAAGAGGTCAAGAAATCGCAGTCGGGTAGGTTAAATCTGAACTAGGATTGGGATCGAAACTTATAGATATGTAAACTCCTTTACCATTTAGAGTTGGACGACTTCCTGCAGGAGCTGGACGAGGATGTGGAGGGCATGCAGAGCACCATTCTGTTTTTGCAGCAAGAACTAAAGACCACACGCGATCGCATACAAACGCTTGAGAAGGAGAACGCCCAGTTGAAACAGGCCATCAAGGATGAGGTTGTGGCTCCAGCGGCTGCCACCAACGGTGGCACCAACACGACGATAAATAAGCTAGAGACCATTCACGAGGACGCTTGCATGGCGAATAACCCAACGAATCCGGATTGTTACAATGGGAATACCAACAACGAACAGATCGCGGCCGTGCCACAGATACCACTGTCGGATGATGGCAGCAATATGAACGGAAATGCAGCGCGATTAGCCCGCAAACGAAACTACCAAGAGGAGGAAGCCCTTCCAACGGTAGTGGTGGTGCCGACTCCCACCCCAGTAGGAAATAACGTCCAGGAAGCGCCGCCCATCAGGGAAGTTACCGCCCCACGTACTCTGCCGCCCAAAAAGTCCAAGCTGCGAGGCATTACCACGCGTCGCAACTCCCAGCTGGAGGAGGATCATCAGCCAGTGACAACACCAGTGGCCGTCCCCATGATCGTGGACAACGCTGTGGCCGGAATGGCGAGCGAAGAGGCTGCTGCCGCCGCTGCGGCTGTTAATAACAGCAATACGGGAATAATCCCGGAAACGGGAGTGCAAGTGGGTGTCCCAGTTGAGGGCGGCGATCCAGGTGCTCCGGCGGCACCGGGCCGCATCCTGACCCGTCGTCGGTCCGTCCGCATGCAGCAGAACGGCAGCGGAGCAGTCGACTACTCCACCTAAGCGCTGGCGAACCTTTTTCCAAAAAAGGGTGCACTCCATATGAGTTCGTCAAATTGATCGTTAATTCCTGACGTTTACTTTTGTGAATTGAGATTTCAAAACAGAGAGAGACTTCATTTTATATTTCTAACCTATCTTTTAGATTCTTTAATTTTTTTTACACATTGTCTTGTAAAATACGTTTATTATTTCGTTTGCATGCGGCGTAGACATACATAATTCGCAAATTATTTAGAAGTCACTGCTTTACATACGAAATGCATTATGTAGAACAGTGTAAAACTTCAGCACATATATTTACAATAATACGATCGAGCTAAATGATAATGCTAAAAACTGATACACTATTTATGTTTTTTAACCACGGCATCTACTGAAAAGCTGAAAAGAAAGCTTGGTCAAAACAAAACTTGTCATTTAGCAAAATTAGGTTTTAATTATCAACTTAAGGCATTTTTGTAATACTATGAAAGTTGTGTAAAATAATATAAACTTGTGTTAAAAT
The DNA here is from genome assembly GCF_000001215.4 of Drosophila melanogaster. NCBI lineage: Eukaryota > Metazoa > Arthropoda > Insecta > Diptera > Drosophilidae > Drosophila > Drosophila melanogaster. Next base: position 13,819,649 of record NT_033778.4, on the reverse strand, counting down.
AAATTGTTAAGCATAACAAATATTTCAAAAAACCAGTGTCCTTTAATTTCAATTGCCGCCCAGCAAAACAATCGTTTTGATTTTCGAAATTATCTTGTGTTTATTATCAGTTTCTTCTTTTAGCACATTAGACAAATGGTTTTACTTGTATTTGATTGAATTCGAAATATGTTTATGTATGTAGTACAATTGTGGCTGCCAGCGAGTGTGTTTGTATCCTTTGTTTCGTTTGTGTCTGTGAGAAGAGTTTAAACTTGAGATCGGGCTAAAATGTTCTGGTAAAGAGGCCTGCAAGCTTGGCATAGTTTGATATTTGCTTTACCCTACTTTCAATCGAAATGTACAAAATGAGTAGGGATGTGGTGAGACAACCTGCAAGGGGGTTAAACGTACTTCCGATTCCATATTAAATAGTTAATAACAAATACTAGGCAGTTCGAATGGCACAAGTTGATTACACTACCATGGGGAAATGTGGGGTGTCTAAAGCTTAGCGAGTTCTGTTCCGATCGGAGGAGATATCCTTTCGGCTGAGAGTTTGTTTGTCTAGATGTACGATAGTTTGTTATGGTAAATTTCAACTAGTCAATGGTTTAAGTGTAGTATTATTAATAATTTAGTCGCTAGATGCTGCTGCGTTTACTCAATCGTCTCAGTTCTGTGGCTCGTATCAAGTAGTTAGTAATAAAAAGTATTTCTCATATATGTATGTAGGTACTTGTGGGTAATGCTAGGTATCGTCATCATCAGTGTATATAAAAACAATGCCTTTAAATCGGATCTCTTTTTGGTTTTGCTTGTTCTTGAGTGGCCTACAATGTCCTTTTTAACGAATGTCTATAAAAGTATGTAGTTTTCCAAGGCTCCGAGGCTGAACTTTCGGTTAGTTTTTCTCTGGGCTAGGCTAAGCAAATATACAAAAGCTACTTAAATTAGTTAGCATGTACAGTACCGGGCGTACTCGTAGGTATATATCGTATTATCGTATGAGTGTGTGTATATATAATTAAATGGTTCCATTATTCGCCTTTACCGATAGGTTTCTTGATCCGTTCTTTAAACATAAACTCGTAGCTAGGTGTTACTTACAAATGTGGCCTTCTTAGATTAGGACTAACTCTCACACATGCACACACACACCACGCACACACTCACTCACTCACACACACACACACACACACACACACACAAACACACACGCATAACCATGGGCAGTAGTCGGCATTGGGTACAGTGTGTGCCATGAGTTTTGTCGCCTGGATGACAGCGCTTTGCATTCAGCTTACTTGAAGGTTGCAAGTCGTTTAAGGCCGTTGTTGGAATTTTCAGTTATACAATATATAATATTTATATTCATATGTTAATGCAGTAAATATATGTTTTTGTCCTGTCTATTGGAAGGTCTACAATAAGCCCTGCGCCCAGTCCGTCATAGGCGGCACACACTGTCCGCGTTCTCTGATGCGGATCCGCTTCCGGATTCGGTCGCGGATACGGATACTCGTATTTAGCTACTTAAGAACTAATTTGGAAAAGTTTCTCTAGGTGACCAAAAATATTGAACTGCGCTCAAGCGTTAGAGTAAAAAATTTTCCCACCTCCTCGATTGCCCTTCGTATATAATACAAAAACATATTGCCTAGATCTAAGCTAAATCCATCTTCCGCCGTTACAGCCAACGACTCAGTATGTGACAGAGGAGCAGCAGCCCCAGGTTGGCGTACACGGAGCAGGCCTTTCCGCACAGCTTAATGCCGCTCTCCTGGAATGGAAAACCAAAAGTGAATTAAGTCAGGCGGTTAGAGGGATGGGTTCCCAAACAAGTCGGTGGGCAAAGGGGAAGGTACTTTACAGTTGCTTTCAGAGGTTTTTTTTTTTTAATTTATATGAACATAGTTAATGAGCTAACATAGTTGGTTGTCCGGGTTAAAGGTTACAGCTAATTATATAGTACCTTCTCCTGCCACAAACTTTGATTGCCCAAGTCCTACCAAGGACTACCCTGAACACCAAGAGCCCCAAGGACCCCGAAGGACTTACGTTCGCGTGCCGACTGATGCAGCTGTGTGGTCGCATGCGGTTGAACTCGCGAGCCTGCTTGTAGCATGCCAACGAATCGTTGACCGACAGATGATAGTCGATCGGCTGCGGATTCACCGTGAGGACGACTGAGCCGTCCCTGGGACACAGCTGGTCGATGACCAGCAGGATGAGGTTGCTGAACGGGATGGGCAGGACGACAAATGGCCGCTCACATGCATGGGCTGTCATATTGTAGACAACGTTGTCCTTTTCATTGAACAGCGTGTACAGATCGCGCTTCATGTCGCACGGCTTGAGCCGGGTGCGATGGAGTGTCAAGTAGCGCAGCCAGTGGTCATCGTCCTTCTTCCCATGCCCATTGCCGTTGCGAGCATGGTGATCCGGATGCGGCTCCGGCGGCGGTGGCTCCGTGTCGTTGGAGTCACCATACATATCCGCATAGTGGCTGGACACACCGGGCGCCCACTGCAACAGTTGTACAATATACCACAGCGCCGTATGCAGCAGCCATTTGCCCACGCGCAGCAGATGGAACAGGGGCTACAAAAAGTGGTTTATTAGATTGAGATATTCATTTTGCATATAAACTAGAGAGATGATCTATGTAAACCGCCAAACCATTCCTACCGAAAGCAGCATGCTGGAGGCGTTGTTATCGTTCTTGGACTCGAAGCACACCGCCTGGTAATCGTAGACAGTGACCTGCCTGTAGACATTCTCCTCCAGTAGTCGCTTCATGATCGCTCCGTTCACCTCGCCAAAGAATCGACCCGTCTCGTGGACCCTCGTCGAAATGATCACATAGCCATTGTTGTCCAGTATATAGCAGTCTTTGTCATCCACGGCACAGGCCTATTATATACCAATTATAAGTAAGTTCCTTCAAATAGGATAGTCTAACCCACATTGCCGGTGATGTTGTGGAAGAGCTTGTAGAGCGCCGAATGCTGAAACTGGAAGCCCACAACAGCCGCCGGTGCAGTCTTGCCGCCCTCATTGTGGAAAACGGCATGACTGGCGGTCACCAGGATCTCTGAGTTGCTTTCTGCAGTTGGGAATTCCATTAAGATTATGATGTACGATGAGGTACCTCCCAACTTACCACCCGCATCGAAGGGCACGGAGTAAACGAAGCTCTCCTCCCGCACAAAATGTTGGTCCACGGCGCGTTTGTACCAAATCTCATCGATGGCCCGCGTGTTATTTTGGCTAAAAGTCTCGCTGCATGTGGAACTCCCATTATAGCTTGAATTCCCGTCATAAGTGCAGGGGATATCCCCCCTTCTGACTTACCCGACTCCGGATTCCTCGGCAGCATTCGAGTGGAACTCATGCCAGCGGGTGAGACCACTGTGGGTGGCCAAAAAGGCGACGGTGACGCCAAAACGCTGCTTGAATTCGTTTCTGTGCAAATAGATGCATTGAGTTAGAAAAGCCAGACAACTTAATATGGCAAATAACAATGATTTAGACTTAAACTAGTTAACAGGAGTGAGTATCGTAGTAAATTGATTGTGGTTTACCTTGGCAGCAAACCCATTAGAACAGCTATTGGGCTTGATGCGCTTGTGCTAGATTTGTTTGAATGGTTTTGGTATTTCATAATGGAGAGGCATTATGTTTTGTGGTATCGTTGAGGACGTTGAGGAGATATTCAAGAGTTCATAGACATATTTAATATATAGTAGAATTGTATTAAAGTGGTGGGTGCAAAAATTCAATATGAGAAAGACATTCAACGACAGCGACAAGGACGACACAAAGAATCGGTATAAAATGCAAATAAAAGTGAGAAAAGAAGGACGTACATAGAAATGAAAAACGGTTAATATGTGCTGCATTTCCGGTGCGTTAACGAGCGAGTGCATGGCGTTGACTGTACTGAAGGTGTCTGACGAGTCAAGCCTAGCATTGCTTTAAAATCAATACCCAAGCCATTCTCGATCCTCGCCACTTACCCTTTGTCGTCCTTGGAGTTAAAGCTGGTATTGTTGGAGAACCACCCGGTGACTCGGGCATCGAAGACCAGAGCCTGCATTAGCTGCCGATCGCCTGAAAATCAAATTTCCAGCGTCAAAAGAATCCAAAATGAGTGGTCAGCATGGTTATAATAATGGTTGCAGTGGCATTACTGGCTCCATTACTCCAAAATGTTTGGCTTAATGTGAGCATACTTTTCAGATGATACATAAACAATGAGTAAGTCCTCGGTGACATGCAACGATTTGAGTGCAAATTCCGCAGCTAACTACAGAAACTACTTGCTAATTGAAATGATAGCTTATAGAAGTAAAGGAGGTTTTCAGTGGTCCAATCAATTTGGTGTTTGCAAGCCTCCATTTTGATCCATAACTTCGATCGATTTTTAATTTTAAAAGAAATTCTAAAGAATTCACTGGGTCTTTCATTTTTGGTCTAAAGTTTTGAAGATGAGCTGGGATCAGAATTCAACGGGCATTTCCGCCGGATGTGCAGGTGCGTAGGTCGGAAATGAGAACGGTGCTACTGAGTGCGATTGATTGTGATTAATTTTTGTGGGTGCACAACTGTGACTAAGATGACTTTTGATATTCGTTACTCACAATAGTAGCTTTCTTTTTCATTGATTGATGGATAACGGCCGGTTGATGAGTTGTTAGCTGTGAATTTGCATGAACATTGAAATCGCAATCGTAATTTTCGCACATCAACGAAACACAAAAACGCATAACAGAGTCTGGGAAAGCGGCGGCTTATCGAAGCGATCGATTCGAGTATCGGAAATGGATGTAACCGGAAGTGGGTGTGTGGGGGGGGGGGGAGGTTCTATACTATACTTACAAAACATGGCGGCCGCGTGCTCCGGGGGCATAGCACTCCGACTACCCGGCCATCGCCAGCCAGGCTCAGACATACGCTCGAGAAAGTACAGCAGTTCGATCTCTGGCGTTTTGAATGTCCTGTTGCTGTGCTTACAAAATAGCCTGAAAATATCGTATAACCCAATTAGTTTGAACGCATCTTTATTGTTTAGCTATCAGCTCACCAGTCGGGATGAATTTTCCACCGCTTGCCGCTGAAAACGCTGCGCAAGTTTGTGCCCTTTATGCTTATGCGATGGATCTCCTGGTCAGCTCGGATGTCCATGTGACTCACGCCGTATTGCTCCGGATAGGAAATGACCAGAGTAAAGGGCGTCTTCTTGATGGCCGTCCAGTAGTATTGTCGCTTTACGCGTGCCACCCGTTTCTGTAGGTTAATTAAGAACGAATTTAGGAATATAACTATGAACTAATATGCACTTAGAACTTACCATTTCATCGAAATGATTTTTGACTAACATCCATTTGCTGCCTGTCGATTGATTGATTATAGAATCTCTTATCTGTTGAACGGAGAATTTGTTATTGAAATCATCGAGGACGACTTTAAGAAAGGTTTACCGTCATCAGCACTGGATTAAAGTCTCTGGCGGGTCGATCGTCATCCAATAGCTCGACTTCAATCATGTCAACGCTATTGTATGCTGGCTTTAATATGTAGCCTTGGAACTGGAATTTAAAGCCATGTATGACACAAAAGATCCACAGATTTTGAAGGCATTTAACTTACAATTGGACGAAAGTCTGGATGGAATAGTACATAACCATTGTTGGTTACTATAAACGCATAGCCATTCACGCCGAGCTAAGGATAGATATGGATTCTTTAGGGTTTATAACCAGGATTCTAGTGATTCCAACTTACCGTGAACGGCGACAGCAGCTTTTTGATTTCATTGATGGGCACATCCGTGCCGGCCACGCCCAATATATTCGCAATCCTAGTCTGTGCGTGAGAAGTTTTGAGATATATATTTAGAGAAGTGTTGGGTCAAGTGAGTGAAAACGAAACATATACACAAGTTGGACTTTAAATTTTACAAGTACAGAGAATGGTAGTTAATTTTTGGTATTGCATGTTAATCAAATACTGGAAAATGAATTTGAAATTTGAATTCGATAAATGGCATTGCTAGTACAAAACGCCTTAGGGCATCTCAAAGTAAAATACAAAGATGTAAAACAAAAACGGAAACAATGTCGAATGCAAATATGAGAAGCATCGTTACTACGCAAGAACTTACGAGTACAGTCAAGAAAGTCGATTTCAAAGATTTGTATATTATTAATTTTTTCTTTTTTGCTTTTTGTTTTCTTGTATTGATGTTTACAAAGAATTTAGTTAAGCGTTTTTCTGTTTTTTAGCGGCTAATTACATGGCTAGCAGAGTAGTACTAAGAGCGTATGAGAGCGTTGAGTATTGGTAGGCAGTGTAAAACAAAATGTCGAACTAAAAAACTTGGTTAAGATCAAAAGAAGGTTTGCAGAACCATAAAACAATATAGACAGAGAGTGTAATTTACAATATTCTTGTTAAAAAATTTGGGTTTTTGGCAGTTTGTGAACTGAAAATGTGTGAAAGAAGCTGTTTACACGTGTGGAGGGGCCTTCTTTGCAAAGAAGTACAGTTGTGCTTGTTTGTTTGTTTGCGTTGTTGGTGTTTCGGTGTTCGGCAGTGTGTACATTTTCACAGTTTTTATACCCTTCACAATATCATTTTGGGTGGTGGTGGGTGGCAGGAAATCTACAAGATACCAAATGCCGAAGAGTTAAAGAGCTACAGAGGTAAGGACATACAAGGAGCTCGATCATTGATCGTTCAGTTTTGAAGTGTCCGTTCAGCGAAGCTTTACACACACAGTTACAGAGAGAGAGAGAGAGAGAAAGTGCCGGAGAGTTCTTAGTCTAGGATTGCAGAAATAAATCATTCGGGTTAGTATCAAGCACTTGATCGGACTGGCTAATTAAATCATAACTTATTGCATCGTGGCTGAGGGCGGAGTTTTGGTGGCATGGATAGTAGGCAATACATAAAACGTAGAGAAATTAAGAAATACATAAATTTTCTCAGTGCTCAATGAAATCAGGTGGAAATCAAAAGGCAACAAACAATTTCGATCAAGTCACGCATGCGGCTTAGACAAACGAAAGTGGAAAATTTAGGATGAGCTTTTTTGCATTTTATTAAATTTTGCTGTTGGTTTTTTTTTTTGGTTTTGGTTTTGATTTTTGATTTAGAATACAATTTACTCACAACTTGAAGGTTTATTTTCGCAGCCGGATTTATATCGGTCGTTAGATTAATGAGCTGTGAATTCGTATTTGTAGTATTTAATAAATCAATTTCTAGTAACGAAAGCAACTTAAGTAGGGTTATTCTAGGGGCGGGTGGACTTGGAGGCGTGGCGGTGTCGGTGGGCGGGAAGCGCGGCGGGGTGCTCTTAAGGATCCTGCCATCCTATCTGATCTGGGCCCTACCATCTACATACGTATTCATATCCTGTCCAGCAGAAGGGTATAAAAACTCCAGCGGAATGGGGTCCTCTCGCTTGGGAGGCTCTGAAGATGTGTCTATATTTATGTGTTTATATTTATATTTATAAATTGATCTGTTGTGGTTGTTCTTGTGTGCTCTATAGGTCCTCAGCAATAGCCTAGGATTTCTCCGATTTTGGTTGCTTTTTGCTTTATCAATGATTGTACTTACTAAACATCAATGGATTCTAACATTTATTTGTTATTTGGGAGCGGGTGGGGTTTCTTTTTTTTATTATTATTTTTGGAGGGGGCGGGACTACCAATTAGCACTATATATGTATTAATACAGAGTCTAGACAATCGCGGCTCAACCCAATCTTTCTTGGTTAAAACAACAAATGGAAAATTCTACTACTCAAAATGCTAGATAAAATATTCTATTTATACGTTAGGTAATCAACTAGGCATAGCTATAATTCGATAATTGTTTATAATAAGTATCATAATATTACGAGTACGGTTATATAAAGAAAATCAATATCTATATATCGATAATTACTGGTCCAATTCGAATTGATTTCGTTATTACATGAGAATACTTTTGGATTTGGTTTCGATTTTAGCGGGGTTGAACCCAGTACGTGGTCAACTATAATGTCAAAAGGTTGCTAAAGAATGCCATGGTCCTAGACCATATTAGCTAGATTTATATACGAGTTATACATAGTATAGTTAGTTATAGTATATATCGGTTAAATATGGATTAGGTATGCATGTATGTAGCGCAAAGTATAACAAATCGTTTACTTTATTTGATATATATATATATAGATATATATACGGATAATGTATATACGAGTATATAGGTAGAGCTCAATACGAAATGCAATTAATTGGCGTATATAAAACTTTTATCAAGAGCAGTAAATACGTTATACGCAAAAATTTCGTTCGAAATTTATTAAGTTTGGTTTTGATTGTTATTTGTTAGAATTTGGCATTATAGTTTGTACCTCACGTGTTTGCAATTCCCAGAGTGCTTCATTTATTAAAACTTCTTCGGTGATATTCTGTGGTATAGTTGTGTATAGTTTGGTAGTAGTAGTAGGTAGTAGTGTTTTATATATATAACGCATAAATTATTAATACAGTAGTAGTAGTAGTAGTAGTAGTAGTATAAAGTGAGTTGTTACATAGATGGGTTCAGATTGGATTTGCTGTATTTCGATTTCTTGCTTCGATCGTAATGAGTTTTGGGGGCAAAATGAATTCGTCGCTGCTTCGGCGGCTGCTGATTCTGATTTCGATTTCAGTGTTATTTCTTTTATTTCCGCTAAGAATTTGGCAGTGCTAACTCGCTTGATTGAGTTCGATTCGATAGGCCTCCCCCGCGCCAGGGGATTCGATCGATTTGTGGTCAGTTTCACTTACCGCGTTCTCGCGACGATCGTAGATGGGCATCGATACGGTGGTCATAAATTGGTACACATTCGAGTCCACCGGCTGGTTCCAGGTCTATTAATGAAAAAAACAATATCTATTAGTTAAATATATATGTACTTGAATGGATATACATTGTTTCAAACAGTTGAAGGACTTCTTAATGTTCTTAAATGCCTTTGAACTCATAATGAAGATCGGAGCTTACCTCCTTCATCCTTCTGTACTTCCGGCGGTGCATTTCGCTGGGCTCCAGCATCCGATCGTGCACCTGCCAATACTCGAGGACATCGGCCTTCTGGTACTCGCACTGATTAATGTCCCACAGATAGTCGGATAGCTTCGTGTCCTACGCACATAAGATTGATAGTTTTGGGGAAAAAAACATTGCTAACCGAATATGAGGGAAGAGGGGGGATGGCAGTAAAGATTGGCATCCCTTTGTTTTTGGGAGCACTACCCACCTCGATGTCCGCATAGACCTGCGACCAAATCACCGGATGATCGTGCCTGCCCAGGACGAGCGGCCTGGCCATAACCGGTATGTAATTCAAGACCATCTCGCGCACCTCGGCGGTGTCGCTGAGGTGGACGTAGTAGCCCTGATTCTCGCACGCCATCCACCGTATATCATCCCAATTGGCCACCTCCTTGCCAATCAGGTAGGTGAACACACGGACCGGCTTGTACGGCGGGTCCCGCCAATTGTGCAACTCGAAGACCTCGCGATTGTTCTCCGGCGCCCCGTCGCCAATGATCATGATCGCCTGATTGCACTGCGCCCCGCGCGAACTCAACTTGGTCTCTTCCAATAGCTCGAATGCCTTTGTCAATGCAGCGGTATAATTGGCGATCGATTTGGGTCTAAACAGTTCAATCCCTTCTTTCAGTTCGCGTATGTTGCCCAGATTGGCCTGGATATGGTGAGTATCGGGTGTGTTGTTTTTTTGTTTTTTTTTTTTTGGGATTTCGATTGATTGGTTGATTGGTGTTTTGTATTCGTATTCGGTGGCATCAATTGAGTGTGTTGTTGTTGTTTTGAGATTTCGGATTTGGTGGTGATGTTCGTTATTAATTTTTGTTTTTTGGGGATAGAAGAAATCAAATATGCGTTAAATGAAGAGAAATTTGATAAACATAAACAGAATCGATATATACTTGAATCAGTGTGTCTTCGAAACATGGGACGACTGGGCTCACTTCCTTATCAAAGGTGAAGATGTTCACAAAGTCATTTGTACCTAATGTATCGAGTATCGTATTGACAACATGCTTTGCGATATCTAGCCTCTGTCCCAACATTGAACCGGATCCATCCATCAGGATAACAATATCCTTCGGACTCGTCGCCGCCTCCATGTACCAGGAGCGTAGTCGGCAATCGTATAGATCGACCGGTACGTCCTTTCGCCACTTCGATGCAGGGAATTGACGCATAAAGCCAGTCGAACTGCCAAAGAATTGCCACGACAATGTCGGATCGTTTTTGTAATTGTCACGGAATATCTGATCCAAATTCTCCGACCACTGAATTGCTTTTATCACATCCGGTGCTGTGTCAATGTAATCGAGTGTTAGTTGTGTTATGGATTTTGTGTTTTTGGTTGTGTCGAAAGAAACGGAAAGAATTTTGCAAGAAACACGATTAGTTCTTCTCGTCTGCTGACGAGCACTTAATCCTAGCTTTAGTTTTACGGGCTCTATTTTTTTTCTTTTGTATTTAGGTTTGTGTTCTGGTGGCACAAGTTGGGTGTTATACGGTCTTTGGCAAGCATTCCGCGTGTGTCGGAGCATTCGCTTTAAAATATTTTTGTATAGCATATTTTGAGCATTCCCTGGCGTAAAACGCGAGCGCGTCGTCAACGTTCGCATTGCACCGCCATCGGCCGGGGAGGATCGCCAAGGTCAAGTTCGGCGGACCATTAGGTACGGTGGGTGGGCCGGGCGGCGCAATGCGCTGCTTGACGCGTGCACGCGTTCCTCGCACGCATTGACGCAAGCAGTTTGGAAATCGGAAAAAAATGATTAGGGAGGCGCAGCTTACGGCTTCATATCATAATTTTCACATTACAATATAAGGCTTATATGGCATACACAAAAAAAATACAAATTTTAGGGTCAAGCGATCTAGCAGAAAGCTAAGGAGCGAGATAGATAGAGAGCGAGCTAGCTAGCTAGAGGCGGTTTCAAGGCTCTACTTTTTTGGCAGCTAGACAGAGACAAAGAGTGTTTCGTTTTTAAGCTTGTGTTTGATTTGAAAGCATTGAATGCAACCCTGATGATCGAGTCTGGAGCTTTCGTATAATCCAAGGATCTTTTATCGTAAGGATACAAAATAATAAAAATAATAATAATACAATAAGTTTTTATGATCTGGTGATGATCAACACAATAGTTTTCAAGATTATTTCAGAAAAATCTCAAATTTTTATCTTATTCGCGATTTCAAATATGAACGCAATTCAATATCCCCAAACTCGATCGCATAGCATTTAAAAACAGGGTCGTTGAATAGGAACAACACAGACAGGCGGCAATTTCAGTTACAATTACACAGAGCAAAAGAGAGATAGAAATACAGAGAGAGAGAGAGATAGGTGTAGAGCGGAGAAAAGAGATATACGGATTACAACGATGATAATCATTCCAAACCTCGATCGAACACATTGACTGGCACGTGGACCGAACTGACGCTAAAGTTGACCGGAGTATTGTGGAATTCCGGACGCGGTTCCAACACCACCACCTTCGGCTGGACGTAGATCAGCGGCTCGCCTATATCCTTGTCCATGTCGGGAGCCGGTGTGGGAATGGGCGGGACTGGATCGCCGGGCTCCAGCATCTCCTTGGCACTATAATAGGAGAACATCTTGTCCGCCATGTCGTTCTGATGCGACAACGCCGTGTTCTCAGCCGTGTCCATGATTCGCTAGGGATGATATCGGTTTTTTAAGAGGATTTCCTTGTCTATTAGTGCGTGGATTTACTTACCCTCACTGCACTGACTTTTAGGTCCATCATCATTTCGATTTCCTTGGCCATCGAATCGACAATAGAAGCGCCGTTGCGCGAAACGACCTTTGCATCCTTGAAACTCTGTTGGAAAACCAAGTACATATATGAATTAACCGAATGTTAAATGAAAAATGGTTCTATTTCACCAACCCATTGCCATGTCATAAGTACGTGGCCAGAAATTATAGGCGGAACCACCCCGCTAAGCAAGCTTAGAGGCCCCCGAGGGCCTATAGACAAACCCATTCACATGCATATGGAATACTATAGGCAGTTGGCACAAGTGCGGCTACAAATCGTGGGGCAGAAACATTTAATTTGTAAATCCAATTGCGATGCCTAAAAATAAATAACCAGCTGTGCCGGACAGCAAACTGACCTCATATGGGGTGAAGGGGATTTGCAGATGGCTAAGCATAGTCGTTTGGATACCCTACCTCAGAAACATCTATTAAATATCAAAAAATCTATATAATAACTAAACTATTGCAATTGGTTTATTTATGAAGGCATAGCTAGTTAATAAAAAACAAAACTAAATAATAAATACTTGACTGACCTACTAACCCCATTAAAACTTCCCTGCTTTAATGAACACCATTGTTTATATTTAGAAATCAAGTGGATAATTAATAGCTAACTAAATAGATTTTTCGAGAGCATTGGCTCTTCGACCCACTGCCGCACAGTTTCCCATCTGGCTGGTGCTTTACAATTTTTATAATTGCCGCTCGGGCGGCCTTTAACCCAAATTCGGAGCCGAAGTCTCAGCCTCAGAGAGACGTCAACAAGGAGCGCACAAAAACAGAACCGAAAACAAACACACACACGCGCACATAAATAGCGGGGGGCGCATGGAAAATTTCGGGGGAGTGGGGAAAACGGAGGAAAACGGAGCGGCGGAAAAATCAATAATATGCTCTCGGTAGCTCACCTCTTGCACCTCCTTGCGCCTGGTGATGAAATCGCCCAGATGAAACAGCTCCATGCCCAATTTGTCGGCCCACGAATGAACGCTGGATGTGGAAAATGGTGGCGTTAGTCTCGATAGTCGGAATATTCAGGGAAAATGACCAATGTCCGGAAAAACTCACAGATTGTAGTTGATGTTCTCGGCTGGCTGCAGATTGACGCACGGTGCCAAACAGACCAGAACGGAGAGCAGGCCCAAGCAGAGGCGCCACCAGGCCAGGAGACGGGACCAGGCCATGATGATTGAGCAGCGCTATCCTCGGTGTCCAATGATCTAGTAACTGCTGATGATGGTGGTCGATCCAGCGGGAGCGCGACATAAATACCAGGCTCTGCGATTTTCTTAGCCTACTTTGTACCTGCACACACACACATTCACACACTCACAGGCAACACGCACGCACCACGTTTGCACCACATATCCCGTTAGCTCGGTTTTGGCCACCTGCCCTGGCCATCCGGTAGCATACCACCCGCGTCTTCACTGGGGATACCTTCAGTTGCTACTCAATACTCGCCGTCACTCAAGCACTGTACATTGTATTTTGCTAAGTTTTTCCAATTTTCTAAATTAATTTTCCACAGTTTTATCGCGCGACCTAGCACTTTTCCGTGTGTGTGTGTTGTTGGCCAGCGAAAACTTTTCTCTCTACACTGTCGTGGCCGTTTTGACGTTTCTTTTAACGTTTCTGGGCCAGCTTAAAGCTCTTTTGCCCAACATACCTTAGCCGAAAAGGGACAACCCTTGTCTCTCGCTTTTGGCCATTTGCCGCACTCTTCTTTCCACCCAGTGCGCTTGCCCTGACATTTGGCGCATCTGCGCCCTGCACTTGTTTACCTCGCCGCGAGTGCTACAGGTGTTTGTTTACCTGCCAACGCGCCTGCGCCTCCACCAGATTGACGTGCGTGTCCTTCCAGCTGGCCGAGCATCTGTTGCACCAGCTGGCGAATGGTGACAGTTGGCCGCAGGTGAAGCTTTCCAGCTGGGAGGACATAGCACACTAGGAACCCGGGCTACTTTGCCCAAAAGTTGGATTCAAACTCACTTGCCAAAGTAACCGCCAGGTGGCGTTTAAAGAATATTCAGATTTATACTAATATACAATATAATATGAATTACTGCTGAATGTACATATGTATTGTACGACTTCGGCATATGCTTACATTTCAAGATAAGAAATAAAAGTTGAGATTAATTCTTTTTTTTCACAGACCGGACGGAACAAAAGATTGTGCTTGAAACTTTTGTTTTACTGCTTAGGATAGAGCTTAAGTTAAAGCTTTATCACTCCTGTTCCGTTTGAATATCGTAGAATGCAATTCGCGTTGGTGATTTTGTTTAACTTTAAATATACACGCTGTCGTGGTTCTGGAAGAATGTGCTTTCTGTATTCGTAGAGTGGTCGTAGTTCACAAGTTTTGACTAATTATCGATAAATTCTTCTTATCATACTCAATTCTCACAAACAATTTCCGATTCCAGTTTTTTTGGCTGCTGGATAAGCGAGTGTAAACGCGCCTTATACATATGTACCTAATTGGAATTCCAACAATCGTAAAGCTCCAGACTTGACCGTAGTTCCGGAAATCAAATAGCAGTGGTCGCTTTAGTTTATCAATACTTTTTATTGGTATATCGTAAGGCTTACACGTTTCGCAAGATACATATGTGACCCCAGCTGACCCAGTCGAAGCACCACCCACGCCTAGTACTTGTACCCGCCGGCACCACCAGCACCACCGCCGCCGCCGCCACGAGCTCCTGGCTGTGGTCCCTGCGGGTACGTGGCCTCGCCCTCGTAGCTCACGTCCGCGTGGTAGCCCGTCTTCCAGTCGGCGGTGTAGCGGACGATCTGGGTCCTTCCGTCGGGCATCTGGACGCGGTACTCGCCGGTCACCACGTCACCATCACTGGACGCCTTGTGCGCATAATCGTTGGCGGTCTCCGGATCCTGAACGGCGTACTCGAAGTCGTACGGCATGCCGGGCACGTGGACATGGTCCTGCATTTGGGATAATGGATAAGGCATGATCAGTAAAAAAATATAAAAAACTAAAAATACAATTACGAATTATAATTACAGAAGTCAGTTCTAATTTAACAAGCACAGTTTTTGTTGAGAAATAAATCAACATAATCTCAAATCTTAATTGTATCTGTATCTTCATAACGATTATTTCTGGCAATCATAATAAAGATGTATCTCTGCGATGACAAACTGATCTTTGATCCTACACTCGTTGGCTGAGTGAACATTATGTTGAACATCAAATTGGAATAAAAATGCATCTATGGCAAACGCATTACAATGGTTCATTAACCACTGATCTCTGATCTTTTCAATGGCTGATGATTGCGGTTTATGATGATTAAGATATACTCACATCGCCTGGCTGGCCAGGTATGTTGCGGGGAGTGCCAGGAGGTGCGGGTGGCCGGGGTCCAGGTGCCGCTGGTCTTCCAGGTGGGCCGGGCTTCTGTGGGAGTTACAGACCATTTAGCAAATGGAAAAGTCAAAAATGAAATAGCTAAAAATTCCAAATGGGGTGTAAATACTGCTCATTACTCATTGTCGAAGTGAATTACACTGTCTTAGTGATGCCAAATATTTATTGTTAGCTTCGGAAAACTTGAACTGCTGAACTTCGCGTTATGGAAGTTCACCTGCATTGTGATATTTTCGCAACGATCGGTTGTCGTTCGGTTGGTTCGGTTGGATCTCGAAAGGTTAACTTCCATTCATTTTCAACTGCCAAAGCCAAAGCCCTTCACCGACCGACCAATTCGAAATGTTGCCATCATTTTGGGCCGACATTCAGCAGCATGACGTGCCGCATTTATTGAGTTGAGCCACAGCACTCCGGGTGATAAATGCGGCGACAAATCTCGACTGGATCCAACTGGAATTGGCTGCCTCTGCCACTGCCTGTGACTGCAACTGCTCCCAGAATGATGGCCGTAATTAGTCCGTTGACTGGGATTCAATTTGAGGCGGTTGGCCAGGCCATTCGGCCAGATAGGCACATGCCACCATACACACATATATCGACATACCCCCACATACTTAGCTAGATAATTCAGATGGGAGCAATACTCACGAATGGGGTCTTGGGTTCCGAGTAGTCGTAGCCATTCTTGGTGGGCGGGAGGTACGCGTTGGAGCCAGGGGCGATCTGGGCGTAGGCATAGGCACTGATGGCAGCGAGGGATAAGCTCTGCAAGACAATCGAATGGAATTTAATTTAGTAAGCTGAACATAGAAGAAACTATGTCTGGATTAACATTAAGTTTAAGTTTTCGTGTGAAGTAATTTTCTATTCAATTTCATATATCTAACTTTTTTTCACGGTGTAAGAGCCGGGCATTTGGTGCGACATTATATCAGTGACTTAAAGGTCAAATTAAGAGGGCGAACTGAAAAGTGAACGGTTGCAAATGGATGTAGAAGCTCCGATAAGATCGCGACTGACATTCAGCCGTGGCGTAGCAGGTGCATCAGCAGCAGAAGCCTCAGCCAAAGAGGCGGCAAATTATTTAGAACGTGCCCGAAAGGCGTTTGCTCATCGCCCGTAAAAGGGCAGCAAATGGCGGAGGTTAGTGGCGATCTGCCGCCGATTCTGCGATTCCGCGATTCCGCTCTTTAAACACGGCTAATTGACACATGCACATGGTGGCCAACGATGTTGGACGTTAGTTGGTTGGTGGTGACGGGAGCTCGTCAACCCATCCACATGTCAGATTGCAGCCATCCATCAGTTGGCCGACAGCCGCCGGTCAACCAGTTGCCATAACCACTTGGCCAGGCCAATCCGCGGGGCTTTTGCCTGTCATCTAATGTCTCGTTTGTGTACTTTTTTAGCTGCCAACTTTTCAATTTACATATGTACATACATACATGCATGCATGCTGCAACGGATTGCGGAAATGCCGCACTGGCACTAAATTATCCACAGCCAGCGGAACATACATACATACATACATACATACATATGTATAGTAAATATTCTATGCGGCCAAGCTTGGGGCATTGATCATTATTATCAGTATCATTAGCGATACAGGTGGGAACTGCTTTACATTGTTTGCTGATTAGTTGTGTGTGCATATTGCTAAATTGCGCATACGACGTGTTGGCCGAACGTGTAACTCCAGCCACATGGGAGCATATTTGGTCAAGGAAAGTGGGATTCCGCTTCGCACGAGGCTTTCCCATGGATAAACTCAATCGAATCTATAATCGCGATGGGGAATCAAATATCATAAAATTATAAATAAACTTAATTAATTTCCCATGTAGCGATTTTCTTTTAGTCATGTGTTTATATTTATATTAATACACATTACTCAAAACATTTCCAGTTCACCTTCTAAAGTATTTAACGAACTAATAAAAGTTTATGCTTTGCATCTCATCTATTATAAATTTATGTAATAAATACTTAAAAAAAATTGCCTTGGAATTTAGTTTTAAGTTTTAAGGCATGCTACATATATCCCAACGAATTCATCTATATATAAGGTAATGTACTCCTAATTAATCCGTGTAATATTCATTAAATTTTCCCATATATTTAATGAGGCATATCGGGCAATTTCCACCGGCGTTTTACACATTTTGCTCACCCATCAAATGAGTTTAAATTTAAATTAATTAGCTTCACTAAAGTTTCCGCAATTACCGCGCTGGGTGGTCCTAACCTTCAGGTTCTTCAAGTCCAAAACTCGAAGTGGTAACAGACACAAAAACCTGGCCAATAAGCATGTCAACGGCAATTGTCCGTGTAAAACAAATGTAATTATCTCAAGTCGGCCTAGCAAATAGAAGAAAAAAAAACCACCGTCGACTTCAATAAAATAACGGCAAATAATTTGCGTGTTAATTAAATAAAAGAGGCAAAAGAGGCGCAAAATAAATTGCGGCAACTTGTCGACAGCCGAAATTGAATGGGCAAGAGGGAGGGCGAGAGATGGAGTGGCCAAAAATTGCAGATAGCCAAGTTGCAACAAATGGTATAGCCAAAGTTGGCAGAAGGGGCGGCATCAGTCGAGGCAACAGTCTGGCTGAAAGATTGAGACAATCAGGCAACGAATCTGCTGGTTATTTAAGATCACAACGTTGGGCTTAGTAGATAAAAATACAGTCAAACATTTTCAATGATTTAAAGTTAAATAAATTATTAGAAAAATGTTTTAAGATTAAGTGGAACTCTAAAATATTTACTATATTCGATTTAATTATTCTCAAAATCTTTACTTTCCTATGCGAAACTATCAAGTGTCTTCTTTTGCCTTGACTACTCGTTTGGTCTCATTTGGTCTTGGCAGCCGTGACTATTGCATTTCAAGCTTAATGTGGTCCAAGTTCTGTTCTCATTGCTGGAGAATGCTCATTAGATGCGAAGGTTTTCCTGCGTTGCCATGGTCTGTGGCTTTTCCCATTTGCCATGGTTGGTGGCCAGCAGCACCTTGACTCCGTGTGGAGGCAGGCATTGATCTTGCCCCGCTGGTGGCGCTACCAAAAACGGCGCTCTATGATTAAGATTTTTGTTGGCCAAGTGCCCGCACTTTTGCTTTATTGCTCATCGCACGCAGGTGCGTATCTTGCCCATCCCCATCGCAACAAATGAAAAAAAATCCAAAGGCACGAGCCGGCTCGCATTGAAGCATCATTAATCGTGCACAATCCAATAAATTAACAATTGTTTGCTTTGTCCGGCTTATTATTAAATGGCTATTATGCTGCCGTTGGCCGGGCCGAGTTGTTAATTACAGCAATGAGCTCTTTGCTAGCTCTATTGAGTTTGTTTTATTAAATCAACAAGTTTTGTTCGAGCTCTTCCATAATTAATCATAGCATACACTGCTATGTACGGAAGTCCGTGGAAAAGCACAAATGTGTAGATGTACCTCACTTCTAGACAAATTGTTGTGTCCGCCCACTGGTCACTCATCGAGTTGATGGCCACCCAGGAACATCAAGTGAATATTGTTTAAATTAATTATAGGTGAGCACAGAGCTGGGTAGTAAATGAAACTCCAAAGAAGTTGTAGATTTTGCGCCAGAAAGATTATAGGTCATGCCAAGTCTGGCTGAGTTTGGTGTACCATAAAGAAGTAATAATTGTGCAAATCTTCACATTTGTCCGACTCACATTTGATCACGACCCAGTTTACAGAGTCGGATGCCGAATTACAGCGATCCGCTTAGATGTGTCTATGTATTTATGACAATCGCCTTTTGAACGCGGCTTAAATGGCAAACTCGAGTGTCTGGAGCTGAGCTCAGTTGATTTATGGGCGGTTAGCATTTAATATGCTTAAGCCGATCGCATCGGATCGGATCGCAATAGTTTATGGTGGGCAATAAAAACGTTTACGCCAAAATGTCTTCATAAAAATCCAGATGGTCGGATGTGTCGCTGCAGTTGCATTTGTTTAATTAATTTAATTGGTCCCCCTGTCTGGGAAAAGAGTTTAGATGTTGCTTTCAGATCTTGCTGCAATGGCATTTTGTTTGTTGTTTGTTTTTTTCGGGCTGTTATTAAGACGTCATCGGGGAATGGAAGCACATATATGTATAGATACATAGATGGATTTTACAAGAGTTGCATCATTTTGGAGCGGCGGCACCCCTAGAAAACTCCAGCAGCATTCTGCAACGCCCACTCGTGGGTCGATGATGAGGTTTGGCTGGCTTCCTACTTATGGATGCCATGTTGTCTTAATTTATGGAATTTTTGCACATTTTTTTTGTTGTGCCGTATCTCACCGCAGCTGCTTCCCAGCAATTACCAGAGCAGCACAACCGAAAAAAGTCCCCTACATAGATGTTAGATTAACATGCACTTGCAACACACGACACGACTTCGCGTCGCGACTCGTTCAGTAGAACAACAAACATTTGGTTGACCTTTTCATCGCCATCTACATCTGCATCGCTTTTGCTGCTCTGTTGCATGTTGCATGTTGCTGTGCGGTTTTTGCTTTTTTTTTTGTGTTTCCAAGCTGCTCTCCCCCTCGTTTGGGGGCATTGAAATGCAAATTTGGCAAAATAAAAGTTAATGGGCCAAGTGAATGGCAGGCGGCGGCGGGAGAAGAGAGCTTGCAATGGGAAATGACTTTTATTGCAGTTTTTCAGTTCGCCGCTTGAGTCTTTTGTTGCAACTTGCAACTAGCAACTGGCAACTTGCAACTTGCTGGCAACTCAGATTCGATTTCAATCAGCTCTTTGCGCTTTCCTTGTGCAATTTGCACCCAATGTTTCCAGCTGTTTGTCACAGAGTCACGTGCCCGCTGGATACAAGGACAATGCCAAAGATCAAAGGTTGGCCAGCTTGTCTCACGACTTGGGCCTCCTTGGGGATTCACCTGTGATAAGTCAATTTCTTTTCGCCTGTTTATCGGCAGATCTTCAGCTAGTATGTTCCTCTTCTACACTACATTAACCCTATTTAACCCGAATTAAATAACACACTTCAATGCACAAAAGCCGCCGGCTGTCCATAAAGATATTAACCTTTCAAATACCCAAAAAACGGGTGAGAAAAAACTTATAAATTATATGCTACGATCGAATACTTCAAGTAGTTGTTTATGACCAACTATGCATTTGCAAGCTGTTCATGTGCAATTACTTAAAATGTTATAAAAACTATGTGGGAGCTTTTTTGTCTCATAAAAACCGATTATTAGGTAAATGTGGTATTATGGTTGAATTATGGATTTAATTAGTTTTTAGTTTCTATGCTTATAGTTTTGGTATAACCATTTGATGTATAACAAAAAATCCAAATCGAATGAAAATTATGAGCTTTTTTTAAGCCAAAATTGTTGTGCAGAAACCACAACTACCGAAATTGTTGCACACTAAAAACCAAGTACAACTTTTTCCAGAACTATTTCTCTGCCATTTAAATGCTAGAATTTCGGTTAAAAACCCCAGTGAACTAATTTTCCAATTGCCAGCTGTTGTGGACCCACAAAAGCGCCGACGAAATAACACTTGCAGCCAGAATAGTGCAATTAAAAATTCCTTGCCTAAGGGAAACGGAGGAGAAATGCCTCTTATTCACATTGCGCATACGCCACGTTGGACGCTCTGGTTTTGGTTGGGCAATTAGCGAATTCAGAGGCGGAGGCTGGGCTTTTGTAATCAGCTGAAATTTCGATTTAATTAGATTACCACACAAACACACACACACACACACAAAGGCGCAGATGCTTGGCTGGTTACCATTTCCCCGCAGAAGCCCCTCATCCAACTCATACTACATATATGCTGCTGCACTTGCCGCTTGCTCAAGCGTCATTAATTTTTTGCCATTTGGGTTTTCTTCGCTTGGATTTTTTTTCCCCCCCGCATTCGAGCCATTGCCAAAGACAATAAAACCGCACAAAGCTACAGCAAATATCGGTGAAGCCGCAAAATTGCATACTTCCAAGGCAGAAGAATGGGTCTGAGCGCCCATTCGACGACCCCCGGGCTCAATTACCTAAGCACGGATCAGCTTTGAGGCAATGCCAATCGGCATCAAGCGAAATCTGGCAAATCTGCCAAATTATTTCAATTAAAATTGAATTTGTAATGCAAGGGTAGAGCCTGTGCGAAATGACGAATGGGGGAATACGCTGCTATAAATTGGAAGTTTATAAAAATAATAATGGGCTTGTTGTTTGAAATATTTGGATTCACGGATGTGCAACTTCTATTGATAATTTGATAATTTGTAGAATTTTAGCAGGAGCCCAACGAAATGCAAATATCCCTTTGAAATACCCTCCACACATCCAACATTCATTGGGCAATCGCTTACACTCGAATCGCCAGCAGTGCAGCGATGAGCCAATGAAAGACTTTTGGCCAGACATGCGATATATTGGCCATAATCAGGCGGCTCTAATCAGAATCGGAGGCAGCATTGCATTGACCCATGCCGGCATTCACAATTGCCCATTCGCTGCGGCCGGCGAATGCAACAATTCAGCATTTGTAGAATGCAGAGTGCGGAATGCAGAATGCAGAATGCAGAATTAGCAGCTTCGACTTTCGGCTTTTGCCAGCTCATCATCATCATCAGCAGCAGCAGCAGCAGCAGCACCATCATCGGACGGACTCAAATATCAAACTGTGAATATTTTAGGTTTGTCATTTGAAATTCAAAAGCGTGCCCGAATGAATGCCAGTCAATGCTACCAATCGTTTCTCGAATTCTTTGCCACCAGTTCTGCAATTTTCGCGTGCGAAAATGAGCAGCTGGAATCATGGGCATTAATATGCAGCAGCAGTTGGGCATTACTAGCTGGTGTGGGTGCTCGACGTATTCGTACTCTGTACCCTATAGTTGGCTAGCTGGGTAGTTGGCCAGTTGAGTCTCCCCCGGGCTGAAATTAACATGTAAAACATGCTCGCCCCGATGTTCTCAAAAGCCCGTGCACTCGACTGGCCAGCGGCCATTTGTCTATCGAGTGTCTGCCTTTTGGTGGGCGGATGTGGCAGTGGGTGGTTGGGCTCCTGGTTTTTATTTTTGGCTTGGTACGCTTCCGTGCCTGCTGTTATTCGCCCAGTTCGGGCCAAAACAAGAATGGTAAAAAAAAAGGAGAAGAAAATAAGGGGAATATAGCGGCATTGGGGAAATGGAGAATCGCTGGTGAAAAGTCAAAAAGTTACAAGCGGCAAATTACACGCGTCTGGCTGGAGTTCTACACTCTGCTCTCAAACTCTATTCCTTTGCTATCGTCTGGTGTACCTTTTGGAAGTTATCTGCTTGGCAGACCAGACGCATCAGAGATGGAGGAGTGCACTGCGAGAAAAACCGCTGAAAAAAAACATGGCTAATAGAAGAACATTTAAGATCTAACACTTTGGCCTCAAACATTGCATATATATTGCGTTTATTTTAACTACTAGTTATGCTCGTCCATTAATCACGATTACGTTAATCGTAAAAATTCATTCGAGTAATTACATGATGTATGACCAATTAAATTTTAATTAGATATTGATTATGTCTTCTTTGAAAATCTTCATACATTTGAATGGCTTTCATTGAGTACCTATTAATATAATTTTATATCTCAATCTTTTTAGACACTTTTGGTTTTTGAAGAAATCTAATTTTTCTCCTGTGTGCTCACGTAACGCGGAATGGGCGGAGGTACATTGGATGGATTCCAGACAGTGTGGTCTGCCGTCTGGACCTGCATTGCATCCAAGTGTCGCACCAACAATTTAACACGCCCCAGTTACAAAAAATAAAAGGACATCAAGGAGCAGCCAGCGAAACTCGCGTCTGTTTTATTTTGTTGCCTGCTTAAGGGCGTCGTCCCAAAACGCGATTCAAAATGCTTTAACAATGGCGAACAAGTGAAAGTATTTCGCAGTTTACAAGTGTGCTCTTGATTGCGGGTTAACTTCTGGACTTCCAGGAAAAGTATTCAATACTGTAATTTCACAATAAAATTGTGAGAATATGGAGAATTTCCAAAGCGAAATGTGTAAATTAATAGGTAACAGAAAGGATTTTGGATCACCTAGAAATTTCTTAGTTGCACAACTCTTTCTGTGTCAATTTACAGCAATTTGAAACAAATTATATAAATATTTTTACGAAACTATATTAGTAAAGTATAAAGTATATTTTTCAACAATTTGATGAAAAAAAACTTGTGTCAATTTAGCACCAGCTAAGAAAAGTTTGCCTACAAAATAAAGTCAAGTTGGAGCCTTATATATTTGCAATTGTTCAAGGGGAGCAAAAAGGTTTGCAATTTTCCTCAGATGATGCCTAAATACGAAAGGGGAAATATATTACCAACATGTGTCCTCCGCCTTACAACCTTTTAGCCTTCTCCGAAACTCAAGTGTTTAGTTAGGAACAATCAGGGAGTATTGCTTAGATTTGGGGCGTATTTTACGTGGCACTTGGCAAACGCAGATGTTGCCAAATATTGAATGCGTATCCATGGAGGAGTACGTACAAGTACATATGTATATATATATATATATATTAACCAGAGCGGAGTGGAGCACTTAAGTGTCTTTGATTATTTGCAATTTGTTCGATTCGGCGGGGTTACTTTGGCCCCTTCGCCACTTGACTTTCGTGTGTGTGTGTGTGTGGACTTGGGTTTTGATTATGATGATGATGATGAGAGGCTCTGTGGCAGACGTGTGGCAAGTTATGCAATCATTTTCGTTGCCATTGACGGCAAGTGTTACCAAAAAAAAACGAAAAAAAAGGAAGGCAAACAGTTTGCCAGGCACTTGAAACAACCAGTTTGATGGGTAGTTGCCTTCAGTTCTCCTAGCAAATCTCATTTAAACTTTCCCCAAAAGCCGCAGCAGAAAAATGACATTGTAGACGAAAAAGGACACTGAGTGACCACGGGTCATTTTTCCCTGCCAGCGATAAACAAATTTGACATATAACAAGCTTAGCTTGCTGGCCTTTCCACACACATACACATACATGCAAACATACATACATATATAGTTTCGCTTTAGCCAAAGGACACGCCTGCGAAATCTCATATGATTTGTTTGGCCAACTGATTTATGTAGGCTTAGCTATGTTTTTTTTTTCCAGGCCCAGAAATACATGTCCTTGTTTTATGTACGTATGTATAAATACTCACAAGCAGGACGAACGACTTGAAGGACATCATTTTGTTAGTTGAGTTTCGATTTTACGTTCACAGACGATGGCAAAAAGTAGTGTATCCACAAACGCCGCTGGCTGAAGTTGAAATTGAATTGAATTAAATTAAATTCATTAGAGTTGTCAATTATTTCATTTATATTGTTTCGAGTTAATCGAGTGTCTTTTGTGTTATTTTTATGATTATTGCACACTATTTAATTTGTAGTCCTTCGCTTGCCACAATAGTTGTATTAACTCTTACTTTCACCGGGCGGGGGAGGGTTTTATTTTTTTATCACCGGTTGGATTTCTCAACTAGGAGGGGGCCTCAGTTAAAGAGGAGGTGGTTTTATCTTTTTAGGTTCGGCTAGATTGATTTCCTAGACAACCGCACGAAGTACACGAACGTTTTGAATTAGGTTAGACAATGGAGATGCGCTTGCTTTTTATAATAAACGCTCAAAGACGCTGGCAGCGACGTCGGCGGCGACGGCGACTGCGGCAGCGGCGGTAGCAGCGGCGTTCGCGTTGCCAACTGCACCTAAAAGTAACGAAAAAGCGGTTTGAACAATTGAGGCAAGTCTAGCGCCTAACTTCTAGATCATCTGCCTCCGTGGAGCTGGAGCCAAGAGCATCCACATCCACGAGTCTCTCAGAATGGCCCAAAGAGAGCGCAGCGTTGCTCTCACCGTTTTGGCCAAGTCTTGGTGTTGAGGTGGTGAAAAATGTTGCAGATCATCGCCGTGGCACGATCATTACGATGATGGGTAACGAGATGATAAATGAATGGCTGGCACGATGATGATGAAGCTCGGGCGGATGTATAACAAGATGAGTTCGAGTGGAGAGCCTGCAACGCCCCGAATGACTTCATTAAATACTCGGCCAAATTTGATATTTAAGCCAAGCTTTTATGAAGTCTGGGCCCTCGGGCGATGCAGTTGCCATCGAGACGATACGAAAATGTCACTGGGAATGTCAGATGATAGGTTTCGTTTTAGCCTCCAAAGATACAGTCGCCCTTTTTCGAAATATCTATATATTTATTTTTGTTTGTTTTTTCTTCTTTTTTTTTTTTTTGCCATTTGGCCTTTGGGAAAGCATCAGAACATAGAATAAGTTTGGTGAGAAGTACGTGATGCGGTTGCCCGGGGAAAATTGCACAAGCTGCACAAACGTGTTCATGTGGCGTCCCAATTTCCCGCAGCACCTCTGCCAAAATGCAATCTATGACGTGAGGCTCATGCCAAAGATCCGTAGCCGAGGCCCCGAAACTCATCCATTGGCCATTGCACAAGGCTGGCAGACGTGTCGAGTGCCTTTGGGCCAACTTCCTCCTTCCAACCAACATCAACCGCATGGCTCCTTTTCTTCCGTCAGGCCTCAAATCCCATCCCATAACCAATTAACCTTGAATGTATCACAGCGCCTCTGTACGAGCCGAGATTAAATAACAATTAAAAGCAATCCGATGACTGATTTCAGAGTTTCTTCACATTTTTATTGACCACTTGCGAGGTGGCGATGTGTGCGTGCGTGCGATATTAAAATTAGATATTGAAATTATTATGGGGAGCAATCAATCGAAAATAGCTACACTTACAATCAACCCATCTTATAATCAGTGATGCGAAAATCTTGTACCAAAATCGAAATGTTATTACCAATTACACTGGGCTATGACTAAAACTATTATTAATATAATATTATATATTTGTAATATTAGATATGGTATTAGTTTTCAATAGCTGCAATCTTAAAGATACTCTAATATCTCAATATCTTATTTTTATAAGCAATTTTATTAGATTTTATTAGTTTGGTACCCATTTTCCAAGGTAACATTTCGTGTACCTAAGATGTTACCTCTATCAGCGCCGCTTACACCTGCTGGCAATCTTCAATGGACCGCTGTGAAAAGTAATTGAACAACTTTTGGTTACTTTTAACTTTAGATTTCCGTGACACTTGAGCTGCGGATACACATGTGCGCGCGTGTGTGTATGTGGTGTGTGTGTATCTCAAACGGTCTTCTTCACGCGGAGGCGAACGTACTGTCAAAACGATGTCTTAACAACATAATACCCGCCGACAATCGGGGCCAACTGGCAACTGAAAACTACCAACTGGTCCGATTGTTCGGATTGTTGGGATTGTTACCCATATCGCAAACTCTGGGGGCAAATTGAAATTTCTTTTGAGACGCTCTCGAAATCAAGTGCAATCGTTGGTAGCTGCGATTACGAAAGGATTTCGACTTAAAATGTAATTAGAGCAGTGTGATGGGGCGAATTCGATATTATATAAGGCCGCGCTGAAAATTCCCTTTTTGATTTGTTCAACAATAACTTGACATCAATTGGGCAACTTTTGTTTCGCTGTCATTGCCTTTCGGCCGGCAGCTGTTGCCACCGTTGCAGTCTCGGTTTCTTCGGCATTTCGATCATTTTTCAAAACGTCCAAAGTAATAAAGTTTTGCAAATTTCCCGCTTTTAATTCATCAAGTGGACACTCGAGGGCTCCGGCTCCAAAGCAATGCGAAACGGAAGCAAAACTTAGTCAAACATTTCGTGGGCTTCAATAGCCATTTGTGCATTATTTCACTTATTTTTTCTCGTTTCTGTCGCCCAGCTGTTGACATTTTAAACTTTATTGAATTGTTGCAGGCAAGTGGAAGACGAAATAAAAAAAAAATTAACATTTAAAAGAACAGACTCAAATTCTTCGGCAGAAGCATTTAAGATGATTTTTTCCTCGAATTTGTTTTGCCCATTTCGTGCAACATTCAGGCGAATCACCTGTTGATGCTTGTTGCACGTTGTTGCTGCTGCCGCTGCTGCTGTTGCTGCTTTTAGTGTTGCAGTTGCTGTAGAACCAAAATAAATTCCAATAGCCCCAGTCAGGCGCACCTTTTTCAAGCTAAAAATGAGTGAATTAGAATAGCCAACTATGTAATTGCCGCATTTTATTGCCACCAGCATTGGATGTTGCTGCTGCTGCAGCAGTTGTTGCTGTTGCTGCTGCCATCGCTGGCATTGTTAGTGTTGTCGCGACCATTGTTGCAACTAAGCGCGGTGTTTTTTTTGTTGCAGCGGCAACTTGATGTTGCTGCCGCCATGGCCCTCTGAATTTGGTGTGAGAAGTGGTCGAAAACGCGGCGATCTTTGTTTTATTTTCCAGTTTTGAGTCCAGACGGATGATTTGCATTTATTTCGGCGCGGAGGCGCGTTTCTTACCATTTGCTATTTATAGACTAAATGTCTTGGACTTCTGATGGAATAAATGGAGTTTTCGATAGACTCGCGGTGAAGGCGCATCAAATGTCGTCCGATTCGCTTGGCATTTCCCCCACGATCATCGATTTTCTAACTGGCATTCGAAGTACAGGTAAAATAATTTGCATAATATATTTCTTAAATTTTGTTTTGTACTGTTCCTGCTTGTATTAATTTCTGCTGTGCTCATTAAAAACTTGTAGTGTAATGATCGCCTGAAAGTTGCTAACGGCTTCTTTGATTGCTTTCATTACGGCCATCTCCTTTTGGCACTTCCTTCTGATTTGATTTGATCTCTTTGCCGGAGTTTCCTGTTGATTGCTCTCATTATTCCAGCGAGCAACTGTGATAAGTTTTTCCAGCTATGCTGCTGCTACTCCTGCAACAATCTTGGGGCTAAAGTCGAGCTTTCCCTGTCACTTGCCACACTTGCCACCATTTTTCTTAATGGAAATTTTCATGCTCTTGGCTTTTCTTTAGACAAATTAAGCGAATTTTTTCTGCGTTCACACCTTCCCCAACTGGTGCATCCTCATTGTCATCGTCATCTTCTGCACTTGCGTTCATTGCACCCTCAAAAAAAAAAGCATACACACACACACACAGAAAAGAAAAAGAAAACGGATAAAACATAAGACCTGAGGAAAGAAGAATGAATTCGAGGCAGAAAAAAGTTGTGGAAAACTTTGCACCTAACATAAATCACATCTCAGACCAAGTCAACCGCCCCTTGGCCACGCCCATTGTCAGTGTGTGTGTGGGGCTGCATTTGCATATTCCAATTTTGCATTTAATCAATTTACGCCCACCCACCCACACGCAAAAACACTGCGTTACAATGGAGGATGGCAACTCTGGCAGCTAGACAATTACCAGCATTCCCCGACATCGCCTGCCTGCTCGCATCATTTATCCTTGTTAATTTTTATTTAGTCAGTCAAAGGAGGGAAAAAATCCCTCAGCTTCAGCTTCAGCTTCAGATTCAGCTTCAGTTTCCCTCTGGGTTACATCCCGAGATCTTGAGCGATTGAGCCGTAACCTGCGTTGACTTGTTTACGTGTTTTCTCCGGAGCACGGATACAAAAGCTCAACAACAGATACGGATTCATTCCGGCAACTCTGTGGGTGGGTGGCAC
Organism: Drosophila melanogaster; assembly: GCF_000001215.4. Taxonomy (NCBI): domain Eukaryota; kingdom Metazoa; phylum Arthropoda; class Insecta; order Diptera; family Drosophilidae; genus Drosophila; species Drosophila melanogaster. Next base: position 13,790,789 of record NT_033778.4, on the reverse strand, counting down.
CTGCAGTCCATTCGGCATCTGACTGACTGCAGCAGACGGCGAACAAGTTAAGCGGAAACGGGGGACAGAGGACGAGGGACATCGGAACAAGGACGAAGCTGATTGAGACACATGTCCAACGGGCAGTGGCATTAACTTGTAGTCAATTAAATGCGCCCTGAATCAGGTTAATCAATTGATGCCATTCCCTGGAACTTTTTTAAGGTACGATTCCCTAATAGAGTCTGTATTTCATTATTCACTTAAATGTACAAGCTTTAAAGGCTGCAAAATGAAAGTAATAATTACATATACATACTCATAGTATACTCAGCTATTTCAGGAATTGTATTAAAATTACTTTACTAACACCATTTTTTTAATGAAATCAAGCATTCTCATTTATAATGAGGTACTTCATACTAAGGAAATTTCCTGCCAAACTGCATTAAAATGCTGATCCTCTTCCCATTCAAAAAATGCCGCAAATGGCTGAGCCAAATTTTCGCTGCCAAATTTTCACACATTTTGATCAGCAGCAGATAAATGCCACCCGGATATATATCAAATACAGTGGGCGATGAATTTTGGCCAAGTTTTGGCAGGGCATTAGCCACGCCCCTAAGTTGCTTATCAATTGCAATGTGAGCCCACCGAAGTTGGCTCCATAACTTGCTAGAAAAAAAAAATGGGAAAAGGCAGAAGAAAAGCGGCGGGAAATCCAAGGCATTTAACTTGCAATGACAGACCCCACAGCCCCTGGCAAGCGACTAATGGTCAAAACTTATCGTCAAACTTAAATGGGATTTTATTATCGTCGCCGAAAACTTCAACTTCGCTGCTCCTTCGCCGTTTTTCACTTTTTTGTTCAATTTTTTTTTTTTTTGGCTTCACATGCAGCCTGAGAATGGGCTTGGTCTCAGGGTTTTTGGAGTTGCGAGGGCGTGGATTATGGTTTTTCTTCCATTTTTTGCCACGCCTAATGCGCTGATTTATATATAATACCATAATTATAATGCACTTGGTTCTCATGGATTGCCCCACCGAATTCATACCGCAACTTTTGAGGTCAGCCCACATAAATCTTGTCAAAATTGTGCATTCTTCTGTACTTTTGTTTTAATTAACTCGCGAATTGCTTAATTACCAAGAGAAAAACAAAAACAAAAAACACTAAGAGACCTTACAAAAAATTGCTCACAAAACTCATAAGAAGTGCAGTGAGCTGAGTGACGTGTGCATCTCTTGGCCTGGTCGCGTTGGCAATTAATGTCAATCAAAAGTTGGTAAGATACGAGTGCCAACTTGGGCACCCAGTCCAAGCTCCAAAAAAAAATACATATGTACGTCAAAAGGAGAACGTACGGTTTTGAAAGCCGAAAACAAATCATCTTCATACTTTTTAATGTCAAAACAATTAAACTATCGGAAATTAAAAACGCCAAAAAGATCATGTTCCAAATGGCTGATGTCACAGTGGGAACAAAAAGGTGGCGGATTCAATATAGAGCCACTCCTCTTCTAAAGACTTAATTAGAAATTCTTTGGTGGTTTTTGTTGGCGAGCTTCATAAATTATTCAGTATGAGCGGTTGGAATTTTTTTTTCCAATGAAACCGTAAATATTTCTTAGGTTTTTCCGCACGATGAGAAGACTTATTCGCCTCAGTGTTTTGGGCCAGCCACTTAAATTAGTTAATGAGCTCTGCATGAGTTCGTCATGAGAGGCCGAGAAACCTAAAAAAAAAAAAAAACAAAAAACATAACAAACGCAGAGATGCAAAAATCCAAAGCCAAAGGCAGCAGAACAAATACAGAGAATAATGCCAAAAGCAATTTTAAAGGTGCGGAGTCGGAAAGTGGCAACAAATTGGCCAAGACAGCAACAAGCGAGCAACAGAAGTAAGCGACTCTGAAATTTGTTTCTACAATTGTTGGCAACATTGAACTTTAAATGGTAGCAGCGCCACAGAGCCACATGTGATTGCGATTCTCGATCTGTGGTATTTTTCCTACTTTTTTTTTCTCTTTTGGTTTCATGCATATTTCTGTATCTGCGATGACATCGAAACTGGAAGCCATTGGGCACGGACTCTCGGGCCAAGTACGTCACGGAGATGATGGTGCTGATGATGATGGGGCATAAAAGCCAATGCGATCGATCGATTTTCCAAGCAGGCAAATTAATTAAACTACAATTTTTGGAGTACAAGCAATACAAATCGTCGAGAGCAGGCAGGCAGAAACACCTTGACCTCCGCCGATGATAAATGGTTAACGGATGGGCGAAGATCGCAAGAAGAAATTTGCTACAATTTTAATTAAGGCCAAACAAGACTTGGAGTAGATCAAATTGCTTGGTACTCGTACTGCACTGGCAAAAATACTTAAATTTATGTGCTGCTCACCTTTGACTAATTGATATTTACATAGAAATCACTGAAATAAAATTCGAACTAACTGGTAATTAACTGGCTAGTAAAAGCAAAAGGAACTAGCTTGTAAAAATTCAACAATAATGCATTGCCTGCCCCACTTCGGAATTCATAAAAAATGGGAAACCCATAAAAGTGGCAATATAAATTGAATGAAAATCGCAATTGAGTACAAGAATCTGAGTAATAATATATATATATAAAAGCCAAAGGCTCTGCAAGGCCGATATTCCCAAAACTAATTTAAATTGTTTATTATTATGCTGAGTGTGGGAAACAAAATCCAATCGCATAAAAGGCCAAGCGGAAGTGAAAGGTCATCGGCAAGGCTGAAATAATTGCTCAGGTCTGTGCGTTAAACGCACAATAACGAGCATTTAAAAGTCAATTATGGAAGAAAAGGCGATTGCAGCAGACTGGCGCATCTGCCAATTGAATACTATTCGATTATTCGAATGTTCGCCTCGAATCAAAACGATTCGAATCGAGTCCGTCGGGTCATTTCGCATTTTCGCCTTCCTGAAAGTTGTTCAATTTGTCAGAGACCTCCGTTCACGCAGGCTGTCAGTAATTTATTGATTTCACTTTATTGCACATCGATTAAACACATTGGCCGGCATTGTTTGCATGCACTATTGCACTGGCTCCCTAATTTCAAATACATTTTTCATGGGCTTATACTAATTTGAAATGAGATGAAAATCACACAGTATCTATGATAGCATTTGAGCAAGAATGGAAACTGCAGAATGTCACTATTTGGTATTTAGTTGAACAATAAAACAATGAGTGGCCATTTCTGGGGCGTATGTTTTTTCATTAAATGTCTATCTAATGATTGCATTTGAAGAATGCTTGGAATTCCACGAATCTTTAAGTCCATACCAAGTTACCTTAGAAAGAGTTAAACGTTTTGGATTCTTACTATAAAATGACATAATTTTGGAAAATTTTTAGTTTTTAAATATTTAAGAAATCATAGTTGCTTATTTGGTAATGATGTAATTCACTTAAAAATATTTTAAACTTATGCTAAATGTAATTGAAATGAATGGTTTTGAGCAATGGCTACCTAACTTTTTCGCATAACCTGCGAGAATCTTTAGCCAAGTTAAGAGCATTTCGATGAGTTAATGAGTAAGGCTCCTTTTTGCAAATAAATAGCCTTCAATTAACAGACAACTCATAGTGTCCTGTTGCACATGTGTACTTTTTGTTTTTCTGTAAGTGAATCTTATGGATAACCTAGCTTAGATTGCACATTGGGCCCGTTTGTAGACCAGTTTCAATGCTTCGTGGCGCCTTCGAAGCTAACATCCGCATGGAAACCCGTGTCGTCGGCGTGGTAGATGACATTCTGGATCCTTCCGTCCGGCAAAAGGATGTGGTACTGGCCGCGTGTCACGCCATGGAGATCACGATTCTGCTTGTGGCCAAAATCGTTGCCGGTATGGAAATCACGTATGCGATAACCGAACTCATACTTTGAGGCGTACTGCTGCAGCTGCAACGAAAGCAAAGGGGTATCACAATCGGGGGATTAGTTATGTATTTGCATAGATTGTTCAGTAAACCGATAAGTAGAATTCAGCTGAGAGGGGCTTCAATTCGTTTTCCCGCCTCCCGCCACACGCCTCCAACGATATGCACATTCCACACACAGTGCTGCAATTGGGAAATTCGTGCGCATGCTAAAAAGTATGCGATGCAAAATGCATTAAGCAGACTGTCATGTACAGTGAGGACTGGGCGCGACAACCGGAAGAAGCGCCGTGACAACTGTAGCTTAAGTAACAGCCAGCGTATAAGACAATTTTGTGATTGAAAGCATTTGCACCCTTCGTTATTCGGGGAATATGAAGCTGTTTGTTACTCTTTACAGCTGATATGAAAATATTGGAATAACTGTGTATACTTTTTTAAGAAATTATAGAAAAAGAATATGTAGAACTACAGTATATTAGCGTAATGGCATTTTGATATGCTGTTGGGATATTTAATATACAAAATACGAAACGAAATACGATTTGAATATACGGATCTTGCGCTGTTGCTCGACAAGATAGTGTATTTAATTTATGGTTATACTTCTACCTAAAAGGATATTCGCAGTGCCCAACTTTCGTCTATCGAGTGCAAAAGCAAAATTGGGTCTTGGCAGATTTCGGTAGCTGGAGCTGGTGATGATTGGGATGTGGAGACGGAGTGGGGCCCACGAGGTGGAGTCTGTCAGTCGCACGGCTCGGTTTGTTATGCATGCGATTGTAAATTGTATCGTAATGAAATTTGCAACAATATACGAGACCAGTCCCCGAGATCCCCTATCGAACCCCCTCAAAATCTGTGGCATTCTGTATGCAGGAAGGAGAGCTGTCGTTTTGTTGTGTCCTGAACAATTTTGGTTTTGCCTTTTTATTGTAAGTATTTCGCATTTCAGCCAGATGAAAATAAAATAAGCAAACGGATGTGTGTTCGCGGCTGTGGGTGAGTGTGAGTGTTGGTGTAAATCTGACTGTGAGTGTGCGTTTCCGTTTCCGCTCATTCAAATGTTTTGGGGATCCTGAAACCCGACGACAATTGTTGCCAACTTTCGCTACATGTTTTGGGCTGCTTCTGCGGTTTTTATGGCCTGTCCCAAGAATTGTGCGCTTGAGAGGGGGGGCGTGGCAAACTTTTTGATATGTTAATGAGTTGTAAATTAAGTTTAATTAAGTTACATTGTTGACTAGATTTTACTTACTGATGGAAATGTTATTCCCTGTGACATAACAAAAGTTACCCGCGCTTTGCAAAATGCTTAGACCTAGCGAGATTGCTTTCTTTTGATCGCAAGCCTGATTGACATTTGTTTTAACGGAGTTTTTCGACGAGTAAAGAACTCGATTTGATTGCATTCCCCTACCACCCGACCACCATCCACTTCCTAACGCTAACGCCACAAACATAATTAATAAATTTTTTTGCACCAGCAATTTGCCAACATTTGCAATCTCCCTCATCTCCAGATGAAAGGCAAAAAATATTTCTGCGATGCTAAGAGCTTCATTAGGAACAGGGAAAAATGTTCATAGATATCTATAGTGTACGATGAAAATACAAAATGAAGCGCCGCAGCGGATGGGTATGCAAATTTGTGGATACAGTCCAGACGAGATATATATACATACATAAATACATACATATATAACACTGTACTGCAAGGCTGTGCAATTTGGAATTTCATTACCAGTTGGTTTGATTAAAGTGAACACACATAATTACAATGCAGATGAAACATGTTGAGGCGGTGTATAGGGAATGTTGTAATGGGCAAGTTTTAGCGTGGAAAAAATGTGTATAAAGAGCCAGCCAAGTGGAATCCGAATCAGATCACGTGCCATATTGAACTGGACCCTTTTTTCCGATGACGTGGGCAATTTTTTTGTGCGCTCCGACTCCATCAGATTGCGATGGATGGATAAATAGATAGATAGATGGCTGGCCAAATATGACAAAAGTGCCACTGCGAGCCAAGTTTATTGCAGCCGGATTGCATGGACACTTTTTTGCATTTAACACGTTTCCACTGGCATTGGCTTTTAGCGAATTGTGCAGCGAAGTCGAGTGCGAAATGCAATTGCATGGCCAAAATACGTGAGTTCGTTTAGTTGCGCTTAGAGTGAGCGATCGGATGGCCGAGGTATGTCCAAATTGACATGCCGAGCAGCTCCAACTTTCTTTCATCGCAAAAAGCAATAAGCCATTGGTAATTTAATGCGCACTTTGGGGCCACCGCCCACTGCCACTCTTTAGTGTCAACGCCTCCATTTCTTTTTGGCCAAAAGGAAAATGCTTTGACATCGGACATCCAAGGCGTTTTGGCTGACTTTTATTTCTTTTAATTTGCATGTAATCAGCATTGTTATTCCCTGACCCCATACCCATTTCCATTCACCATCCCCTTTGCCAGTTTTCCCCGTGGCTTTGTCATCTCATCTGCGCTCATTAAAATGTTTTTGCCTTTTGTTTGTCCTGCGGCATTGGCCTGGCCTTAACCTTCCCTAGCCCCAGCTACAGCCACTGCCCTTGCGGTTAACCCTTGCGGGCCCAGGGGGTGTCGGATGTTCATTATCTGTGGGCGTGGCTCAAAATTATTGTGTGACTGGATTTTATTGTGATTTTCCACCTAATTCGATTTGTTGTTCGCCTGTCAGGTTTTTGCGGTTGAAACATGAAGAAAAGTTGACCATCCACTGACAATTATTATGCCCTCGGGGTGTCAATGAAAAATAATGATGGCATGGTCCCAAATTACGAAAGAAACGAGTAAACTACGTCATAAATTATAAAGCAAATCGAAATTCCTGAATATCATTACTTCAATTTGAATTTTTTGAAGGAAAAATCTTACTATATTGTTTGTTTTCGTCATAAAAACGAGTGAAATTCATTAGATTAATATCTAAATTTCTTCGTAACCATAAAAAAAATAAGAATTAATACAAAATGAAACCTAGCGAATCCTATTTTCAAAAAATAATTGTTTTAAACAGGGTAACTTATTTATTTAACTTATTTATTTAAGGGTTACTTTATTTTAGGTCTTCCACAGGCATTCTAATAAATTATATAATACCAAATTTGATAGCAGACAGCATTAGATTTTACGGTATTAAGCTTCCACATGACTCCAGTCTGTTGAGACCCCACTTAATCTCGTTCTTAGCCATTGAAATCGTTGCGTTAGCTACCCTCTTCAATTAGCTCATGATTTGCACTCAGCCGGAAAGGATTCCACCGAGCTCCTTGTTTCAGCTTCAGCTCCAGCTTCAGCTCCAGCTCCATTCCCCAGCAGTGGCATAACACTAATCCTTGTTGGGTAACTAAAGCCGGCCAGGATTGTAGCCACGCCCTGATTTCTCCCATCCCCGATCTCGATGCCAGTGGCCCCAGTGTGTTGCGTTTATTATTCACACAATTCGCTTAAGCGCTGCAAACACCTCGTACCGAATGCCCGAAAACCTCAAGGGACACTGGCCGAGATTGGGAGTCTGGGTAACGGACGAGTGCATGGGACACGGGCATCCGGATCAGGGGAATGTGGCACTGGCACTGGCACTGGCTGTTGCAGCTGCATGCTCATTTAAAATTGAACAAGAGCCGGGAAGCGGAGGTGGATGGTCAGCACAAGCGAGTCGGGCCAAATCGCATTTAAATGGAAATAAATGTTGTGTCCAAACAATTTACAAAAACCAATTTTACAATGTAATGCGTTCGGAGCTGCTTCAATGCCATGTGCCAAGTGGGTGGGATTCGGAACACGGGATCCGTTGTCCAGGACTTTTGGTCCTTCGGAGAATGGGAGTGTGAAAATCCCCCATCAAGTGGAACGTGTTCAACAGCGTTTCGTCAGGCAAATGGATGTCCTGGGCTCGTTGATGCCACACGGCAGCCATTGACACAATTGCCACTGCCTTCCGACGACGATGAAACTTTTTGGCCACGCAATTATGACCACCGCTGCAGCTCGAGATCCCCAAAAAAAAAAAAAAAACGGAGAGTGACGGAGATAGATAGATGGATACAGGACGATGATTAGACCTCCAGCGAAAAGTGTTGTAGAATTTTCCGTAGAGTGCCGGAAAATGTTGGTGAAAAATTTTAAATGCAACCACCATGCACCACCATGCCACCCACAGTTTTTATGGCTCGCTTGTTAGCAATTTTCATTTTTCGAGCTGTGGCGTCTCTAACCAAAATTGAGTTATCAGTTTGTTGGCTCTACTCTTGGGCTGATTGCGTGACAGCTGCTGCTCCTGGAACTCTTGCTGCTATCCCACTCCAGCATCCTTGTTATCCCCGAGAATCGAAACGGACCTGCTGGAGCGGCAGCTGAAGAAAAAAAAATCCTTCTAACGAAATGGCAGAGCAGCAAGAAAAATGTCAAACTACGTGATTTTTATGCGAATGTGACTGTCAATACGTTGCAAACATCATTGGAATAGGAATAGGAATAGGATGGAGCCTGGCTACATGTAGTTTTTTTTTTGCCCTCCTAGAGGGCTGGAATATTAGCTGTCCTTGTGGTTGTAGTTGCAGTCGGGTGGCTGTGGTTTATCATGGGTGGCGAATGAAGTGAAGCTAATTTAAAGTCAACCATCGGGTCAGATGTGCTGAAGCTGCAGGCCCAGGGAAATCGACACCAATTTCGGATGCCTTGTTTAACGTTCGGCTGGCTCTCTGCCCTTGCAAGTTTCTTTAAAAGAAACACTTTCGTACACACACACACTGGAAACCCATCAATTGCAGGACAAAGGCACTCGGAGCACATTAGCAACACATGCCAAGGGGATTTTTCGGGGGATTCAACCTTTTGGGGGTAATGTAAGAACCCTTTTGTCGAGTGATTCGCAAGCCTGAACAGAAGCAAACCGAACCAAACTTATAATCCCGAAACATATGTCGAGGGGCTCCATTAAATAAAACTTAAATCCCTGGCAACCTCTTTTCAACACTTGCAAAAATATGTTGTGCCCCCGCACATTGGGTAGTAAAAAGAAGAAGGCCAAGGAAAACAGGCAACAGCAGCAGCAAAAGGGTTGAAATAAAAATGAAATTAAAATATGTGAGTGGGAACCAGAAAATATTGCACCTGCAGATGGCAAGCAAGCGCACAAACAAACGCAAGGATAATACAATGGAGCTTGGATAAAATGCAGCGATAGTAAAATCTTTTTTACTAGATTTAAAAAAACATAAATTTATGTTTAATTAAATGTCTAATGTAACAAACAAATCGAATGACTTATAAAGAAAAGCTAAAACAATTATGTTACCAATAAAACCATTCAATCAATAGGAATTCCAGTTTTTGAACGATGTAAAAACATAAGCACTCTTGGAACAGTTCGTCTTATAGAGATCTCCCTGTACAGCGCTTGACTGAGAATGAGTGACGACCATTACCGACCATTTCGACCACAATAAAATGACAAATGCCCGAAAAATCTGACCATGTTCGCACACGTTAGAAGGAGCGGCAGATGCCGTCAAACAAGTCCCATGACGGGACTCATCACCTACCTCATCCTCGTGCTGCTCCTGCTCCACATTTTGGCCACTCCATCTGGCCGAAAGCGGCCTAACCTCCACCCAAAACCTGAGCCTAACAAGTGTCGTTTGCCTGTCAGAGACGAACGGACAGTATGGACAGACCAGTAGTAGGAGCAGGAGCAGGACAATGTCTGGGCTTTCCCTTGCTGCTGGCCCATCATCATGGCCATCATGACCATCACGACCATCAGGCGGCGTTTTTGGGGGGTTTAACAACCAGACCAACCGAGCAACCAACCAACCGACCGGCGGGCAATGGGGCTTAGTACGATGACGACAAGTCCAACAACTCGGACAGGGACAAGGCGAAAGCCTATTAAAAATCATGCTAAACGGCAGTAAAACAATGTGTGTGTGTTTCAACACCAGTTCCCAGTTTTGCTGGCCAGTTTGGAGTCCTTGTTTTCGGGTAGCTGCTGCACCCGACCTAATGCGCATTAACGCCAAAGTCGAGATCCCCAAATCCGAGATCCGAGTGGAGCCAGCAGATATCCCCGCCATTGCAATTCGTTGACGCCAATAAATAAAATGTAATCAGCTTTTCCCGCCCACCCAGCGAACTCTCGGCGATTGAGAGTCTAATAAAAGTGCTGCTTGCAGCAAAATAAAATTCAGCTCGAAAACAATTTTAAGTAGATTGGCAGAATGGAGCGACAGACTGGAGTTAAGGAATGGCAATGCAAGTTGACTGGAAATTGCTCCTTTTGGCCTCTTTTGTGGCAATTGCATTTTGTATACTGCACGTTAACACTGTACTCAGACGAAAAGCTTTTCGATGGCTTTTGTACGAGTATTTTGCTTACTCGAAAGTTGTTTGCCATTGCATTGCAACTTAATTTACATAAATATGAAAGCTATTTGTGTGCACTTAAAGTTAAGAAACCAATCTTTTTATAAATCCAATATTAGCTACTTTTGATTATATTATAAAGCGGCCAGAACTTTCTTTCACGTCTATGAATACTGCTTTACACAGATTGTTCAAATATTTTCGAATCACGTACTCCTTGAAGCTCAACTGTCAGTTGGTTTCCCAAGTGCTCGAACACCAATATGTTCAGTTTCATTTTATTAGTACGCCGGTAGAGAACAGATCGTTTTTAAAAAAGTCCCCAGAAAAATTTTTCGTTTTTTTTTTTCTCTCCAATATAGTTAAAACTTTCTCTTATCTTTTTTCGTTTCGGATTTTTCGACCAAATTTTGAGTGTGGAAACAGACGGACTAGTTTTAATCACCCAAAATTTTTGTAGTATTACTTGCGTTCGAAGGGGATTTTTTGAAAGCCCATATCCGATTTTCAAAGTATCCGAATATAACCAAGCAGAACTAACCGCCAATCAGGATGAACAAGCTACGTCAGATTCACTGCTCGTTGAAAAATGCGTGTGTCCTGTGCAAACCGCATGTCCTGTCCAGTGCTGGCGTGAGATTCTCCTGCGGCGATGGCAAGACGATGGCGAAGGGCGTGGTCGTCGGCCTCTATCAGAAGGAAGGCGACAAGGATCCCAAGCTGACTCCCGCCGGCCACAAGATTGACCAGCGCGTCCAAGGCAAGCTGATGAAGGCGATCTGTGAAACGAAGTTGGACGGACGACTGGGTCGCGGCAAGGTGTTCCACAACATCGATACCGAATTCGCAGCCGTTGCCGTGGTGGGCGTGGGCCTGGAGGGCATCGGCTTCAATGAACTGGAAATGCTGGACGAGGGTATGGAGTTCGTACGTGTGGCCGCCGGCGTAGGTGCCAGATCCCTGCAGCAGCAGGGTATCACCAACGTCTTGGTGGACGGCATGGACTACGCAGAGCAGGCGGCCGAGGGCTCCCAACTGGCCGTCTGGCGTTTCCCGGACAATCTGTCCAAGAAGAACATGCCGATGGTGCCGACCCTGGAGCTATTCGAGTCGCCGGATCACGAGGGCTGGACTCGTGGCATCTTCAAGGCGGAGGCCCAGAATTTGGCAAGACGCTTAAGCGATGCCCCCGCCAACTGCATGACGCCTACCATGTTTGCCCAGGCCGCCGTGGACGCTCTGTGTCCCTGCGGCATTACCGTGGAGGTTCGCACCATGGACTGGATCGAGGCCCAGCGCCTAAATGCCTTTCTGATGATCGCCAAGGGCAGCTGTGAGCCGCCAGTGCTCCTGGAGCTGAGCTACTGCGGCACCGCGCCCGATGACAAGCCCATTCTGTTCGTGGGCAAGGGCATCACCTTCAACTCTGGTGCCCTCAACCTGCGCCCTTGCAGAGGCATGGATGAGTATCGGGGCAGCATGTCCGCCGCCGCCTGCTGTGTGGCCATGATGCGCTGCATCGCCGCCCTGTCGCTGCCCATCAATGTGACGTGCATCATTCCGTTGTGCGAAAACATGCCCTCAGGAATGTCGGCGAAACCTGGCGATGTGGTCACCCTGCTCAATGGCAAGTCGATGGCCATACGTGATCTGGACAAGGCTGGTGTGGTTGTGCTATCGGATCCCCTGCTCTACGGACAGAAGACGTATCTGCCCAGGTTGGTGGTGGATATTGCCACCCTTAACACGGGAGTGAAGAAGGCCTTCGGTGGTGGCGCCACTGGCATCTGGTCCAACTCACACTACATCTGGAAGCAGTTCCAGCGAGCTGGCTCCATTTCCGGTGACCGTGTGTGGCGTCTGCCACTCTGGCAATACTACAGGCGCCAGGTCACCGATGAGCGCGCCTATGATCTGAGCAACAATGGACGTGGATTGGCCAGCTCCTGCCTGGCGGCGGCCATCCTTCACGAACTAGTGCCCTGCGTGGACTGGGCACATCTCGACACCCGTGGCACTGGACTCCTGTCCAAGTACGGTCTAGTGCCCTATCTAACTAAGAAGCGTATGACCGGACGACCCACCCGAACCCTTGTTCAGTTCGTCTACCAAATGGCCTGTCCGGAGATGAAGTAATCCATTTAGCTGATTTAGGCGGTTCTGTTGCCGTGTGATCAGTGATCAGTGCAGTGATCAGTGGCCGATTCACATTCGACCAAGTGTTATATTTCGTTTGATATTTTCAAGTAAATCAAAGATTTTCGGCGTGATTTTGGCATAAAAAGTTTTCATATATTCTATTAAATGCTAACTGGCGGAGGTTACTGTTAAAGCTTCAATAAATTTAATCTACAGTTAGATTTTAATACGATTTCATGGCTATACTTTCTTTTCATTTTCCCCCCAACTCAGGTGTGTCTGGGTGTCTCCTGTACACACGCCCTGCTCATTTCGCATTTTCACATTTTCAGGACACTTTTCGTGGCCTTTTGCCTGGTTGCGCACAAAGACGCACCATTGGCCGGGGACTTTGCCTTCTGGTTCGCCAAGGAAATACAGATAAATTAAATTCAGGAAACCCCAAGCTGCGCGAAAGTTTTTCCGCCAGTGAAAGAAAATGTTAATTCCGAGACGCGGGTGGAAACGGAGTGGAGTGGACTGGAGTGCATTTCCCTGGCACACGCTTCAAGTGCTTGAGGTTGGCCAAATGAATATATATACCGTATCAGCCGCCATATATCTATATCAATTGGTCCAGACAGCGCCCCAAAATGTCGGGCCAACACACATACACTTGGAAAATATAATCTGCTGTTTGAACATTAAGTAAATTAAGTGAGAGAGATATATGAACTAGGTGTGGTGAAGTGATTTCATTCACGAGGTAATTTTCAAATTTCCAAAGTTATATGGATACTAAAGTTTAGGAACTAGCCTTTCTAAAGGCTAATAGCTTAGATAAGCAAAATGTAAGGCCTTTATTTAATCTAACATACGATAATAATGTATATACCAAAATGGGCTAATTCGCAAGAGTGGCACTCCAAAATTAACTGAATTGATGGCTTTTGTCTAAGAATGTTTAGTACATAATTTTCCACATTTTCCAGTCTATAAAATTTGTTTTTAATTCAATCTGTATGCACAGCTCCACAGTTTTTTCGAAGTGCACTTGCAGATTGCAGTCGAATGGATAGCACTATATAGTAATGAAAGACGAAGTCGTTTGCATTGCTTTTGTGGCTGTGTTGCCAGGTACCAGACGATGGAACGAATGGGTGGTAAGGGGCTGGGTTGAATCAAAGGGGGTAAGGAGACTGGCTAACGACATTGAAAATGCTTGTCGAACTTGAAAATTATTCGATTAAGTGCATTACCGGCGAGACATGGATCGGCAATCAAACTGAATTGCACACAGAGCGGCGAGCCGGAGGGGGGTAAGGTGGGCTTAAAAGGTTGCAAGGACGAGGTGGGGCACGAAGTGCAGGAGGGAGGGCAGGGAATATCCTTGCGGAGCCCCTGCTGCAGGGGATTCCATTGTTGTGACTGCCGCAGTGTCGTGCAGTGGAGTGTCTATCCGTCTGGCACTGTGTTTGTTTGTGGCCGCCCCAGCTCGTCTTATTTATGCTGATTGTGTTTTTGCCTATGCCAATCAATGGGGCACGCTTTCGGGGGAGCGCTAAGCCTTTGTCGAGCGCCCCAAGGTATGCTTTAATTTAATGCATTCGGGGGAATACCCGGCGACGACGTTACAGTGAAACTTCCGCATGGCGAACCACTGATTTGGTTGGCAAATGTTTTGCGAACGGGTGGATTTAAAAATGGGAAAAGGATATAAAATCGGGCTAAATTGTATCGCTGATTAGCTTTTACATAGCAAATTCTAGATTTGTTCATATATATCCAAATAAATATATGAAATATATTAATTATGTGATTATGTTATTATTATGTTTTTTCAGCAAGAAAAACAATGTTGATATAGAAAACTTCACTTACAGGAAATTCAACTTGGAAGTGGCCAATTGCACTCATTTAAATCTACAATCCGCACTCACCGACTTGTCCTCATCGCTGTTTACGAAGTGCAGACCATTCACGCCCTTGTCCGAGTCCAGTTCCGCGGGAAGGACAGTGGCCACAAGTCCGTGGTGTTGCTGCTGATGGTGGTGGTGCTGCTGCTTTGGAAGTAGGACCTGATGATGCAGCTGCGTGGCCACCGTGGGATGGTGCACCACATGCTCTACTGTGGTAACCGGTTCCTCCGCATTGGTCACACCTTCATACCCGTTGGATAGGCCATGTCCGTGGGTGTAATCGATGTAGGAACTCGGAGTGGGCAGCTTGGAGGCCGCGCTGCTGGGCACTGCGGGCAGCTCCTTGACATCGTTGTTGCCCGGTTCGATAATGGGCACATACTGCTTGGTCTTAGCCATTCCAATCAATCGACCCGGCTGAACCCCCAGCGATCCGTGCTCCAAGAGGGTTTTCAGAGTGGGTGCCGGGGAGGCGCCTTGTCCGGGATGAAAGAGAATCGGAGCTGTACTATCCTGCGGGCGATCCACCAGCTGTTTGCCCTGCCTTTGCAGCTTGGCCTGCATCTCCTTGGCCAGGAGGTAGGTTAGGCCATGGATCTGATCGTCGGGAGACTTGCCAATAAGCGTGGACAGTTGCTGGAACTCGGGCAGCTGTTTGTAGTGCTCATTAATGCCATCCGGTTGGGCGTGGTACTCGATTTTGATTAGGGGAGAAGCCTCTGGCTGGAGCTCATAGGAGTTGTAGGCCTCCTGCGGCTTCCCATAGATGGCAGGAGCTTCCGCCAGCAGAGGATCAGGCTTGGAAGGTCTAAATTGAGGTACAACCACTTCAACACTCTGCGTGGGCGGCGGTGCCAGTTCTGCGGTGTAGGTGTGATGCACTTCCTCCACTGCAGCTGTGGGAGCTGGCGCCTCCTGAACCACAATGGGTTGGGCTATTGTGGGAGCAACTGCTGCATAGTGGGGTTTGTAAACATAACGTAGTTGCTCCACCACTGGAACCGGTTGGATGTGCACTTGGACAGGAGATGGAGATGCCGCTGGTTCAGCCGGCTTATTGATGTACTTTACATAGTTGACTAAAGGCTTGCCACCATATGACAAGGATTTGGCTTTGTAGTGTTCGTAGTCGGATTTCTGGGCAGGAAGATACTTGACATACGCCTTGCCACCCAATCCATCTTTCATCAGCTGGCTAATGACTTTCTGCACTTCATGGGGCAAAGTGCTCAGGGATTTCTTTGTCTTCACATGTCCAGAATTGACAGGAGCCTCTTTGTAAACATACATGCGTTTGGTTTCCGCCGTAGCTTCACCAGTGAGGATATCATTGTCCTCCACCCGAGGAGTGGTTGTAGTCAGCTGCGGAGCTTGGGTGTTATTCCTCTGGGTTTCCATAGTCAGTAGAGTGGGTACAGCTTCAGATACCATTTGTTTGCCAGATCTTTGGGGCATGGCTTTGGCATCGGCCAACTCAAATTTGATCATCTGCGGAGCCGAACGCTTGGAGCGCTTTGTTTTGCGAATCCTCACCTGAATAGGCTGCTTCCTGGCCACTTGGGGCTTAGTGTGGCGAAAGTCTGTGGATCTAGTGGCCTGACTCTGGAGATCCAGGGAGCGTGCCTTCTTGATCAGCTGAGCTGTGATGGGATCGGGCTCCCTAGCATCTGTTTCTTCGAAAGGGATCATTTGAACTTTAAAATCCGCCGGCTGCTGGGCACCCACAACTGATCGTCTCTGTCGACGTGGTTTCCGGGACTTGGCTTTTGTGGCCTTGGTGGGACTAACTGCAGGAGTCGGTGCCTGACTGGTACTGGCTGGACTTGCAGCAGTGGGATTTTCCTTGAGGGCTCTGGCGTGATATTGACGTAGAATTTGCTTAAGTTCCGGACTTGGCTCGACGGCATCCGCCAGCTCGAAACGCAGCATTCTTGGTGCCGTTGGCAGTTGGCGTTGCTCACGCTTGATCCTAGAGTGGGTTTGGGCCACACGTCTTGGAGACTGATTCTCCACTTGCTCATTGTACTGATTGAAGGCTGCCAAGTAGGTGTCACCCGTGGGATTGTCAATTTGACGCATGCTGCGGAAATTCCGTTGATCAAAGTAACGCTGCATGTCCTGTATAAAATTTTTTAAGGTTTTAGTTAAATATTTGTGGGTATTAACTTTTAAATACTTACCTCATATGAGGAAAACGTTTCTAGGGATGGTAAACGCTGCCAGGTATCTGCAGCTTGGACCAAACTTATGATCGCAGTCATTATCAGTAGCTGAAAAGGCCAAAAATAAAATAAACACTTCATTTTAGTTAGTATAAAACACAGTACTTAATTAGCTTTCAAGTTAATTTAAGACTTTGAAGTAGACTGTTTTATTCCTTTTTTTTTGGTTTGGAATACGTAACTTAGTATAATTACGACGCCTGTTTAATAACAGAAAAAAAAAAAGATTTGATCACTTTTATTGGCCATTTCTTTGCGGCTTTGAGCATGAACAATAATTTACGACCATCTGCGAGGGTTGAACCAACTTTGGTTTACATATACGCCCGCCCCAGACTCATAAATAATCCGAATATGTCCAGCTGTCCGTCCACCTGATTTTTGGTCGTCTGCCCACTTTCACTTTCCACCAATCCCCATTTGGACGGAAGCTGCAGCTTCAACTGCAAGTGGAACCTGGCCTGAACTCAGCTCGATTCTTGGGGTCTTGGCGAAATAAAAGTGAGGAGAAAGAAAAGAAATATCAGAAAAAATAAACAAATGGAACGAGTTTAGCACGCGCTCCTCGCGATCCAAGTTTGTTGGGAGTTCGCCTGGCCGCCACTTTCACGTCAACAGGTTGAACTTGGCTTTTATGGCCATTAAACTCATTGATGTGCGATTTCAATTGCTTTGCTGGCACTCTCGTTTTACGTAAGACCAATTATGGCTGTCGAATTGATTTTGGCCAGTGATGCAATTCGATCAGCTGTATTATTAACTTACATTTCGCGATGGATTGCGATAGGAGAGCGGCTGTGGTATTTCACTGGCTAAGAAGCAGGAACTAAACTAAATCAGGTGTTAAGATACCGTGAGACTCGTAAATGGCTACATAGTGAAGTTATCGCCCCCACCCCCCCTGGGGATACTTTAACTAAGCCCATCGAGCCAAACCCAAATGAACTGTCAACGGTCGTTAAAAATGCAGCCGCGTAAACATTTAACGGCCGTTAAAACTGCGCCTGAGTGAATTTTTATGGAGTTAGCAACGCCAACGATGCTGCCAAACGGCCACGCCCCCAGCGCCCCTTCTAGACCCTAGTGCCCCCCTCCCCACTCTCCAACTGAGCCTAGTAACCTGAAAAATGCAGTGAACTTTCCAAACAAACATATATATATATATATATGGTGGGCAAATGTTGAACCTCTGGCAGCCACCCACTTGGGTTGCATAAAATTGTATGTGCTTTCTATTTAACACTTTTTATTTTTTTTGGGTGGCTTGGGTTCTGCGTTTATTTTTTTTTTCGCCCGGAAAAAGTGTCTTTTCATTTCAGATGGGACACGCGCTAGATTCGTTTGAAAACTCAATGCAAAGAAGCGATAAAAATTGTTGCTATTTGCGTTCGTTTCAGTTTGCTCAGTCGGATTTTATGGCATTAGAAGTGCTGCGAAAACTAGTTAACAATTCCTTTACGATCCGCTAAGAGAGGCAAAAGGAGCGAAACTACTACTTCAACTTCTACTCCTACTTCTAATACTACTATCTGCATGGCGTTTTAAAAGTTTTCTTTTGTTTTGACATTATTTGGGAAATTGAAACTGTAATATTTGCAGCGAGAGCTGCGAGAGCTAAAGTTTGATTAAATTACGTTTTTACCATTTGGCTTTCGAGTTTTACAGCTGTTTACAAGTTGTATTTATTGTACTGGCAGTTTAAAAGTGCTGAACTGGCTTTTATTGTACTCGGTTTATTTTTTCAAGACAAATAACCAATAATAAAAGTCAGCATGGCATGGAGGTGATAAACTTGTAAAAGCAATTCAATTAGTTTTGATCATCTTCTGGCTTCTTAGTTACAAGGGAATCAACATCTCAGTGGGCAAACAGAAGGTGTTTTTTGTATCAGCATTCAATTAGTTTTAGAAAAATCATTTATTTTGTGGAAATTCGTTTTGGGTTAATATAAACTAAATCACTATCTTTTGTTTGATTTGATTAAGTTTTGGATTCGTGTATGTTTTTATTTATTTATAATTTTTTCTCTAAAGTTCCATGTCTTTAACCCAATCAATACAAACACATTCCCTCTGGACTTTATTGTTCTCGTTCGCTTTCTTTCATGTCGAGCAGGTTGCTTCATTAAATGGTTTCTGTAATTGCTGTTTGGCCACAAGTTTGTTTAATTGTTGGCTGCAATATGCGCTTACGGCATCGTCTCTTGTTGTATGCAACAAGCCGGAAAAACGTGCCACCCAGACGAGTGGTATGGTGTGGAGTGGAGTGGGCCAAGACCCAGGGCCAAGACTAAGTTCCAGACCAAGAGCAAGACCAAGACGGAGAGCGAGTCGAGACAGCAGAAGAAATGGTAGCAGGCAGGCAAAAGGCACAGCTTGGGCTAATTGTTAATGTGGCAGTGAGATGTGGGTGGTGCAACGTGGGTAGTTACCAACTGCAGTGGCCGTGGCAGTTAGAACCAGTTTGGTCTTTTTTGCCCTGGCCAAAAACCGGCGGCAAAGTCAAGTTCAATGCACATAAAAGACTTTACGGGTCTAGAAAGTGCTGGGGGTACGAGTGCTTCCTGGGCCACAAGGAAACTTGGCTGAAAAGAAATGCCAGCAATGGTCGCAAACTTTTTTTTTTTTTTTTCCATCCACTTAAATTGCAAATTTCCAGTTTCGATTGCAAATGCTGCTGGTGCATTTTCCTTTCGTCCCGGCAGTTGGATATGGATTCCAATGTCGATTCGGTTAGATAACCACAGCGGGCCTTCATAAAGACCGGGGTCATAAAATGGAGAGCGTTTTGGCCAAAAAGCACAAACAATCAATGCCAGTTGCATAACGAATTTTTGAGCAAAGATACTTTGGAATACGCTTTATGATTTTAATGCCTGGTAATTAAACGAAGTCTGGCCAGTATTCGCTGGTTTCCGGGCTAATTGAAGTTCAAGTGCAATGAAAATAAATTGCTTGCGAAATGTGCGTGCGCCAGGAAAATGAGAAGAAGCCCGCCATATGCAGTGACTGGCCGCGTCCATTTCCTGGCCAGAAAATGAAAATCGCTGCATCGAAGGCCGACACTTTTCCCAGGCCCACGCCCAGAAATTTCGCTCGAAGTCTCTCCACTGGCGCTTGTTGTTTTCACGCCTCGATGGCCCTTGCAGTTGTCGGTTATTTATATTAAAATTTCAGAATGATGAACCCGACCCGAAACGAACCGACCCCATGTACTTACCATTAAGGTGGGGATGCCACCGCCGCAGATAGCCATTTCCATTTTCCTTGGATGTCGGCGGAAGTTCGGGCAAATGAGGCGTCAAGTTGCACGTTGCACTTTTCGCGTTTCCACAAAAGTGGCAGCTCAATTTGTAATTGTTGTTGAAATTTCTGTTATTCTCCCACGCTGTTTTTCGCCGTCTTGGTATTTTAAATACAAATTGTAAATGAGTTTGTTCAGCGTTGAACCTTATTGTTTGTTTGTCGGACCTGGAAAAGTATTCGTTCAGTTTGGTTAACTATCACAGCAGCTAATTGCGAAAAGTGCTTTTCAAATTCTCATATTAACTGTTTTAAACATTTCCCCATAATTATGAAACATCATAATTAACAAATTAGTAAAACAAAAATCATTATATGGTACTTTAACAGATGACACATCTGCAAAGGCTGTGTTAAATGAGTACTTTTTAAAACTATGAAGGCAGAAAAATAGTATCCTGCGATTTCAAAAATTCCTGTTCTTAGAAAATCAAATGAATGACAAATGAATGAATTATGTTTAATGAGAATTATTTCTGATCTTATATTCTTTACCAAAATCTTTTTCATTAGTAACTAAGAGATTTTTGAGATAAAACAAGACCATAAAATCTAATTTAACAAATTTAACTATCTAACTAATCGTTTTCGTTATTCGTCCTTAGATGTTTCACTTATAAGTTTCACTTTTGTCATTCAGTAAAATATTCATTAATTTGCTCGACGTTTAACTTGATGCGTTTATATTTTTTTGATTTAATTTATTTTAAGGTATATTATATCCTTGTTAGCCAGCACTTTGGTTAAATGTAATGCAAGCTCTTTATATTTTTTTTTTTTTTACAAAATGATTTTCTCATATCCTTTGCGGAGAAAAGCAAACTTTGACTATATTCATTCAACTTTGTCTTTGAGCTTTGTTTAAACTTGCTCGTCGCAGTCCTCGTTCGTTTCTCATTTATTTAATGCGACTTTTAATTTGAGTTTTCGTTTCGTTTCGTTTCGCTTTGCCTTGTTTACTTTTGGCTGGAAAAACTGTGGAGGAAAACCGCACGCTTGCGCGCTGCTGTTGCAACTGTGCCTCGAATTTTCGCGCCACTTG
Source organism: Drosophila melanogaster (assembly GCF_000001215.4). Taxonomy (NCBI): domain Eukaryota; kingdom Metazoa; phylum Arthropoda; class Insecta; order Diptera; family Drosophilidae; genus Drosophila; species Drosophila melanogaster. The sequence goes on along the minus strand of NT_033778.4, from coordinate 13,769,891 downwards.
AGTTTTGTGTGTGTTCGGGGCCGCGCAGTTTTCACGGAGACAGCCGGTTTGTTGTTGGCTCGCTTTTCGCTGCCTCGCTTTTCCCATTTTCCATTTCCATTCCTTTGCCTTTGCCGAAAAGACTCGGCCATGTCTGGCGTATTGCTGTTGCATTTTCCATATTTTTTCTCCTCCTTCTTTTTTTTTTGAATTTTATTTTTTTATGTGTGGGGCATAATAAGCTGCTGATTAAATTTGCAACGCTCAGAAGGAAGTCGAATTTGCAATTTATTCGGGGAAATTCATTTGCATTCCAAATCTGTGGGGATAAATGGAAATTAGACAGGTGCTACGATGCCAAAAATGATTTTACCTATATTAATTGTTACATTTTTTATAAATTCCAATGATTAAGAGTTTATTAAAGTTGTCTTTATATTTGATATATATATTCTTCAAACAGAGCATTTCTTTTTCGACTTTTGAAAATTGAAAACCTCACCACTCACTTGATATTTGTCTTTTAGCTGGCTGCATTTCGAGCTGCTTTTTTGGCCATGGCTTTGGCCAAGGCGTTAGCCAACTTTTGACCATCAACATTTGCACAATATGCGCTGTTGCTGTGCTGATGACAACGAAATGTACAAGTTTTCCTACCATCTGTGTGCATTTTTCTTTATTTTTTACGAGGGCTTAGAGTGCGTGCGTCTGGGGATAAAACTGAGCTCAGTGCCGTCATGGTTGTATAATTAATTTATTAATGGCAACAAGTGAAATGCACTGCCACGCATTTCCTATAAGGCTTGGCCCAGCCTGATTATGTGATTTATAGGAACTTATATATTTATAAGTTTGATATTGATATTTATATTTGATTTATAGAACTTATACCCCTTGGTTGGTGTGATGTGGTGACTGGTGGGTAAGAGAGTGCTAACCCCTGGGAAAGTTCAACTGCAGATATTATGCAACAGGCAACCGCGAGTCACGCACGCGCTGCCGCAAATGAAGTAGCTGACAAATTATCTTTATTTCATTTTATATTATTTTATTGCAGCCCATGGTGGGACTTTAAAGCGGCTTAGAGTGGCGAGGTCGGACTATCTGTTCGAGTGCATCGAAACCTGGGCCAGATGCTGAGCTGATTGGGGATTTTTGGCTATGATTGGTGGTTACCACGGGAAAGAGAGTGAGAGAGAGAGGGGGGGAGGCGGCTTTTGGCACTTTCACATTTGTTTTTGCTGGTGTTGAAATTGAGTTATTAGAGGAGAGCCATGTAAGCGACCAGGGGCGTATACTTAATATTTAAGCAAGGGGGGGGGGGGGGTAATATTCCCAGCTTACTAATGAATACATATAATTTTTATCAATTTTATAAAATCGTTTCTTTTTCATGACCAGAGCTTTCGACATCACTTTCTTTACCCCTTCCGCCGAGAGTCTTAATTCCACACCTCTGGGCACGTTCCTCGGGCAATGTGCCAACCTCCTACCGAAAGCCACATAATTGCTGTAATCGCGGTGGAGATTTGCAATCTCGTAATAAATTCAGACACCGAAGATGCGCCAGAAGTTGGAGGAGCCGCTCCCTCCGGCCGGAAACCCCCATGTGGCCACCAGATGCGTCGCCAGTTGCAGCTGCAATAGGCGGAAATCTCACACAGAAAGTTGCATTGCGGATGCAGTCATCGTCGTCGTTGTCGTCTCCCGGCTCCATCTCCATTTCCATTCCCATTTCGATCTCCTCCAGACTTCGGTTGCATTTGTGCGGAAGTTTAACCAACTAACAAAGTGACTTCGAGCTCGAATCGGGGGCAACAATTGTTGGCCAAATGTGTGGATCTGTTAACGCTTCCAGCCGCTCATCCCGGTCAACTGGTTGATCCAATCGAGGCAACGATGTTCCAGTTTTGACAATGGCCATGCCCGAAACTTAATTGCCATTAAATTGTTTCGCTTAAAACTTGGACAGTTGGTCATTTGGTTTTGAGGAAATGACCGCACCGCCGCTGATCGGATCGCATCGAACATTTTAATTGACTCGCTGCCAGCTTCCTTCATTCGCCAGATCAGGATCTTCCTGCTCCCTGCTGGTCTCCCTGCCGCTGCCTTAATTGTCCGACACTTCCCGTTCACTTCGTGGTTTTGCTTCCCATCAGCCCATCCTCCAGTCGCCGCCATCTATCCTGGCCGCCATGCCATACCGTGCCAGACCGAACCGAACCAAACCAAACCGACTAGACCAGGCCGAAATCTAATTACGCCATCGCAGCCAGAAAGCCAACGAGCGCAGCAAATTGACAACACAATAAACAGGAGGCCAAAAGGGGGAATGGAAGTTCCGAGTTACTGGACTGGGAAGGTTGGAGTGCAGCTAGGGCAGTTCGGAGGTTTCGGGTGTCACACATGTGCGACAGTTTCTGATTTATGAACACAATTTCCACTTTGACAATGAGCGAGTTCTCCAACTCTCTAGCACTTCGCCGATAGCTCCACAGAGACAAAAGTGGATAAATAGGAAAGTACACTGATTGGAAAAAAAACAGTAACCTGCGCTGTTTTTAAACTTAAAGTTGGAAAGATTTGGCAGGCAAATATTAAGGGCTTAGTGCTACCATACAAGTTCTTATGTTTTTTGACTTTAAAGAAGTTTAAAAAAACTGTGTAAAAGTACTAAGTACTTAAATATTTAAAGGATTTTAAGGATTAAGTGAAATCCAATTGAAAAGAGAACAAAGTAAAATCTTATAAGAGTATTTGCAATATTCAAGTATCCATAGTTTTTTCCCAGTGCAGCTTCCAAGCAGATGAGCCGCTGCCCCTTCCTCTCGAGCTGAACTCATGTCCGGACTGAAACTGGGCTCCTGTTTAGGGAAGCTGCTATCTAGGAGCGACAATTCCTACCGAAACTGTTAGTTTATGAGCGGGAATGCCAGTCAAGAGCCCCACATCCACGTTGGCCTAGGTGAATTATGTTAATTGAGATTCGGTGGCTGATAGTCCGAGCAGGACCCAGCTGCAGCTGGTTCCCGACTCGATTGAACAACTGCCTTAAAGACACTGACCAGGCCAAGACTGGCCGTATTTCAGGGCTTATCTGGGCTGAGATGCACATAAAAATCGAGAACCAGTCGAACGGAGATAAGAAGGCCAGAAAGAGTTGTCCTGGCAAATGCAAAATGGGTAATGGGAAATGGGTAATCTGTGGACTTGGTTCGATTGGGCCAGGCCCAAATGCATAAATTTTCACAGCCGAAGATTTCTTTATGGCCGAAACTAAATGCTTGAAGCAGAGGGTTTTCGTTAAATACGGAAAGTGTAGTCGAAATAAATGCGGTGCATTTTATTTGTATTTACCCCCATTTTCCTGTTAATGACTCTGTTCGGAGCGTTTTCAGGGGTTTTCAATCAAAACCCAAATGGAGATGAGCTGGAAGACGACAGCTGAGAGTCGAGAGACCAAAATACGACCCGTACGAAGTCAACTGAAAACTCATTTAAGGCTCCATTTCACAATGTGAAAATGGCAGTGGAGGAAAATTGGCAGAAGGGGGGCTTTTTCTATCCATGACAATGTCGGAGAATGGAGAATCGTTTGAACATTGCCTCTTCGAGACAATTTGCCACTTTAATTGCCGCAATTTTTTGCCCATTTTTAAGTCAAATTCACTCGACTTGGCTTGCAACCGTCCTTTCCTCTTGCCGCATTCTGTTGTTATCGTTGTTGTTATTGCTGTTATGGTCGAAGTTGGCCAAAAGGGTGTCATTTGTGTGTGAGTGTGTGTGTGTGTTGGCTTCATGTGTCGTTCCATTATTGTCTGTGTCCTCCGGTTCGCACTAAAATGCTTGGTAATTGCAAACAATTTGATATTAAGTACGATTTCTAATTGTTCGAATGATTGCTTTTCAGAAATCACAGGCACAGAAGAGAAACTAAGAGATTTTATGGGAAATATTTAACAACAATTTATGATTTAATGCGCCAAATTGTCACTTGCTTGTTATGTTCATTAATAACTTTATTTATTCCTCGGGCAAAGTCCACTACATGGCCAAATCCTCTCCAAGTTGGCTGGAAATTAATTAGCCAATGGCCAAATGATAAATATAGAGTGGCCCCGTGGCTAATCAAATGCGGATACAATAAACCAAAATCACTCAGTGGCCACTGACCATATAATTAATTAAACTTTTATCATCACCAGTCACTGGGATAGAATGGAACCCAGTTGAGCTCGGCCATTTAATTTGCTTTAATGGCAAATCCTTGTTTCTGGCAATGGGGGATTCAGAAGGCGGTCCAAGAACGGGAACCCGAATCCGAATCCAAATTCCGAAATCTTTTAATGCCGCACACAAAATGGCAGCCGCAAAACGACAAAACTAAAATATCACTCATACGCCACCGACCATTGCTACAACACCCAACCCAATCCCCATTTTGGCCTGGCCCAAAGCAGATTTATGCGCGTGCTGCATTCCATCTCCATCTCCCAGAGAGATGTCCTTCGCCCAGCTCCTAATCTAAATCTGCATGTCAACTCGAAGACCGCATAAATCACAAAATAATCCCAAAGTAAAATACCGAATCCAAATGGCCAGCTGCCTTCGTAGCGCCCCCTCCCCCCGCCCCATTTGCTATCGGATGTGGGCGTGGTTGGGCGCCGGAGGGCGTGGCAAGTGTTTTGGGCTCACATTAACTTCAATTGTCTTTTGTCTGCGACCACGCCTACAATTTGGCCGGGGTTCTTGTAAATTCGCCTCGACAACTCGAGGAATGGGCGCAAAATGTGATTTTGGCTTTTATTTGTGGGGACTTCGCACACGACTTTTCAGACCTCCACCTAGCCCCATTGCGATCGGCGGTGAAGTGTAATCCAACTGAATCACATGCAATTTTATTTAAAATTGTTAAATCGCCGCTTCCTACTCGCACCATCGATGCGGTAAAACATGGTGCAATATACTCTGTTTGGAGGCAAGGAATTCCCGACTTTGGTAGATGGACAGATAATAATCTTTTTGGGTCTTCTGGCCCTTTTTATTTGTTGTGAAAATCTTATACCTGTATAAAGCCATATTCATTTATTTTAGGATCCACGCAATTTGCGCTAGACCTTTTATTTTTTTGTATAAGCTGAGCAAATAAAGTTGATTTTTAACCCAAAGCTCAAATACAATAGTAAGTCATATGTTTTTAGACATTACATAAAATGGGTAAGTTTTATAAACATGATAATATTAAAATTTATTTTATTAATAAATATTATGATGGTGTTAGGACTGAAGTTAAAAATATCGCACATAAAATAGTTACAGCATTTGTTTGAAGTGGTCTTTAATATATGTTTGGTTTCATACGTTAATTTTCAATACGAGCTTGATTTTTTAATCAATGCTATTATTTTTAAGCGGAATATACATATATTACACTGTTTATTTTAAGATTGCTTCCCCAATCTAGTGTATTTAACTGTCTACAATGTCGCAATTTGTCATTAGTCAACTGGAGTGGGAACGGTTCGCAGTGATTTTCTTTATCATTTGCGGTCCTCGGGCATCGTACAATGTGCCGTCTGTCGCCTGGGTGGGATTTGGTTCTGGTTTTGGGATTGAGCTGGGGCTAGAATTGAATCTGAACCTGAATCCGAGTCTGGATCTGGGCTAGGATTTGGTACGAACCCAAACAAACGGCCAATGCAGCTAATGCTGATTTCATTTGTTGTGCTCTCTGTGCTGGCAGGGTGGCAAATATTGTAAATGAGACTGCGACAAAATCATCAGACAAAGGCGGTAGTGGAACAAAGCCCTGTGCTACCTACACACGAATAAATATCCGTATATATATCTATATATATATATATATATTGTAAAAAGCTGTTAACGAGACCCAGAAAAGGGGGCACAAAAAAAGGTATACGGCCTGAAAAACAAAGGGCCCCACAAAGGGACAAAAAGTTAACGAAAGGGAGGGTAGGTTGTGTGATAACCCCCTTTCAGCCTCAATTGAAATAATTAAGTGTCAAAATGGCGCCCACTCATATGGAGTGGGGCTTTCGGGAATTGGTCGGAAATGGAAATGATTTTTCGTGAAAAGTGCTTGGCAGAAGTAAAGCCGGGCTTTACTGTGCACCAACGCTATTTGGCGACGTAAAGTGTAAACAGTTTAAAGCAATTGCTGGCCCGGAGTGGAGACGGAGCTGGAGCTGAAGTTCTTGCCGGGATTAGGGGAGCACTGCACTTGACACGCCCGACTTGAGAAGGGTCGTTAAATACTTAACTATTGCGTGAGTCGTTTGGGGTTTTCGGCGCACAAAGAAGATTATTCTGGTAATGAGAATCTAGATAATGCCATCCGAAGAAGTTGCGGAGTTGGGGGAAATTAAGTTAGGATTTAAGTCGCGGAGAAATCGTAAAGTGAATTAGTGGCAGTGATGCTGCTTTTAAGTTTTCCACACAGATGTGTTCTACTAGCAAAGTTTAATGTGAATGTATAGAATTTAGGTTGATATCTAGGCATATACATACAAATCAATTGCTTACAATTTGTTTAATGAATTTAATCCTAAGAATAGAATGAGTGAAAACTGAAAATTAAATGTGTGTGTATGTGTGTATAAACTAGTTCCTCATACAATTTTACTAGCTTATCGGTTTAACTTAAATGTTCTCAGCCCTTTTTCGCTGGCGACTTCCTTGTGCGTGAGCACAATTATTCAATATTTCCCCTGAACGGCATCTTTGGCCGAGATTTCGCAATCTAAATAATTTGCCACAAGCAAACAAGCACTCCACTCTTATGGTACAAAATAAACACTTGAACGTATCCCCCTTTGCCGCTGTAGAACACGAAAACTTTGCCAATATACTGACAGCAGTTCCAGTTGCCAGTTTGCCGTTTGCAGTTTGCAGTTCACAGTTTTCAGTTTTCAGCTTTCAGTGGGGAACGACGTTCCCGGAAACTAATACCCCTCCCTGGAACCAAACAACCTGTGCTGACCGCACGCATGCTAAAAGTGTGGTCGTGCCACCACCCAATAGGTGGATTGTTGGTGGTTGGCGGTGCTCCGGTGACTTTGTGGCCCCGCAAAAAGTTCCGACCCGGAGTTTGTTGTTGTTGCTGCTGTCGGCCGTTGTTTTTGACAGAAAATTGCAGGAAAACCTGTGCGGAGAATCTCCTGCTGAGAGCCAAGAAGCCGAGAAGCCAAGGAACCAAGGAACCAGAAGCAAAAGCTGAAGCAGAACCACTTCTCTGGGCCGCAACGCAGTTATGCAATCACAAAGTTGCTGCCATCGTCTTTGCCACTGATTGAAATTCCTTGGCCAGCTTTACGTTGGCCGCCTATAATCATTTTCAGCATCATCCCAGCAATAGGGGATCACAACTTGAACCCGGATAGTTTGCAGCCCAGTTGTGATTATTATTATTATTATCAAAATCAGAAGCTCCGGCTGCATCGCAGCTGGATGTCCGTCATCTGCAACCAATATATTGTCAGTGGCCAGATATTTATCTTCAGCTTCATGTTATACCCTTAAGATATGTTAACATATTAGGTACATATTTTATGTAATTAGTACTTAATATTTGTACGGATTTTTTTTATGAAACTACCTTAAAAACTCCTTTTATGTTCTGGTTTTTTTTTGTATATATCCCATTATAGCTTAGGTCTCATATATATTTGCAAGGGTATTAGTGTTTCTACTCTCTCAAGAAAACTATAAACCTTGCTCTAATTATTGTTGTTGCTGCCAATACAATAAAGTCTGCTGCTCCTGAGCTTTCTCCCACAGACTTGCCAATATTTTGCTTCTGCATTTATATCAGCATTGCAATTGAGGTTTTTGATTAGTTTTTACTTCCTCATTGCAATGGGGCAGCCATTGATTGCGTATTCTTATTGTTGCCGAGTTGGGAGCTGGCTCGGAATGAATCCCTTTTAATATCTCAAGGATGTGCTGGATCCCCTTCAATGCAGGATTAGGGTGAAAAAGGCAATGATAATAAGCAGGGCAACGCATAGGGGAGACTCCTTAGTAGGTATTTGAGGTATTTTAATATGGCAAAGAAAAGTTTTAAATTAAGTGGAAGGGAAAAGAAAAGATTAGGAAATATACCTTATATTGTAATTTTTATTAATATGAAACGCAGAAAATAGTTACTTACATTTTGTAAAAATGTATGTAATCTTACTACTTTTTACATGCTATGTAGTTTTATGTATTGCATACTTTTGGGCATTTAATTTTTAACACACTCTTTGGGAGCTGTTAACAAATTTATGTTTATTTTTTAAACTTTCTAACGAAACGAAGTCTTGTTTGATTTGCCATTTTGGTCATTGTTCTGGATGCGCCATAGCTCCTTGTTTTTTCTTACTCCCTAGATTTTCCCCTGTTTAGTTTTCCCAATGCCGCAATGTTATGACTGTTTGACTTGTAAGTACGTGCTGGCGACTTGCTCATTTTTCTGATTGAATAGATTTTCAGATGGTTTCCTGTTTGTTTGCGTTTGTCGCCTGTTAAGTGCTAGAATATACTTTCTTTTTGTTGGCCTGCCATTGGCACGTCGAAATCCCAGTCTAGACGAAGTGGGGGCGCAAATATTTGCCAGTCCTTTACCTGCACCTATTTGCTGTTTTTTAAGGGGGATTGATTTGCCAGCCGCAGGTATTTCCGCCCATTAGCGGGTTTGGCGACATGGAAACTAACCCTTGTCAAGCGAAGAATGCGTTTTAAACTGGCTTTTGCCAAATTAACCAAGTGGTTCTATCAAAGTAAATATAGCAGTGAAACCATTTATTTTCTGGGATTCCCTTGCACTTTCCGCATGCAATTCCAATGTCATTCATTCGTTCCTGTAGCTTTTTTCCAGGCAGAATTTCCCGCCAGAGTTTCCTCAAATGCATGCCCTTCATCTCGCCTTATCTTTGTGTGCTTTTGACACTTTTGCGTTCATTTTTGTGTGACAAGTTTTCTGTGGTTCAGTGGGGCCACTTTACGGCATGTCAGCTTCATCTGCACCACCACCCTCGCTCCAGAATTTTTTTTTTTATGGAAGCCAAGAGGTGGCGGCCTATTTCACACTTTTATAGAAAATTTTTGCCAATTGTCTGGCGACGTTTGCTCGGTTTTTTTTTACTGTTCAGCTCGCTTCGGGTTTCCCCGCTCGTTGCGGAAGTTTGCGCAATTTCCAAAGCGGAAATGCAATTTTTGGTTCAGCTGCATTTGTCTCGCACTGCCACGCCCCCTGCCCGCGGTCCGCCACCAACTTGGGCGGCTTGCCAACACATCGTATATCAAATGCAGAGTTGGCAGCCCCTGACAATGACATGCAGCGAGCAAACGTTCAGCCAGCCATTCCAAACTCAAACCCAAAAAGGCCGACAGCTTTTTGGGGACAGTCGGGCAAGTGCAGGGGGGGGGGGGTCGGTGGGAGGTCACCCAATAGGTGGGACTTTCGAAGGCCGCCAAAAAAAAATAAGAAGGAAAATGGGCAAACTCCTGAAAATACCCGAAATCGGCCGTTGTTGTAGCGTGTGTCACGCCTTTTGTGGCCAGAACGGAGAATATATTTCACACGCTTTTTGCTCGTTTTGCGCCAAAGCTCTTTGTGCCGAAAGTACTTTTATTTATTTGCATATAAATTATTCAATTGTTCGCTGGCTTATCTTTCTTGTCGGCTGGCTTCGTTCTCGTCCTGTGACCCCAAACCTTCCCCCCCCACCCCAGCGGGGAGTCTATCAAAGAATGCATTTGCAATTGCATTCGCAATTGATTTTTGATATCTATGGGCGTGGCACTGAACAATTTTTGATTTACGATACTGAATTTGGCTCAAGTTGGCCAGCATGTACAATTGGCATTGCAAGAGGTGGCAAGTGAGTTTAAAGTGAGTTCGATTTGCTGTTGGTTAATTTGCATTTAAGAATTTAGCTGAGCTCACATATTTGAGATTTATGGGAGTGTAATTTAAATAAATATTTATTGAATATATTTGTATATCTGCATTATATACCGGGTTTCAATTGAGTTTAACTTGAGAGCAATGTGCACATTTTAAAATTTTAAATGAAATTGAATTTCATCCAATGATCTATCCAATAAAGTTTTAGTGGGTCTCTTTCCTGGCTCCTCGAAGCTTCCGATTGCCTATCGACTTCTGGTTTCCGTTTCCGTTCGACACGTGTGCTTAACTGTTTGTCGGCGCGCCCATTCCCACCGCCCGCCAAATGTCAAATG